>NW_017306495.1:371419-398735 GCF_000935625.1 Nanorana parkeri
TTAATCCCGTTTAAATTTTAATCATTTCATAAAACTTTTTTTTTCTTGCCCCCAAAAATGTGTAATGTGAGGCCCTTGTACGGAAAAGTGTGGAGACCCTCGATCTAGATCTGCAGCATTTTCTATCGTCTCCGCTACAACTTCAGCTAAACTGCACAGTGTAAATATACAATGCGTGCGTGCGTGCGTGCGTGCATCTATATTTATCTCCATTCCAGAAAACACAAGCCAAGCTAGTTCAGTAAGAAAAAAAAAACATTTAATTTTAAAACATCAACATATTTGTTACAAACATTGTTTCAACTGGTCCAATTCTACAACAAATTAACCATGATTGTTAAAATTATTTACAACATTTCAGTCTCCTAGCTGATGCTTTATTAAACTCTGCTATATAAATACAGTACTTTGACAAGACAAAATAAGGGGGGTTTGTATTATTCAATAATAAATCTATTACAAAAAAGGGGGTAGAGGTGACAACTATTGACATTCTGCTATTTTGTGGTCTCATTTAAAGGAAATCACCGGAAGTCTTTATACTGCTGGCTATATGCTACAATATATACACGTTCTGCTAAAGTGTACACATCACCTCAAGCAGTACAAGGCCGCCATTTTATGACTTGAATTCCACAATTATCAGATAGGAAGGAGCAGCCTAGGAGCTATTCGCATATTGGTTTAGTCTACAAATGGCGGCCTGCATTGTCTTTAAGTAGTGAGAACACTTCAATAGATGATTAGCAATAGAATTACTGAAGCCATAAACTATTATACAAAAGTGATTCATGGAACAACGATTACTTGTGGCAGAGGTGTGACCCTGCGGGTGATGTGTTGCCTGTAAGCTTATATGAATGACTGTCCTTCATCTAAGGTGTGCGCTGGATCCAGTTACCTAATATGTGAAGAAAAAGTCCATTCTGTCCTACAATGCTGTACCGCTGACCTACGCTTCCAGATACTGGGGCTCTCTGCATCCCTAGGGGCCGGGCAGATCTGAACCACAGTACGAGCAAGGAACAAAACAACCTGAACGCTATACATATGATCCGACAACATGGTGAGTGTGAGGAAAGAATGTTTTATCAGATGGTCTGCATTGCACCACACCAACCAACCATGCACAGTCAATACTTCTCTATAAACATGAAGCAGAAGGATCAGTCCCGTCATACAGAGGTTTTCTCTGTGAGTGACAATCATTCCTTCCATTCATTGCTGTAATTTATGTCCCACCCCCAAGGTCATCCCTATACAGACTGATCCTTGATCAGAGCAGCCCAAGGCTGGCAGATTGGGGACTGTACAATATAGTTTTATATCCTTTACAGGAGGACTATAATAAAATGTTTGTGTCTGGAGTTTATCTGTAAAACCTGACCAGCACAGGGTAATGCAGACCATGTAAAACAATTCTGAACACAGACATCTTGAATAATAGGGCCAACAAGCTGACTGATGACAAGTGAACACAGACAAGTGATATTGCTGCCCCTGCAACCACATTCCTTGTCTAGTTCTCCTGGCAGAGGGTAAAAATTAAAGATGGCACCTGTCTGGCTGCTACAATCCACCATCCTGTCTCTCCTTGGCTGTGCATCTCATGATCAGCCCCGGGGTGGCCTGTTTGCTAAAATGGTATGAACTGAAAAAACAAATTAGTCTTCCAATCAGATAGTTTCATTAATGCCAAAAGAGTTATAACCGGCGTGACTGGTTTACAATCGCCTGAAAGAAGACATCCCATGGCAGCCAATCAACATCTAAGGGGAAATGACACATGGAATCTAACAGCTTGAATCTGGGAGTTTCTATTGGCCAGGCTCAAGCCCCATATTTCCTCCTAATGATCTGGCCATAGGCTACATAAAATAAAACATAATAAAAAACTTGATTTATTCCCCCATCCTAAACTGAATTCCACAACAGGTTTGAAATCTCGGTGTTTGTGCTCTAACAGGGGCATTCTATAACCGTGCTTGGAGGTTAATGGCTTCTATCCAATAAACAGTGCAAGGACACACAGTCACCACTCAGAGTTCAGCTTACTAAAAGTTGTATTTTATACAAGATGCACTCTGATTGGTTGCTATAGATGCAGCACTTTGTTGTTACTGCGCTGCTCCTTGCACGGCTGTAGTCAATGAACCCAAATTGTTCGGCCACTGTAACCAGTCAAGTATTCTCTCTAATGTCTAATCTCTCTGCAAGGAATTAGACTCAGCTACTCAGGGTAATTATTTATTATGACAGCGTGGGGAGCAAATATGATTTTGGAACTGGAGTAACCATAGCAACCACATGCTAACCGTTTACAACAGAACCGGAACTAGGTTTCGGAGCTATTGCTCCGAGTTACTGACCTTTGCTTTAAAGCCCAATTCTGGGCACAAGATAAAACACCCTTGCAGAGCCGGAGAGGAGCTTGTTAGGTCTTGAGTAGTACAAAAAAGATAATTTACCTTACCCCTCGCTCTGGCATTCTCTTCTCCCAGATGTGCTGCGCTGTGGGTGGTCCCTCTGCGTCATCACCTACAATACTGATAGTAGAAATATGTCACCAGCACACCGATCATTAGAGCAAATAAACTTCCATTTAATCTCAGAGTCTGATGAAGGGGACCCTGCGTGGCCCCGAAAGCACTTGCAAATGAGAGACAGCATATGTCAATAAATGGACGATTATTTGCTCTAATGATCGGTCTGGTGTGCTGGTGACATATATTTCTACTATCACTTGGTGGCGGCGCCATCTGCAGTCATTCCTAGCACCCGTTGGTGTATCCATATGGGAATTCCGGTAAGGAGTGCAGCAAGGATCTCCTACATCACCAAAAATACAGGGCTATTAACCCTGCACTGAACATGGAGGAAAAGAGAGTGTGTGACCACAGCCAAGACCAACCTAACAAGAGTGGCCACACAGATGCAGGGAGCTTGCCAAAGCGGGCAGTAAAGCAAGTAGTACCCCTAGACTTAAAGTGACACTAAGCTCAGGAGTTAAATCTTAAAAATGCATTCAAGTACCGAATCTTATCTGTGTATCACTCGGCTGTAGAGCCTCAAATCATCTCTGAATTGGTGCCGACACTGTCCGTCCTTCTGGGGGGTGGCTACTTTTCTTCCACATGGTCCCTGTGTGTGTTGTAAAGTAGTCACCGCTCCAAGCTCACTCCTGTGATGGACTACAATCTCAATACAAATCAGTAAACCAAACGTGAGATTGTAATCCATCACGGGAGTGAGTTTGGAGCGGTGACTACCTTACAACACACATGGACCATGTGGAAGAAAAGTAGCCACCCTCCAGAAGGACGGACAGTGTCGGCACCAATTCAGAAAAGATTTGAGGATCTACAGCCGAGTGAGACACAAATACGTTTTTGTTCATAGTTAGGGTACTTGAATTCATTTTTAAGATTTAACTCCTGAGTTTAGTGTCACTTTATCAAGCAGTTAACCCTTGCAGTGGAAGGGGGAAGGGTTTTTTTTTTCTTTCTTGTGCCCAGAGTTGGGCTTTAAGGTGTTGCAGTGGTAACCATTTCTATTCCAGCTGTTAGCCTAGTGAAAATGTGTGACCATTTGTTTCATATGTGCTACTGTGAATTTAAATAAAGTAATACTAAAAAGAGGCAAAGACGCAAATTTTTATATTCCCTACCATTGTTATATCATCTTTTCCAGTATTAAAATGGGCTGCAGACAGAGGACAAGGTTTTGGATTTTTAACAGGGGCAGTTAGGTAGTCTAATATCTCGGTTCATTAAAATAAGAAAAAAAAAGTTTCCCCAAAAGACGCAGGAAAACGACAGACAATAAAAAACTGAGAACTGTACAACCATATTCACCTCCAGTTGGTAAAAAAATAGAGATATATCACAGCTCACGAACATATACAGATCTGTCAGCAGATGGGTCAATTAAAAAAAGAAAGAAAAAAAAAAAAAAAAAGTCTACTTGGACTTCCTCCGTTTGGATTGAGTGGGACTGGCTCCAGATTCTGCAAGGAAAAGACAATGGACGGTTAACCTCTTCACTGCCAACAGGGAACAGAGCACTGGCACTTGCTGCCCCTCCAGCAGTCAAGGGGTTGAGCTGTAAAGATTAGTAGCTTTGCAGCTTACATTGGGGGGCCCTGTCACTGCTGGGGACCTTTTTTTCGGAGATGCAGAGACCGTTTTACACCCCAATGACAACGTACAGCATCCCTGCATATAAGAACCAGACAGTGTTTACTCTGTAGCATCTGCTTTGCTGAGGGAAGGTAATGCATCATCTATGGACCCCAACAGCACAGTACTGCAGTCAAGGGGTTGACACTGTATGCATTCATAGCTTTGCATTGGGGGGCCCTGTCACTGTTGGTGTCCTTTTTGGAGGATGAAGACCATTTAACATCGCAATAACGGCTTACTGCATCCCTGCGTATAAGAACCAGACAGTATTTGCTCTGTAGCATCTGCTCTGCTGAGGGAAAGTAATGCATCATCTATGGACCCCTACATCACAATACTGCACCACGGTCACATTATATTGCAATATAAGCTACTTGCAAGTCATTAGCCACATAGACTTTAAGCAAAGCAGTTCAATATATATTTCTGAATTCTATGAAATACACATAAAAGTATATAGCAATATGAAGCAGATAGCTCATGAGCTGTGACACTTAGCAGCCAATCATGATCTGCTAACATTATCCATAGAAAAATCTTCTAGTAAAAGTGTAGCCAGATCGCCGCCCCGCCAGTCACGCAGTTGAAGGTTGCTCTCTCTTTACCAGGGATAAGCCACCTCTGCACGCCAGCTGTTGTGGAACTAAAGGTCCCATAAGTAGGGATGTCCCGATACCACTTTGTTAAGACCAAGTACAAGTATTGTCCCTCATGTACTTGCCGATACATTTTCTTAAAAGGGACATGTGACTTTTTTTCTAAAACAACACAGACTGATGATTTTAGGGCAGTTTCTCACCAGGGCTAAATACGGATGTCACCGGAACTGAATACATGTCCCCACAGCAGAACACGTTCCTAAGGCAGAATAGTATTTTGTTTTGGGGACATGTATACTGAGAATACATGTCCACAAACCAGAATTCCTCTCACCAGGCTGCGTGTCGATCTCACCAGGGCGACGTGGACATCTGCAGTGGCTCTGCGGGCACTCCACCTCACCGGCGATGTTAGGACCCGGCCTCCCCCTCGTCCAGACCGGCTGACTATCTGCGCTGCTGGGCCCCCCCGACCATCAATCTACCGGCCCAGTCCTCCCCGTCAGTGTGCGGCAGGAACCCCCAGCTTCCAGCCCTGGAGCGGTAGTTCAGCCCCCGGGGCTGTCAATGGCTGTGCATGTGCTGGGTAGGAGGAGGAGATAAAGAACCGGACAGGCACTGCCATGGACAGCTATCTGCAGGTCCCCACAAGCGCGGGAACTCGGACGGCCGCTGCCGTTTGAAAATTTAAAAGGGCCGGTATCGGCCTTAAGAATCGGGGTATTTTCACAAGTACTCATGAAAATGCCTGGTATCCGACCCGATACCTATACTAGTATCGGTATCTGGAAATCCCTACCCATAAGCATTGCACAACTGACAGCCACAGGCATGACACCCAGAGATAAAGGCATGATGGGATTTGTAGGTTCACTACAGCTGGAGTATAGAGATCTCCTACCCTTGCTCTAAACTACCGCTACCAACACACAGTGCTTATGGAGGACTGAAAAGGGGGCAAAAGCGTGCATTAGAAAGGAGCTCCCAAGCACAAACATAAAAGGATAGGGCATTCTTAGTTTATATGCCAATGTACACTATATGGCCAAAAGTTTGTGGACACCTATCCAGAACACAGTGAATGGTCAGAAGCATAGGGACAACCCTCCAAACTATAGAGGTCAGGGGTTTCCAGTGAAGGGTACTGTTAAAGGATATCTAAAACCAAGAACATAAATGTAATATATAGCAGCTCACCAGTCCTTAGATGGGGTGGACGAGTTGGATTTTTTTTTAGCCCAAGTACATTTTCTGCAAGTACATAAAAAAAATCTGTTGACCCTGCCAGAAATACAATGTCATTGTCACTACATGTGAGCTAAACTGAAATCTCAAACAAACGTTATCAATTTTCTCAACTATCTTTGGAACTGCAGAACACCCCCCCTATAGATGGAGGATGTTTTCTGTAAGGCTGCTCCTCCTAAGATACAGTAAGTGAACATTATCACCCTAAGGCAAGAAATGTGTTGCTGGCCCAATCATTAGGGCAGGGCTGGACAAAATCCCAGGAGCCAGGTAGTCAATGCTTCTTAAAAATTACAGCTGGCGCCTAACGTTTGATTTGGTTTTCTCTAATTGTTATCAATGAAGCTAGCTCCTGGATTGGACGGACTGGCTCCTGAATTCCATATGAATTTGTCCACCCCTGCATTAGAGGAAATTATAGGCACAGAAGCCTTAAAAAGGAAAACCAATGCAACGTCACAGCTGGGGGCAGGTATGCTACAATATATCACATTTTTGTTTTTGGGTTTAGATACACTTTAATGCAACAGCATACAATGACATTTTAGACAAATGCACCTTCAACCTTGTGGCAACAGTTTGGGGACGGTCCTTTCCAGTTCAAGCATGACTGTGTCCCTGTGCACTAAGTCAAGTAAATCAAAACATGGTTTGTTGAGTATAGTTTGGAGGAACCAAAGTGGCCTGCACTGTCTTGTCCTAACCCCTACTCAACACCTCTGGGATGAACTGGAATGCCAATTTGAGCCAAGTCTTCCCTTTCAAATTCAACATCTGACCACTAGGGATGCACCAATACCAGTTTTTCGGTATCAAGTACCGATATCTATCATTCGGTACTGGTACTTCTGCTAGAATGGAGCCCTCTTCCTGGTCAATCAGGAAGCCGGGCGGCGTGTCATTAACTGCCGCCTGGCTTCCTGATTGCCTAGGAAGCCGGTTCCCCAGCCAATACCTTTTGCAGCTCTGGAATATTTACCTGTCGACTAGTGCGGGTTCTGTGCCGGTCCAGCCTTGCTGTCTGTACTTCTGTGTGAGGCTGTGACACTGGTTGGCTGCTCATTATGCTTCTTGTAGAAATAAGCAATGTGGTTTTGTAATATTGAGCAGCATTACGGCTTCCTGGCCAATCAGAAAGCCTAGAGGCGGCTCATTATCCTCCGCCCGGGTAACTGATTGGCCAGGAAGCTGGTCCTATGCTGTCTGGACGGCTTCCCAGCCAATCTGCATCGAGCCGTCTTCCGGGACAACCAGGAAGCCGGACGGCGAGTCAATACCTGCCGCCCGGCTTCCTAATTGGCCAGGAAGCCGGCTCCCTGTCCAAAACCGACTCCATGTTCCCTCGCGGCACTGCTGGTCAGGGGAAATCTTCCTCTGACCGTAAGTTCCGGTATCAGAGCATTTGAGCGAGTACGAGTGCTCGCACAAATACTTGGTATTGGCACGGATACTAGTACCCTTATCAGTGCAACCCTAATGCTCTTTTGGTTGAATGGGCACAAATTTCCACAGACACACCCTAAAATCTTGTGGAAAACCTTCTGAGAAGGGTGGAGACTGTAGCCACAAGGGTTCAGGAGGAGCAAATCCATATTAATGTTTTTGGAATTAGATGTCCAATAAGCTCATATAGGTGTCATGGTCAGGTGTCCACAAACTTTAGAACGTATATGTGTGTTGGAAAAGAAGTCTAAGGGCAGGGTGGCCAGGATGAAATTAGAAGCACTATCCATTGAAATTCCAAAGTTTAATGTTTCACTGTAACATACCTTTAAAGTGAAGCTCATAGTTTTGGACAACCTCATAAATATACGGACGCTTTGTAAAAGCAGATCAGGTGTCCTGAGGCTACAGTGGTAGTATACTGAGGAGCAGAGATTTAAGTTACAGTTACTGAAAGCTCTGCTGCTGTCTGTGCCTACAATGCAGAGCTGGTGTGCGTCAGATGACCCATCATGTGTGTCCCATTAACCAGAAGCACTGACGGTTGAGTTTTACATTTCAGGAACCTCATTGTAGGCCTGCTTTACATACCAATAGGCTCAAGAGAGACGAGTCCAATTGTTTGCTACGGTTAACATATCAGATTGTCTATGCCAATGCTATCCCATAAGTTCTCATTATTAAAAAAGCAAACAAACATTCAGTCTGTGTCCTCATCAATCGGCTTTGGTCCCAAGCTGGCTTTCCAATATCCCTATCCATGCCAAACGTTGCATCAGTGCCATCATTTTCAACACACAACGTTTAAAGTGGATTAATCACCATTGTATATTTGCAGTCACTAAAGGCAGAGGAGGTGCATATGCCACCTGTGCAGCTTCTTCTGCTGCATGTTAGCCCACAAAGTAGAAAAGCTGCAATATGGACAATCGATGGGAAAGTAAAAGGGGCAAAGCATTGGTGGCCTAGAAATGAGTGGGGGGCTGAACCCAGCAGTCCATCCACTGCTGATTGCTTGGACCCTTCAAGTAGAAGAACTAGACCCCAATCAGGAAACTTAACTGCTCCGAAGGCATCCTGGTAGGTCGTGGTGGTGATGTCACAGGAGACTACTGGTCCGGCCAGGTATGACAGTGTGAAAATCAGCCATAAAAGGAAGTCACCGGCGAGAGCATGTCAGAGACACATACTAGCCAGATGGCAAACTAACATGAGGGCGTCCCAAGATCCTGGGCAACAGTGATGGGCCTTAAACACTGGCCCCAAATATTCTCTTTTAACAGACCCTAAAATTTGTGGAAAGGTGACACTTGTAAGCCACAGAACGTGACAAGACCACTTTAAAGTTCTCCTCTCTCACAGTCCCTGGTAGGTCTCCAGCAGTTTCTCCACAACCATCCATCAACATAAACATGTCGACCTTGCAATACCCCGCTCAAACACATCTTGTATATCTACTGCATATCACTCGGCTGGTTTTCTTCACCTTTCACGGAATTGGATGCAATGCTGGGACGGGCCACACGCTTTCGTTGTCCGCTCTCCAAGATGTCTTGTGGCATGGGGAATTCCTCCACTCTGGAATTTCTTCGACTTGGGGGCCTGGACCTCTCCCCTGGTTCACTAAATATAGTAAGATAATAATATCAGTGAAGTTATTTAATTGAGATGCCACTAAAAAGGTGGCTTCTCTAATGAAGAGTGCATGAAAATACATTGATATTTTCTCTGGTTAATATTTACATCTGCTGCCACAGGCAATCTGCAACCTGCAGCATTTTTATAATAAGTAGCATGTAATAAAGGCAGGAGAAATGCTACAGGAGTATGGCGGTCTAAACAAGTACCAAATCGAGTTACTAGGTCAGTGGTGGTGAACCTTGGCACTCCAGCTGTGCCAAAACTACAAATCCCAAGATGCATCTGCCTCTGGGAGTTATGTCTGTGGCTGTCAGAGCCTTGCAATGCCTCATGGGACTTGTAGTTCCAAAACAGCTGGAGTGCCAAGGTTCGCCATCACTGTACTAGGTCATCCACAAGCCTCATTAATTCCTCATTAAGTACTCACCAATTCCGAATACCGATACCGGAAGTCCCATTAAGGAAGCCAGGCGGCGTGTAATGACTCGCCACCTGGCTGCCAGATTAACCAGGCGGCGTGTAAAGACTCGACAACCGGCTTTCCGATAAGCAGGGAAGCCGTCTCCATGCTCCCTGGTCACCAGGTGACCAGGGAGCATGGAGCCGGCTTTCTGGCCAATCAGGAAGCCGGGCACCGTGTAATGACTTGTTGCCCGGCTTCCTGATTGATCAAGAAGCTGGCCAATCAGGAGGCCGGGCAATGAGCCATTACATGGCCGGGAACCTGGCTCCATGCTATTTCGTCACCAGGTGACAAGGGAGGATGAAGCCGGCTTTCTGGCCAATCAGAAAGCCGGGGAGCGGGTAATGACTCGCCGTCCAGCTTCCCGATTGGCCTGATTCCCGACCAATCAGGAAGCTAGACGGCGAGTAATTTAAAACTGCCCGGCTTCCTGGTTGTGACTAAGTGAAGAGGGAGCATGGAGCCGGCTTCCTGATACCAGAAGCTCAGGTATCAGGCTAGGCACCGGAGCATTTGGACAAGTACAAGTACTCGCCAAAATACTCGGCATCGGCACTAGTGTCGCTATCGGTGCATCCCTAATTACGGGCATGACTAAAATGGTCTTCGGTAAAAAAAACTAGTAGAGCTTTCACTCACATCACCACCTTCTGATGCAAATTTGTTATTGCAAAAAGGACCAAAAAAAAACACAATGATTTCCTGTGGCAGCCACTTTATTTTATTGATCCACCTACAGTCAACTACATATAGTAAGCAACAGCTATAGAGCGATCGCGCTGCTAATTAGGGGTGATTTGGGATGGTAAGTACCCGGAATCTTATTATTTCATTGTTCTCGGATTCTTTTTGGAAACATGCATTTAAATTCAGCAATAGCAGACAAAAAAAAAGCAGCATGAACTCACCATTCCATATTCTCTTGCGTATCAGCATCTGAAAGGAGTAGGAACGTTTTTTTGTATGAGAGGATGCAGAGACATGTTGCAGGAAAACAAAACGTATATTTCTGCTTTACAAAACGAAACCACCTCCCCAACATCTTACCTCGTTTCTCTGACGCATTCTGATTGTCAGTGCTGGTCCCTTCCTCTGGCCCGGGATTCTGAGGAAAAACTATTAAAGAGAAGATAGGAAAGAGGAAAATTGAAGCCATTTATTGGTAGAACACTTTCTGCTAATACACAGGTTTCACAATAAGAAAAACAAATAGGATTTTCGTAATCGCCATAAAATCCTTTCCTTGGAGGCCATTGTGGGACATAGGAAGTATTTCTCCCTTAGGTTATACTGTGCTCAACAGCCGGTATGGGCACTGGCAAACCGAAAAACTGTAGGCCATCCCAAGATAACCCCTCCTACTATCAGACATGCCTTGATTATACAGAAAGCAGAACCAACAGCATGATCATAAAGCCCAGAGAGGTGAGAACTGTGTTCCTCAATGGACTCAAAGAAAAAGATGGGAGTACAAAAATCTTATTTCCTTTGTCATTCACTGAGGGACATAGGAAGTCTTTCACCCAACTGATGGGTGACAAAACAGATACCAACAGGCCCAGGAACACAACAGAAAGTTGGGGACTGACTGCAACTCAAGGAGCTACCTGAAGGACTTTTACGCCCAAAAATTAGTATAAGATAAGGGCGCAACATTTACTGACTGGATCACCTTAAATCCTGAGGAAAAAAAAAAACTAATGCAGCCACCACATCTAAGAACCGGTAATCTGCAATTGGGTTTAGAAATTTTGTTCCCTTTACATTATAAAATGGATACCATACCTGTTTCTAAAATCTGTTCTGGAACAGTGTCATCAAAGGTGGTGCTAATTTGCTCCGCTAACGTGCCTTCACTACTTTTTTCAGCCAATAGCATCATTGGTGGATTCGGAGACGGAAACGGTAGAAGGTCAACAGGAGTGCTGGATCGATGGACAATTGGATCCATGGACAGTGCAGAAGTGCTGTTACTCTCTGTACTGGTCTGACTTGTCATAGATGGTGACCTTCCTGGACCACCCATACTGGGACAGCCAGCTTCAGAGCTTTCCATATGGTCTTGACCCATGGAAGGTGTTGATTGGAACTTGCTTCCAGAAGTTTCCACATTACTGCCAAGTGTTGGCGACAATGTTGGCTTTACATTTACAGGTGAAGATAAGTCAGAAGCAGAGCCAAGTTGAGTGCTGAGGTCATCAGAGCTGTACTGCATTTTGGCTGGTGGTTGTGGAAGTGGGGAAGGAGACTGAGATGGTGCAAGTTGTCCAGACATTTGTACCGGGCTTGTGAGGGCTGATCTGGTTGTAGTTACATTGTTGGTGTTACTGGAAGGGGAAGTAGATGATGATGGTCCAGGGAACTGAATATTTTTGGAAATATGCAAAGGTCCAACAACTGCAACAGACTGAGGCATCATGTTAGTGTTGGAAGGCGGCATGTTATTTTGCTGTGATCCTTTCATTACTTGGATAATAGAAGAGGAATTGAAAAAAACTGGAGTGATAAATTGTTGACGTGTATTAGACTGTACAGGAGGCTGCCCTTCAGACACTATTACTTTGTTTGCAACACTGGCCATAGTGACTACGGTGGGTACCAAAGTAGGCTGCAACTGAGAAGCCATTGGGGTAGACACACTGGCCGATGGGGTTATAGGATTTGATGTTACAAAAACAGTTATCTGATTTGGTGTCATTGAAGTGGAAGCAGGTGCTGGACCACCAGACCTCTTTAAAGTGTTGCCTGGTAAGTTCAGCGGCACGTTAGTGTTATTTTCCACTGTATCAGTCCTTGGCTGGACATTGGAAGCCTCTGGAAATGGATGAGTATTAGATACACAAGCTGAATCCTTTAGACTGTCCCCAGGTAAAGAAGCAACATCCATTGTTTTTGAGTCTTCTGTAGGTAGTAGTATAGATGTTTCCAGAAGCTGGTCTGGTGGCTTGATATTAACATTCGGAGCACCAGAGTGGTCGAGCAGTTGACTCAATGATGTTGGGGCTTCTCTGATGGCTGGTGAAAGGGCAGACAGTTCTTCAGGACGTGGGAGTTTTGAACCTTCTAGGAATAGCGCTTCCTTCTTGGCTAGCTCTTCCGGGGACACCATCTTCATTTCTTGGCGAACATCTGTTTTGTGTTCTGCTACAGGGTGCTCTTTGTGGATCATCTGCATTGTTTGGTTCTCATTTTCCTGAATCAAACTTGAACTTTCCTTGATCTCCTCAGTGGTAACAGCTGTACTTGGTACAATTGGTGGAGGGTATTGTCCTATTGTGGGTGCTGCTTGAGGTAGTTGTACAGATGGTTGGCCTGCTAACAGGTTTCTCTGCATCTCCATACTATGTAACATTCCAGGGGTCTGCTGTCCACCAAGTACCATTTTAGGAGTCTTGGAGTTCTGTCTACCAGGGCTTGGTGTTGTTTTGCGACTTGATGCGGGACTTGACCGCCTACTATTGCTTGGACTTGCCCGCTTGTTACCACCAGCAGTTGGTGGCTTTCCAGCTCCATTATCCATCTTATTCAAATGTGAGACAAATGTAGACTGATTGTTCACAGTCAACCCTGGAGGAGCTTGTCCAATGGCTTTTAGAGTAGTTGGATTCAGCCCTTGCTGATCAAAACCTCGATTAAGGGTGGGCCGTGGAGGTAATGGAATATTGATCTGAGGAGGAAAAAGACCAGCAATAGAGGCGTTGAGTCTTTCTGGAGAAAGGCTAATTTCTGAAGGTTCTGTACTAGGAGGGCGATTATTGGGTGTCTGAGGGTAGTAAGGTCTAGGGCTTGCTCTGTTGGGCGTTTTCGGCCTTGAAGTCTGTGATGGAGTCTGAACATTTTGGTAATGGTGCCCATGAGAGCCACCCATTGTGTTGGAGTGCTGCTGCTGAGGGCTTGTACCTTGTGTAAGAGAAAGGGCAGAGGGGGTTCCTGGTTTAGAGCCAGCCATCATCATTGGATTTTGAGGCATAAGCATATGTGGGGCCATATTGTTTTGAGATCCAGGAGCTGTGGAAAGCTCAGGAATGTCACCAAGAGGACCAGCAGAAGGTCCATCACCCAAAGGTGAGCCTGTTTGATTTTGTCCACTCTCTGGAAATCCCATCTTCCTACCATTGCCTCCTAATGATGAATTGGACAACATTGCCATTCTCTGCTTGTCAGGTGAAGGTGTTATGGAACCAGTGTTTTGTAAGTTTACCATAGCTTGCATGCTGCCTCCTTGCTGCATGGGCATTCTCTGAGCATCTGTATTCATAGCAGCCCGGGGGTTAAAGACATTCTGTTGCAAAGGAAGCCGCACTGTTTTTTGTTCCTGCTGCTGCTGCTGCTGTTGTTGCTGTTGCATCATTAGCATCATCATCATCTGCTGAGGAGGGGTAGGCTGCTGATTCTGCCCACTTTGACCCTGTTGCTGTCCAAGCTGCATTAACTGAGGAATCTGCTGAAGTTGTCTCTGCTCAAGACCTTGAGTTGGGTAGCCTAAAATTAGATTTTAAACATTATTATAATACAAGATTTATATACCGCCAACAGTTTGTGCAGCACTTTTCAAAATAAATGGAGGCAGTACAGTTACAATACAAGAGGGTGAGGAGGGCTCTACTCGTGAGAGCTTACAATCTAAAAGGATCATTTTTATAAAATTCCATACAGGCCCCTTGGCTACCACATTATCTTTCTAGAACAAGAATTTCATGAATTTGCATTAAGCCTAGGGAGAATGCATTGATGTGCGCTGTGCTGTACTGCATTGCTTAAAATGGTGCATGTCCATTTTCTAGTTCATGGGCAGTCTTAATCTAATGCACAATAATTAATGGCATAAAACACAATGTACTGCAATGGGAAAAAAGCAGATGTTGACTGTTCTTTTCGATGCAAAAAAAAAGTCCCCAGCTTGTGCTCATAAGAGTCCTGCTTTCACCTGTCAGCCAAGTTAGAAAGCACATTGTGGCAGGTCCCAGCAGAGATGCAACTGGCAGATGTCAGTAGAATATCTACCCTTCTATGGCCAGTCTAGCACAGGGAAACTGGCAACAGAACTGGTAAACTGCAACTCATTTATGAACCAACATCAGCCAATACATAATTCCAGTGTGTTCGGGAGCTGCATGTAGCCTGATCCAGCTCACAGCCAACAGTGTGAGCTAGATCAGACTACAAGCAGCTTGTTAATTCTAGGCTTGCCCCCCTTAGTGCTTACTTCAACAAGCTGCTATTAATTCCTGCATGGAAAGCCAAGTAAATAAAATGATTTAAACTGTAACTATGGCCAGGCTATAAACATTCAAATATTTACATCATTCCTAACATGTAGTAAATGACATGAAAAGGCCATCAGTAACCTATGTAGCTGCAGGTACTGTGGGTAAATTCATCCTCAAAATTCATGGCAGAAGCATTAAAGTCATTCACTCAACAGCTCGGTTCCCCCTGCTCCCTCTTGCAAGCAGTGACTCGGCAGCCTTTTTAGCCTAAGCTCTATTGTGAATAAAGAGCAGATGCTCTGGGGGGCTGAGCTGCTGAGAGAACTTGAATGAGTTCAATAGTAGTGCTTCTGCTGTGAATGTGAGGATACATTGCTGCACAGTGTCTGCAGCTACAGAGGTAAGTGAGGGCTCGCTTAAAAGCTTATTCATTGCCTGTTAAGAATTTTTTTTATACTTTACTGTCAATAGCCTGATTAAAAGTTCACGTTAAGATTTCTTGCCGGATTGCTGTATACGTTCCAGGGTGGCTCAACAGGTCACGTAAAAATCTCAAATTTATATTTACATTTTCTATTACCCAATATTAATTAAAATAAAAAATGAAGGCACACATTGACAGTTGTAGGATTGCTGGTTCTCACCTGGTGGCCTGTTTTGGAATTCTGAAAGTTTCTGACCAGCGTCTAAGGCTCCTAATTGATCTCCTACGATTCCAGACTGATCAGACTCTTCCATACGAGATTCAGCAGCACTTTAAAGAAATAAGAAATTTACTAGTCACAGGTTTAAAGCATGGCCGTCTACAATTTCCTGAACAAGTACATTGCAGTACCCTTGGAAGCTTTGACATGAGTTAAAAAGAAAGCATACTCTTTTTATGGATATTATCTTTTTATGTACTATGTTCAGGAATAGTTTTTTAGTCAGGTAAATATTAGGCATGCACCGATAGCGGTTCTTCGGTATCGAGTACCGATATTTTTCTTCCGGTACTCGCCGATACCGGTGCCCCGATTAACAGGAAGTCGGGCGGGGCATCATGACCCGTCGCCCGGCTTCTTGCTTGCCTGCGAAGCCAGTGTTCTATTGAAAAAACACTGGCTTTACTTGCCAAGGCTGCATGGCTTCCTGACCAATCAGGAAGCCGGGAGGCGAGTCGTGACATGTCACCCAGCTTCCTGATTGGTGAGGAAGCCAGGCTGCCTATCAAACAAGTAAAGCTGGCTTCCTAACCAATCATGAAGCCGTGCGGCACGTCATGACCCGTCTCCCTGATTGGCTAGGAAGCCAGCTTTACTTGTTCCTAGGCAGCTTGGCTTCCTGACCAATCAGGAAGCCGGGAGGTGGGTCATTGGTAACAAGTGAAGCTGGCTTCCAAGCACATCAGGAAGCTGGGAGGTGGTTCATAATCCAATGCCCAGCTTCTTGAGTGGAAAGGAAGCCGGCTCCATGCTTCCTCGCCACTGCCAGTCAGATGGAGATCTCCCTCTGACCGGAAGCTCTGGTATCGGAGGATTTGGGCAAGTACGAGTAGCCGCCCAAATACTCGGTATCGGCACCGATACTAGTATCGGTGCATCCCTAGTAAATATGAAATATTGTATATAAATATTCCATTTTACTACTGGTACTCAGACTAGTTTCTGAAAGCTGGTTTGCTACTATGTTGCGAGTAGACCTGTGACTAGATCTGAATGTTACGCCAACTGTACTGAATTTCTATTTGTACAATACGAATAATGATAAAAAAAAGGGACAACAAAACCAGTTAGCATTCAAAAACTATCAAAAATGCTTAGTGATTGCCATCATCTGAAAGGCTCCACCTACATACATATAGGACAAACGTTACACGACAACAGTACAGGACACCTGTAATGAGGTAGGCTGAAACTTCTGACCTCTTAATTATAAAATCCTACTTCCCTTGGCCGCCCTGATGATCCAGTGGCTTCAGAATTTTCCAAGTAATAGACCTGATATGCAAAGTTACAAGTATGCAAACTAGGAGTTCAGACTTTCCTGACGCGCATATTTGTTTCTGGGCAGTAACCCTGAAAAGACTGAGGTCAGAATCTGCCAGGAAGCTAGCATTTCAGAAGGTCAGCAATGACAGCCTAAGTATTTCTCTCATTTCCAGGTAAGCCTGCTGCCCAGCTTTTGAAATCAATGCCCTCCTGTAGACAACTGCTGGGAAATTTCAAAGTCAGTTTAACAATGACCTCAGGAAGCAAGATAGGATTAGACCCCCTTTTATCAAACTGTCTAAAAGACAAATTGTCTGTTTTTCTGATAACAATCCGCCCAGCAAGGACGGATTGCTATGGGGCAATACTCTGCCCCATTAACGAGATTAAGCTTGTACAAAATAGGCCAGCTTTTTATCTGCAAGCTCATCATACGTGATATGCCAGCCACAATAGATTCTTCTGCTGTTACCAATAACCACTTACTTCATATGTTCCTCTCCCTGTTGGTTCTTTTTCTTCCTTGGTGGCTTCTTCTTCTTTGGCTTGGCAGCAGCAGTGTTCTGTTTGCTGTTCACACCAAAGTGACCCGCGGATATATCACTCTGAAGAAGGTTTACCAGTAGAGGGCTGGTCAAAGTGACATCTTTGTTAACAGGGAAGGATTGATTTTGTCCACAAGCCAACTGGTTTCCACTGCCACCTTGACCAAACGGAGAATTGAAAGGGAGGCCATGTCCTGCAAAGTGTTGTCCAGGTCCGTTATTCCCTGGCATGTTTTGTAGGTGTTGAGCATGTTGTGAAGCCATATTGCCTGTTTGCTGCATGGGTAAATCTGGCAAAAGGGTCCCCAAGTCACCAGTGGCTTGAGCAGAGCTTTCTGCATGGGTCTGCTGAAGATGCTGTCCTGGTCCAGCTTGTCGGAGCACCTGATTCTGTATGTTAACACCCTGTGAAGGATTACCACCCACCGTCCCCTGCTGGGAAATACCCTGCCCTGAGAACTGTACCATGTTGTTAGGCATACCAGGAGCTGGTCCCCTTATTATCTGACTAGGTCCTGCCATGACACCTGCTGAATTTTGAGTGTTGAATCCCTGCTTATTTCCCTGCATTATCTGCTCCATTACAGGATTCTGCTGCATCATAGCCTGATTCTGGGCTGTCATCATCTGACTGTGAGAAGGCATCATTTGCTTCGGGGGTGTCATCCTCTGAGGTGGCTGACCCAGATTTTGAGATCCTGCCAACATCTGTCCCTGTGACATGAGCTGCGTTCTTGAAAGTACCAGCTGACCCTGGGTATTCAGAGAAGCCTGTCCTTGAAGGTTAACCATCTGTGCTTGGGAGGAAATTATTTGTTGATGCATGCCAAGCATCTGGGACTGTGGTCCTTGCTGGGCCTGACTATGCATGCCACCAATATTAACTTGACTCACACCACTGCCGCTAGTTTGCAGGTTATTCAGATTGTTATGAAGTCCAATTAGATTAGTCTGCATCACATTGGTACCTCCATGGGACCCTTGCAGCTGACCATGGGATGATCCATTAGCCTGACCACCTACAAGTCAAGCAAATTGTTAGTGTTACTCATGAAACTTTACTGTATGCACAATAAACAACTACAAAATGCAGAGTGTGTCCTACATTATTAGAAACAGTAATCCTTAGCTGAACCAGAACCATCACTTTTTTTTTGGATGCTCCAGGAAAAATAATATCATTTTACAGACACATGCCCATGTATTCTGAATCCACCTGTCACAAACAAAAGATACACGAGCAGAGGTTAACTTCAGTAGAAGTCAAGCTTGGCCAGCCCTCTCCCCCCTCTTCAATAGTCAGTGAGGCAGTCAAGTAGTGATGGGCCTGGGCTTGGTGCGAACCTATATCGCTGAAGCACACTCAAAACTGACCTCCACACCCCCCTCCTGGACCAATCAGCGGTGGCAGTTGAGGCGGGGGGCATTCCCTGCCCTTTTGTGTCATATAGCTGCAGGGTAGGAAATGTTACTGTCGAAATTGATTGGTCCATGAGTTGGTGTGTTACAGTCACAGTTTGAAAGGATTTCGGCGAACTGGGTTTGCACCAAGCCCAGGCTCATCAATAACGGCCGTGTACTCCCATAGAGAAGGACAGGGCCTGCGTACTAATAACACGCAGCACCTGTCCTTCCCGGGAGCTGCCCGATGCGGCCGTGCACGGAGCTGTATGTGGCGGCCGTTTCTCGTGTGAATGAGGCCTTCAGGTCATCCTTCCTACTATTGATTTGAAAAAAAAAAAAAGTAAAAATAGGACTAATCCACAACGCATAAGCTGTTTGACTCGGTAACCAATCATCTATTTCTTAAAATTCCTGTAGTGGATAGCAATAAGTCATACCTGCTCCCTGTCCAGCGGCGGTTACTTGCTGCTGAGCTGTGGCACCATTAGTAGGTGACCCTGCTGTGCTGGGTGGGGTCTGTCCCTGCAGAAAATTGGCATTTGTTTGCCCTGCGGTAAAAACAGGCGGCAGCCGCTTAGGAACACCTGAGTGAAGGAAGAACTCTTTGTATAAATGGAATTAATATTTTACAAATTTACACAACTAGCTCTTAGAGGAATATGCAGGCTGGTAAACTCCTGAAAATGATAGTTGCCTAGCTGTGATGCACTGGCTTTAAAACCCCAATGTCGGTGACCTGGAATAATAATTATGCAGACCAGGAGATTAATTTTACTTGCTGCATGCTTATTCTAGGTTACCGATTTCAATATTACAGAACAAAACACAGTCAGACAGCTGCCTTTTTAAACAAGGTTAGCCTACATATTTCTCTCAGTACCAATTCCTGTTAACAGTTTCTCTCCAAAGACAGTAAGGGCCCTGTCACACCATCAAGAGTGTGTTCCACCTCTCGAACGCAACCCAGCCGGCTCACTTTGTTTTGGGGCAGGAGGGGGAGTGGCGGTGCATTGAACTCATTGGCATGCCCGCATGCATTATTGTTTGCAGATCGCACTGAACCGGAACGCAGGCACTAATGTGTCACACGTTTGGGTGCCGGCGATCACACCGCGGGCGGGGGAAGTGGCTATGGTACCATTGAGTTCAATGCACTGCCACACCCCCCTCCCACTCCAAAACAAAGTGAGCTGGCTGGGTTGCGTTCCAGTGGCCTAACGCACTGGAACTCTTGATGGTGTGACTGGGTCCATAAAAGCTGTTATATGACATCTGCAAGTTTAATTTGGTTTATTAGGAGTAACTCCCCCCGAGGCAATTCTGCTGAAAAGAAAAACCAATAAAGTTGGTATGCACATGTCGAACTTCAACCGGTTCCTAATGAACCGGATGAAAGTCGCACCGTTGGTCCCGCTGTCGTTCTGTGCGATTGCTCACACTGAGAACATCTCTCATTAGCCTGACCATTTTGAAAATCAGTTTTTCGGCCGTTTTATTGGCCATTCCGCAATCAGTTTTGTAACCAGACAAATCTTTGTCATAGCCTTGATACATTTGGGAAGATTAAACAAATATCAAATGAACAAGAACAACAAGAGTGCATATTAGAAGTAAAATCTACCACTGACAACAGATTCATTGGGATATGGGCCAAAATTATTTCTTTAGAAAATCATTTGAGAAATTTTGATCAGTACAATCTTTAACATTTAAGTCCAGTAAAATATATCTACTACTCTTCTAAGCCCAATTGACTTAAAATTATTTTACCGATTACCCTGAAATCACAGGAGAGGTTTAATGTGATCGCAGTATTTGCTGGTTTATGTGTGTTTGCTTGAATATGATCATTTTGCAAATGAATCATCATTGATCCTTCCCCAGCCTACAGCTGGCCATAGACAGCTCGAAATTTGACCTATTCCTGCTGAATCAGCCAAAATATTGGAACCATGAGTGGACCTGTCAGCACCACCCGGCTTGACATGCTATTACAAATTGAAGTAGCTGGGAGGAAAATTGTTAGCCGATCAGTGACTGCGTCCTTTCATATGTAGTCACTGTTTGGGTTATTGGGTATTTAGGTTGTCTGAATTCAATATCCGGCAAGAGAAATCTAGCCATGTATGGCTAGCTTAAAGTAGTATTAAACGCTCAAAACGTTTTTCAATAATGAATCCATTGCCCAGCAAATCTTTGCTTTACATTTTTGCCCAAGCACTTACAATCATCATGTTTCTGAACAGCTGCTTTCAAGTCTCATCTCAGCTTCTGTCAGAAACCACCTGCTACTGCGCATGTGCAGGGTCCAGTTTTCCGTACTGCTTGTAAAAGGGGAACTTGCGCACATCTATGCGCCACAGATCGGCCGCGCAAAAGCGCGCCAAACGGCGCACAGGAAGTGATGCTGCTTCCTGATGGATTTGCCTATTTAAAGCCAGCCTACCTGACTCCAAGTTGCTGGATTGTCTTCAGCTTCCCCTGTGTTCCTTGTGCTTCCTATTACCTTGCTGACTTTGACCCGGATTATCCTTGACCTTGTTGATTGCTACCTGACCCTGACCTCCTGCTTGTTCACTGGACCTGCCTCTGTCTCCTGCCTTTGTACCTCGCTGCCCGACTAGATTGACCCCTGGGCTTGTTTGATCTCGATCTTGGATCCTGCTCTGCACTCCGCTGAATACCTGGTTTTGACTACACAGCTCAGCTTGCCGGAACTCCAGCTTGCATGGTGTGATCACCTCTGGCACCTGTGCCAATCACTGTCCACTCTGACTCTTTTCCCAACTCTAGGGTCCTTGGGACATGAGGTGCAAGGGAAGCCTCCTCCCTACATTCAGTCTCCACCCAGGTAGGTGACAGCTTCCCTGAACTTCCTGTCCAGTACAAGATCACAAAGGACAGTGCAAACTCCAGCAACTGTTCATCTACAAGCTTGGAGAAGGGAACAGAGGGGGCCGGGAAAGGGATTGCTGGATTTACTGTGTCGACACACACAGCTTACTAGCACACACAAGGGTGACTGCATAGCACTCTGCTTGACAAAGGGGCTCATTCTAAAACAGGAAGTCAGGACCAGTGCTCAGGGGAGCAGCCGATTCTGCAGGAAACAAACTTTTAAACATCAAGAAGCAGCATCCATTGTAAGTTATTTCATCAGCATTTGAAATAGCTTAAAATGCTTTTGACTTTAATATCACTTTAAGAGTATTTCCACTTATGCCGCCAAATTGGGATTACACCCATTTTATATTTTTACATGTTCCCATTCACATAGCAGAACTTAAAGTAATTATATAAAAATGGTTGCTTACCATTTTACCTGCTCTTTTCTAAGAACATTAAAACTGAAGTTTTTCATTCTCTGTAATTTCAAGGACGGAGCTGGGGAGTTAGTGTTTACCATAAATGGACCCATGCTGGCATATCCCAATCTTAATGGAAACTAGCTTTAAAAAACAACTGTCCTAACAAAGGGTTAAAGATGTAGAAGCTTGCTTCTGCATTGTATGTTAATGAGGGGAAACTCTGTGTACCATCACTCTGTCTGGGGACAGACTAGCTTTAAAAATGTTCAGAGTAGCTTGCAGTCTGCTCTAAGGCCTGCTCCAAAGAAACATCTAAAAAGATAAGACATTTTTGTTTAAAATTATTTTTAGGTATACTGTTTGAATGGGAACACAAACATATAGTGAGGTTTTCCCAAATTTGACAGCAAAAGTGGAGATGCACTTTAGGTTTTTCAGTATTATTACTGATATCTGCCCAACATCCAATAAAAAAAAAAGGCATTTTTACAGCCATCAACTGCTAGATTTACAGCCATCAAGACAGCATGCTCTTTATAAATCAGACAGCTTTGTACAACATACCTGCATGAATACCCTGTGGACCCTGATTCAGCTGCATCATAAAGTTGCCTGCCGTGCTCCCCTGTGGCATCACACTGCTGCGCCCCGGAGAGCTGACAGTCTGTTGTTGGAAACCCTGAGGCAGTGAATTGCCCTGTCCCGGTCGTGGTCCCATGGCCTGTGGCTGGGTTTGGTTCACTGTGGGGGAGGATGCTGGCGAGCTCTGCTGGAAGGAAGGAGATGAGGCCGGAGATTTTGACAGATGGGGTTGCTGCAATGGAGTCAACACCCTCGGGGGTCCCCCCTGCATTGGTTTCATTGAAGGCGAGCTGAACTGGTTTGAGTTGGCCATAGATGGGAAATTGGAGTGAACTTGGGATGCCTGCTGGCTGCCAAATGGGTAAGGAGGGGGAGGGTGGGACGGTGTCTGCACTGCTGATAGAGATGGTCTCTGTTGGAATTGCTGCTGTTGCTGTAATTGCCCTCCTGCACCCAATAAAGATTTTTTCCACTGCTGATTGGGTGCAACAGCTCCCATATTTCCTTGAGCCGGTGGAGGCTGCAAGGCTCCTGACGCGAGCTGATTCCAGCCCGGAGGGACGGGAACTTGAGTAGGAGCCGCAAAAGAAGGACGGATGCCTTGAGTAACTTGCTGATGTTGCGGCAGGCGAGCCTGTTGCTGAAACTGCTGAAAGGTGGCTGCGTTGGCTGGTCTGTTGCCCACAACTGCCTGCATTGGGTGGAGCTGAGGAGTCATGGAACCAGATGGATGGTTCTGCTGCTGGACAGTCAAACCAGACACGAGGGGATCCATGGCATCTAAAAAAAGAAACACTTTATGAGCCATTGATACAGTTTTTTTTTCCAACTGTAAAACATCCAAGCCTACAAGGTGCAAACCTTGGTATTCTCTACTAAACATTTATAGGAACAGGTCAGGGTAAACAAATTCAGCAATATCAGCTTCCAAAAAAAAAAAAAATCCTGATAGGTTCTCTTGAAAGGAACTCCTGGCACAACTTTCATTTATGTGTTTTTCAATAGCCACAAAGGATATAAATCAACTTTCTGTGCGCCAGATCCTTTTACAAACCCAGATTACCTTTTAAAAAATTAGCAGTGACATCATCACTGGGCTACGAATAGCCTGTACAGAAAGCAGAGTTGCAGGGGGGACCCAGCAGGCTACTCACTACAGTTTGAATTCAGAAACCTAGGAGGGGGGCGCAGATACAAGACCAGTCATCCTACACAAAGTGAGAGCACAGCAGTGCCTGGTCTTTATAACAGGAAGCTCCTGCGCAGAAGCAACCTGCAGCTGTTTATGCTGGATTACTGCACAGATCTGGGAGAAATATACAAAAAGGACAACAAGATTCAAGTGAGAATATACTTGCCTCTTGTATATGGATAATGATTATTTAGCTTGGATTCCAGTTTTAATAGAACAACTATAGAAAAAAAACAAGAAAACCTTCATAACCAACTTCATGCTGTCTATCTTCACTGCCCTCTTCCACTGCAGCAAGATATAAATAGACAGGTACACTTTAGGCTAACTAGAAATCTTTACAACACCTTGCTGTGAAGAGGGCCTTGGAGTCCTTGGTTGGAGGAGTTCAGCGCTGCCACCTGCAGCCATCATAGACGATGAAACATGGGGACCCTGGGACATCATGGTGCCTGCTGCAGCAGGGTTATTCATCCTGATGAGGCCTGGATGATAACAGAATAGTCAAATCAACCTTATCAATGGAGAAAAAAAATAAATACCGAATTACTAAATCAGCCGCACCGCATACCTGCTCTGCCCTGAACCGCAAAAGCCGGGTCAATTCTCATTGCATTACTTGCTGCCATTGGTCCATTCATTCTAACCTCCTGTGCAGGGGTTTGAACTAATGCAATATTTATCGCCCCTTCTCCTGGAAAATTTCGGAAGAAAACAAATTCAATTTCATTGCAGGTAATGACAGGAAGTAAATGTCGAAAAACGTAAACCTAAACAACAAACTTCTCTTATTTGCTCCTTTATGGTCTGTTAAAAATGCCATTAAATGCATTCTGTTATATCTGTTCGAGAAGCACAAAAAAAATACCTGTGGATCCTGTCAAAAATCTTGCCAGCTTTTAACTTCTCTTGGTGAGCCAACAACATAGAGCCTTCTCTTCTGCACTGACATCTCTGAGTCTTATCTCTGCCCAGGTTACAAAATGACTTATGTAGCTCAGGGGGCTCTACAAGTATTGCATAGGATCCGAAAATTAAACTAAGGCTTCAAAGTATTTCTGCTCCACCAAGTCAGTACAAGTTCACTTTAAACTTTCTCAGATAGAACAGGGAAGGGTTAGATCCTCTGCCAGGATATTATTTCTGTCTGATTACTTATTGGAGAGATTTCCCCTTACTTTCTGCCAGGACATGGAGTGATGGGATATCTCTCCAATAGGTGTATGTTGTACATAGCTATATGATGTGATAGCAATCAAGGCAATAATCCGTTTTTCACTTGAAATTCTATTGGAGTGCGAGTGACTTTATACATACACCTATCTTGGATTGCAGAGGCATCTGCAGTCACTTTGGCACCCACCCGACTCTAAGGGTATTATCCGGTCAGGAGTGCGATGGGTACACTGGATTTTAATCTCTCTCCCAGGGACAGAGCAAACACTGTTTTAAAGTGACGCTAAATTCAGTGAACATTCAAGTCCCTTAACTATTAACAAAAATGTATCTTCTTTGTGTATCACTCGGCTGTAGATCCTCAAACCATCTCTGAATAGGTGCTGACACTGTCCTTCCTTCTGGAGTGGCTACTTTTGTTCCCCATGGTCCCCGTGTGTGGTGAAGTAGCCACCACTCCAAGCTCACTCCCCTGATGGACTACAATCTCAATACAAATTAGTAAACTAAACGTGAGATTGTAGTCCATTGTGGCTTGGAGCGGTGGCTACTTTACAACACACACGGGGACCATGGGGAACAAAAGTAGCCACCCTCCAGAAGGAAGCACAGTGTCAGCCCCAATTCAGAGATAATTTGAGGCTCTACAGCTGAGTGGTACACAAAGAAGATACATTTTTGTTAATAGTTAAGGTACTTAAATGTATTTTTAAGATTTAACTCCTGAATTTAGTGTCACTTTAATAGAATAATGATAGGTTAAAACGTTTGATGTTTTTATTGCTGCCTGTGCCTTCCTGTTCTGGTGACAACTGCTTTAGTATTCCTAGTCCTGGTGTCACAAAAACAGGGCATGAGGGACAGTCTCCTCAAAGGGTTCATAGATGATTAAAAAAATGGCTTGGGTTAGTCTTTAAGCTTAGCAATACTTTTAATAAATGAAAGCTAAACTCCAGGCAGATAAAAAAAATAAAAAAAGGTACAAGTCAATGCAGCTCTGCATTCAGTAAAGTGGAACTAATATCCTAAAATAAATGTAAACAAAATGTGAAGAGGTAGTTTTAGTTTTTAGCAGAAGAAACATGCTCTGTCTTTTCTATAAAAAAAATGGAAAAGGGCAACCTCGTGGATAAGTGTGCCATAATGTGCAAAGTCCATCCCCACCCAGGACACATCAGTTCTGCTTTGGTACATCATTAAATGTTTTGAACATGCAAGAAGTGCAATTGTAAAAAGTTGACCTGGTATTGGCCTTGGATTGCACTGTACGGCAGAGCTCAGACTGGGAGAAAGAAGCAGGACAAGGAGACAACCAGTGGTGCTTATGTGCTAATAAGGGCTCATTCAGATGGGCGCGCATGTCTGTACAGCGTGCAGCTCGTAAAATCACTTGATTCCGGAAAGGGACAGGTGCTGCGTGTAATTGAGCTGCTTGTTCTTCCCCATGAATGAGCCTTAAGGGGCATGCCAATAGGAAAGAGCAAAGAGATTAACTCAGTCAGTTGTTCCTCTTTTCACCAAGTCACAGGCTTGGGAGGGACAAGACCTGAAAGTGTTACATAACTGTAGCAGAGGCAAATCAGGTCTCCTTCCCTGCCAGACAGACCTGTGTTATGTGGCTGAGCTGTGTAAATCTCAGAACTGGGTGCACAGAAGTACAAAATCCTTTGGCAGGTAAAACTGATCCCATATAAATATACAGTGGGGCAAAAAAGTATTTAGTCAGCCACCAATTGTGCAAGTTCTCCCACTTACTGTTTTAATGCATTGACAGCAAGATAATGAAACATTGCTGTCCGTGAACATTCATCATATTCCAACCTTCTATCTGGACAGACAGAATTCCCAGATCCCGCAGCTGCTGGTTGTTGCCTTGGGCAAGAAGACGTAGGCGCTCTGCAGCTTCCCTTGGGATGTTGAATGTGACCCGGACACTGTTCCATGGTTCCACCTTTTGCAACTTCAGCCGGTTACACTCTATAGAAGCAAGATAGAAAATATGAAATATCTCGCTGAACTAACCATTTCTGAGAAACCTGGGCCTTCTCATAGTTCTTATGCAGGCCTGAGATGCTAAATACATCCAACAGTCCAAGCCACATAAACAACAAGATAGGAGTAACCTTGAGCAGCTATACAAATTCCACACAACAGGCAAAGCTATGTCATTTTTTTTCTACCTTATTCGCAGTTTTAGTCAAGACAAGATTAAGAATTCCTAGTCTACCTATTGTATTGACTTACATTTTTCATAATATAGAGTGTGTATATATATATATATATATATATACACACACATTACAATGGCTGGCCAGGAAGCTGCTCGTCGGGCTCCACCGTCCACTCGTCACAGA
>NW_017306495.1:398765-426654 GCF_000935625.1 Nanorana parkeri
TGACAGGCAGATATTGCTGTTGGGAGTATCCTAGTCAAATAAGAAGCCAGGGTTTAAAACAGCTACCAGGCAACACCTAACCAAAATATCACTTTGGGTGAATTGAACTTTTAGGGCCCGTTCACACACAGTGTGGTGACCTGCACCAGATCAGTGCAGGTCACCGCTATGACACACAGAAAGCAATTGATCCTATGTGTCCCATTCACAACCCAAGGCAGATGTGATAGACGGGACACTATGCTGCAATAAAATGAAAACATGCTGCAATTTATCACAGCTCACTGGATCCCACCACAAGTCACTGCAATGCAGCGCATCAGACCGCACTGCTGTGCGGCGATCTGAATGGAGTGTACACATTGGAGAGAAAAAAAAAACGTAAACGGTGACAGTTCCAGCAGTGTGCAATATAATTCACACCACCGAAGCCGTCACCGTGCACTAGTGCAACATTTCAATGGACAGGTTAATATGTATGGACCCTTGAAGAAAATGGTCTACTTGCAACATGTGGAGTCTTACCCATGTTAATCAGCTCAGGCACTCCATGCATTATCTTTTCTAGTTTCTTGTGCAAGTCTTGGTCATTAATATCCCCTTTAAAGGCAACAAAGATAATAGAGTCTCTGCGTTCTGCTCTGGGCTCATCTTCAATCCCAGAGTCTTCGTCCCTATCCGATTCTAGGTCCGGTCGGGACAGAGCTCGGACACGACTCTCTCTTGGGTCTAGTAGCTTTAACAGGTCCATAACTCGGTGTCCTGCAGTTGTCTGTCTTTAGTTAGGGTTAAAAAAAAATAAAAAAAATATGGATCATGCAATGAAAACAATACATCCATAAACAGTATTAACTGCAGAAACGTGTTCATGATTCTGTTACCGATTTGGATCCAAGTTCTTCCTCCTACGTTTCTAAACAGCTTGCTCTCTTCAATGGGAAGGCAACTGCAGGCATCTTTAAACCAATTCGCAGCAGGAGTTCCCGGACCTACCCTATTGAGGGAGGGGGAAAAAAAAAAAAAAAAAAAGGACATGAACATAAAGATGCATATTTGTTAGCAGGCTTAAAGTGACACTAAACTCAGGAGTTAAATCTTAAAAATGCATTCAAGTACTTTACCCATTGACAAAAATGTATCTTATTTGTGTATCGCTTGGCTGTAGATCCTCAAGTCATCTCTGAATTGGTGCCGACACTGTCCTTCCTTCTGGAGGGTGGCTCCCCATGGCCCCCGTGTGTTGTAAAGTAGCCACCGCTCCAAGCTCACTCCCATGATGGACTACAATCTCAATACAAATTGGTAAACTAAACATGAAATTGTAGTCCATCACGGGAGTGAGCTTGGAGTGGTGACTACTTTACAACACACACAGGGACCATGGGGAACAAAAGTAGCAACCCTCCAGAAGGAAGGACAGTGTCAGCACATAAGGTGAAGGGAAGTCTCCTTAATGGGGCACAGATGTGAATCCAGATAGCGGTTTGTCCCTAGACCAGTGAGGCCTTTTACTTCCCTTACTTTATGCTCCCTATCAGCTCTGTTCACCCATGGGAGCAAAGAGAAGCATAAGCCCTGTGTAAGCTCCAAGTCACAGCCCATGTGACAACACTGGATGCCTACACAGCCAATTGCCAACACTGTCACATGGGAGGGAAGGAAGTGAGTCACATAAGTTGCCATAGGCTCCTCCATGAAAGAAGTACCTGGTATGTACTTCGCTCAAAGCAGCTAAACAAAGTGGTGAGAGAGAAAAATAAAGGCGAGTATAGTTGGGGGAAGGGATGGATTCCCTGTTTCTTTCCCCTGAATGGGCAAAACAGATCGCAAATCACAATAAACCTATACGTGTGGGGGCGGGGGGAACTGATGCAGAACTGATGTTTCAGTTTTTGGTAAGTGCTAGAAACTAAACATTCTTATAAATTAGGGATGCACCGATACTAGTATCAATGCCAATACCGAGTATTTGGGGCGAGTACTCGTACTTGCCCAAATGCTCCGATACCTACCTCCAATACTGGAACTTCCGGTCAGAGGGAGATCTCCATCTGACCGGCAGTGCTGAGGGAGCATGGAGCCGACTTCCTTTCCAATCAGGAAGCCGGGTGGTGGGTGATGACACGCCTCACTGATTGGCTAGGAAGCCGGCTTCACTTGTTGCTAGGCAGCCTGGCTACCTAACCAATCAGGAAGCCGGGTGGCACGTAATGACCCGCCTCCTAGCCAATCAGGAAGTGGGTCAAGACGTGCTGCCTGGCTTCCTAATTGGCTAGGAAGCCACACTGCCTAGCAACAAGTCAAGCGGCTTCCCAGCCAATTAGAAAGCTGTGTCATGACCCACCTGCCGGCTTCCCGATTGGCTAGAAAGCCAGCTTCACTTGTTGCTAGGCAGCCTGGCTTCCGAACCAATCAAGAAGCCAGGCGGCACGTAATGACCCGCCTCCCGGGTTTCCTGATTGGACAGGAAGCCAGTGTTCTTTCGATAGAACACCAGCTTCCCAGGCAATCAGGAAGCCAGGCGACAGGTCATGATCCGCCGCCCGACTTCCTGATAATCGGGGCACACTATACCGGTATTCGGTAATGGCAAGTACTGGAAAAAAAAAAATATTGGTACTCGTACTTAATACTGAAAAACCACTATTGGGTGCATCCCTATTTAGAATTTAAGGACTCTGGTGGTGCTTCAGTTTCAATGTTTGCACACCTGCCATCACCATACTGAGCATAACCAATTCTTTCTCCTGAATTTGTAATTTTAAATAATGGAGATTCCTCATTTTGCATTCCCAATAGATAAGGAGATTAATAGAAGACTTGGCCTACCAGACTCTCACTATAAATAAAGGAACACCTTCGGTTGTGACATTTATTTTACTCCAGGTTTTAGTAAACAACACTATTATTTTCCAAGAATTCTAGCATGAGGCCCTTTCTTTTTGCAATTATTGTGAGCACTAAACTTCATACAAAAGCGTTTTTCATTCAAACTTTATTAACAGGTCTGGTGACATAACTTTTATGTAGAACCAATCACTTCAATGTTTTACCGATATACATTTTTAGAAAATTAGAAGAAAAAACCCACCAAGGCACAACCTCCTCCTTCATGCAGTCTACACAGATGGTAACAACCCCTTTGATGCTTCTAACTGGTGATAAAATACCTGAAATATAAACTGTACTGGAGAGAGCAGCCAATTAAAGCCCAAACGTTTGAAGAGTCCTGTAGGTGCGCCTGCAGCCCCCCTTTAGGGGTTGTTCACGCCATGTGCGGACCAGATCTGGATGCGTTTCTGATGCTTTCTGGTGTGTTCCAGTGTGTGTGTTCTTTTGCCTGAAGGTGCTATCAGGTGCATTCCATGTGTTTTTGGTGCATTTATATGCATTTTGGTGCATTGCAGACCAGGAAAAAAAATAGTGCATGCAGTAATGTCGCCGTCCCCCAGAATGGACTGCACTGGTGTGAACAGATCCCAGAAATACCATAAGAATACATTGGGATGCATTTTAGGTGCGGACAAAAATAGTTCTGGTCCAGACATGGTGTGAACAAGCACTTATAGAGTATGTAAACCCTAACAATTAACTTATCTTATTTGCTCCCTTTTGGTCTGTTAACTATACCATTGAAAGTGTTTGTTATATCTGTTCAATAAGCACAAAAACACCTTTTAGTCCTGACAGAAAACTTGTAAGCCTATAACTTACTGTGCGTTACCTTCTGCCTGTGCTATTAAGGCTGCAACCAACTAATCCATTAATCGATAATGAGAATAGTTGTCAACTATTCTCATTAAGCGACTAGTTGGTTGGAACCCCTAGCTCTCTCCTCCATGCTGGAGTAAATTACAATTACAGTAAACTCCCCGTTATCTGGCATCCACTGGATTGGTAGATTCTGGATAAATGTAGTTTCTGGTTGCTTGAGAGCTACTATTAAAAATAGGTCTAACTAATGCCATACCCCATACTATACCAAAACAAACTCTGTATTGACTTTATATTAATATTGAAATGCAGTAATCAAAAGCAAAATAAGACAAATAGACACACGATCATTTCCAGGATAATACATGCAGCGGATCAGCAGAAAAGTGAGCACACATGGGATTTTTTTTTTCTGCTTAGAGGATAGTTCTGGTTAGGTGAATAACGGATAACTAAGAGTTTACTGTATGTACAAAAAAAAAAAAATGATTTAAAAAAAAAAGGTGGGAAAAGTAATTTTCCGTTTTGGCCTGACAAATTCTGCTGCGGGAGGTGCGTTGCAGTGCCATTGATTTTAATGCACCAAAAAATGAATGGCACTGCACTGGTCCAGACATGGTTGTGAACATTGCCTAAGGGCCCATACAGATCGGCATTTCCGAAATTAGAACCACTGTGCCAAATGCTGGAAGTAGTTGTACTCTAGCAGATGCAAATATCCTCTCTGGCTGACATCTCATAGGCCAAACACTGTGACACTTCCATCGACTAAAGAGAGAGACGCATCAGCACAATTTTTCTGAAAGCACCAAGCACTGATACTCCAGGATAGCAACAGGAGCTAGAGAAAATGTCCCAGAGCTCTGGATAAAAATGTGTCGGCTCATCTATATAGTTTTGGGTCAAGCAGTACACCAAAACCCCTATGAGGGGTAGATTTTATATACCTTTGATGCACCTGGAAACTGAAGATATACTTATTATCAATAACGGTTATTATCTGACATAACCGCCATTATTTACAGAAAAAGGAGAGCGGAAATATAACAGGCATATTAATCTTTATAGCAGACAATACACCTTTCACAATAGAATTTATAACCCCTTAACGTGCTCACTGTTGGTTTAATTAGGTAACAATTACAGTTGTTATGGAAACCAAGCTACTAGCATGGAAAGAAAGCCCAAAGGATGTTTCAACTGTCATTAGGATGTCTGAGGCTCTATGGTTTCTTAGTAGGCCGAGATGAAAACCATCACGGCTCCAAGGGGTCAGTTGGAGGTTCAGCCTTACAGAAGAAGTCAAGTTAGAAAAAGTAAAAAATTGCTCAGGCTAGGTTCACACCTTGGCGACTCCTGACCGCGCGGCAATCTGCACGGTTTTGTGTCGGGAGTCGCCAAGGTGTGAACCGATCGTGCTGTGGGTGCCATTATTTTGTAATGGCACCCCAGTCAGGCCGGGCGTCCCGCCGTGATTCCGGCCCTGAAAGTGAACACGATACAGCTTAACAAAAAAAAAGCTGCACGTCGTGTGACGCAAAAAAGGTACTTGTACCTTTTTTGAGCGATTGAAAGCCGTGCGGCAAATGCTGTGTGCACTAGCATACGATCGCGCTTCCTGGGTGTCGTGCAGGTGTGAACCTAGCCTCAGAGGTAAGAATTGTTGGAAGAGACATGCAATGCCAAGCCAAAAATGCCTAGCAATATTTTCTGAGCACATACAGGTGAAACTCGAATAATTAGAATATCGTGCAAAAATAATTGCAGTAAGTGCTGCAAAAGGGGCCCAAACCAAGTACCGAGTACATATGCATGCTACTTTTCAGAGGTCCGATATTGTTCTATGTACAATCCTTGTTTTATTGATTGCATGTAATAATCTACTTTTTTGAGGTTGTGGATTTGTGGTTCTTGGGGTTTTCATGAGCTGTAAGCCATAATCATCACAATTATGACAAATCACGGCTTTAATTATCTTGCTTTGCATGTAATGAGTCTATCTCATATATTAGTTTCACCGCATAAGTTGCATTAGTGAAATAAATGAACTTTGCACAATATTCTAATTATTCGAGTTTCACCTGTATGTGCCATGCAGTGTACACTCTTGGCTCATACACGGCAACTCTAAGATGTACCAAGGAAGATGGATCTCCTGTGCCCAGGAGTTACATCCATAACCACCCAATGACTGAAGAGGATGCCTGGGAACCCAAAAGTGGTGACAGTGGAGATGACGGCAGCGGGGTGGGCAGAGGATACATCACACATGGCAAGAGAAGGACACACTTCTAAGGTAAGTGGGCCATAATGTGCAAATGCCCACCCAGCCTGCAGCAGTTGACTTCCGCTTTAATCCCATCAGGACAACATCTTAACTCTCCTGATACCTGATATCACTGTAATAAGACTCTTTACACAATAAATAACTGTGTGGGGTCCCACTGTCAAAAAAACTGAGTTACTAGTACCTCTGTTCCCTGGACAGCAAGGTTCTGTCCTGAAAAGACTCTTTGGCAACTCTATATCCAGGAGTCTTTCCACATGAACCTTGCTGTCCTGCAAAGACAATTTGGTAAAAAAGGACCCCTGGGTTCACACCTAGGCGTATTGAATGTGCGCGTTTGTCGCATGTTTCGTGACGCGCGTTTAATCGCGGTAAAAAAACCTACTTGGCTGTATCCCAATGGAAACGCGCAACAAAAACGCCCCAAAGAAGCTCCTGTACTTCTTTGGGTGTATGGCGATTTGTAGCGCGTTCATACTGCCTGTAATACGCCCAGGTGTGAACCATACCCATAGGAAATAATGGGATTTCGGTGTTTGAGCGTTTTGCAGAGCGTTCGAACGCGCTACAAAACGCTCAGGTGTGAACCAGGCCTAAGGGCCATACCACATGGTGTGCAATCCGGTCACTGGAACAACTGACCAGCAGTAGAGTTAAGTGACCACTTCCCTGTTTCTATGACGTCGTTGCCTTACTAGTTGGGCTACATTGCTAGTGAGGAAGATTCAGTAGCGTTCAGGGCCAGTGAGGGTGATGGAAGGCTCTGCCGAGTAATTTTGTTACTGCCAATGTGTTGCCAGCAGCAATATCACCCATGTGACATGAACCAAAGTCCGCTATACTCATCTCTGCTCCAGTGACGCAACGCGCACTAGCTTCCTCACTGGCGCTGACATTTTCTTCCAAACTTCTAACGGGTTTGGCATCTTTGGCCATATTGATTGGCCTGCCCCGGATTACATAACTCCTGTGCATGGGAGTTATTCATTCTAGCATCAAGGGGTGCAGAAGTGTGCGACTCAGCATACATGCAAAGAAGTTTGCCAACAGGAAGGTAAGAAGCTTTTACTGCAGCAGAGATATAGAATGCGAATTGTAATTTATTCTCTTTTTAAGGTAAATATACACTTTCAGTCCCAGAGGGCCCTTCTGCAGCTGCTCAAATGGTATTTAGATTGTAAGCTCTCATGAGCAGGACCCTCCTAACCCTCGTCTTAAAATGCCCATAACTGGTCGAATTTCGCACAGTGTATGGGGATGTCGGTTCCCTTTCAGCCGGCATTCCTCGATGAGCTGATGGAGGGAGCTGGCAGGAAAATTTTAGATTGATCAGAGGCGGCGGCCAATGAGCTGCCCGCTCTGTTCGGGTATTCTGACAGGGGCTGGCGGCACCTTTCAGAATACAATGTAAACAGCGGGATTCCTCGATCGACACACTCCCTTTATATTGTAAAATGCTGAGCAAACTGTTGGTGCTATATAAATCCTGTATTATAAAACTTGGATGATAATAATCATGTCCACCCCTGCTCCACAGAATGTGGGCAATCTGCACAACAGCCACCCATGCTGCATCAGAATACCAACCATGTCTGTGAGATAAACTGTGGTGAATCCTGGGGACATAAGGAAAATGGGCAGACCTCTCACAACCATTGTCCACAGCTGCAGATCCCACATCTACGGCATTGGGTACCCTAACGCACTTTAGAAATGTGGCTGCCCATATCTGCTTACTTGCTATGCACAGCGCAGACCCACTGCAACTAAGAGCATAACCCATGTGACCGTAAAAGGGGTCCCTGTATCCATCTCCCCTACATCTAGTAATAATGGACCCCTCAGTCCCATAGGGCACTTGTGCAGCTGGTGTATTGGCCCCTATTCCACAGAACGGGAGACAGCACTCTAACGGTCTTCCATGACATATCTGAAACATGAACCCGGGATCAGCAAATATTGTCTAAATACAAGAGTTTTGTCTCCGCCCCCTCCTGTAATAAAGACCGGTCACTGCTGCGTTCTCTCTCCATGTGCAGGGTGACTGGTCCTGTCTCCGCCCCCTCCTGTAATAAAGAGCGGTCACTGCTACTCTCTCTCTCCATGTGCAGGGTAACTGGTCCTGTCTCCGCCCCCTCCAGTAATAAAGAGCGGTCACTGCTGCTCTCTCTCTATGTGCAGAGTGACTGGTCCTGTCTCCACCCCCTCCAGTAATAAAGACCAGTCACTGCTGCTCTCTCTGCTTGTGCAGGGTGACTGGTCCTGTCTATACACCCCTCCAGTAATAAAGACCGGTCACTGCTGCTATCTCTCCTTGTGCAGGGTGTTGTGGAAATAACAAGGGTGACTGGTCTTGTCTCCGCCCCCTCCAGTAATAAAGATTGGTCACTGCTGCCCTCTCTCCCAGTGCAGGGTAACTGGTCTTGTTTCCGCCCCCTCCTGTAGTTTTCTGCCGGCAGCCTGTAGTGGGTGGGGCCTGCTGGGGTCCTCCTACAGCTCCTCTGTGCACAGACTATAGGCAGCACAGTGATGATGTCACTGCTACTTTACAAGGTAAAAACCTGATCTGCAAAGGTATCTAGTGCACACAAAGTAGATTTATATCCTTTGTGGCTATTGAGGAATATATTTAAATAAACGTTTTTGTGGCCGGAGTTCAGCTTTACAGCCATTTTGGCTACTAAGATACATATTTTCATGAACGTCTGCATGCCTGGAAGTTTTCTTGACCACCAACTAGGTCTGTGGGATAAGTCACGGTGTATCCTGGGGCACAAGGGAAATGGGCAGATCTCTCCAGAACTGTTATCCGCAACAGTAGATCACCTGCCAATGGCACTGGGCAACCCAACCCAATCTAGAAATACGGCCGCTGGTATCTGCTTACTTGCTACGGACACAACAGGCCCATTTCAGGTAATAGCGCAACCCAAAGTCTATGCGACTGTAAAAGGGGGTCCTTGTAGCCATCTGCCCTACTTATAACAATGGGCCCCTCAATCCTATAGGGCCCTTGTGCAGCTACCCAGATGGTACTACTCCACAGAATGGGGGCAATCGCCATAATGGCCCTCCATGCCCCTTTCTGAACCCAAAGGGAAGAGGTCAGATCTCTTCTAACCCTCATTTGCAGAAGCGGATCAGTCACCCATGGCAATGGGCATCTAGACACACAGCCGTCGCCATTTTATTGGTTGCTACGGGCAACGCAGGTGCTTCCCTCCAATACATGGAGCCCAGAACATATGAATTTGTATTTCCTGATGCAGGACACCATAACCAACAACAACACAGTGCTGGGACCAGTGCAGACAAATGCACACTGACAAACCCGGCTCTGTGCAGCTCACCACATAACTACATGACTGCTCTGACATCATTCTGCTGCGCAACGTCGTCTGCATATATGCAATAAGGGTCTGTATTACATTGCATTTCACGCCCTGCTATTCATTCCCCTCCCGTTATACACACACAAGGCCTCATTTGTAATGCACCTCCTTCCCCTCACCCCGGTACACCGGTTCCCTCACCTATGACCGGACTCTCGGTTCCTTCCGCTCCCGGGAACAACGAAAAAGCAGCGAGGCCCAGATGGCACCACTCGGCGCGGGAACGGGGGGCCGCCTCGGTCGGCAGAAGCATGAGGCAAGGGTAAATAGAAAGCGAAGCGGGCAGCAGCACCCCTGCAGGAGTGGTACGCCCCACTCAACCAATGAGGAGAGGGAACGTGACGTCTCTGCACGGCTTAGCAGCGGGCGGGGCATTTTTACAGGAGTGGGCGGGGTTGGAAATGGAATACAAAGTGTAGTAGTGGCGACTCGAGAGCGCATCGTTGCTGCTAGTGACTGTGACGTGCTGCTGCCTCTGTGTCCGGCTCTTGATTTTTATTTTGAGGGGGAACCAAACCAGGCAGCAAAAAAAATAGAGAAAAAAAGAGTCTTGCTGCGTTAAAACTATATTAAATGAAATGTGTAGTACATGTTTTCTCATTTTGGATAGAGTAAGGAAGGGTTAAAAGGACAGTTCACCTTTCTATTCAAATTTACTGTGCAATAAAGGGGCCCCAGTTAGGGGCGTAACTAGAAATCAAGGGGCCCCAGAGCAAAACTTTGTATGGGGCCCTTGTTATGCCCCTTGCAGAGCCCACTTGAGATCCCACACAGCCCACCTGAGAGTGACCCTGCAGAGCTGGTGGGCTCTGTGGGGTCTCACTCTCAGGTGGGCTGGTCACACCCCTACACATCTCTTACCTGTCAGCGCTGATCCACTGTCAGCCTTCTCCACCGCAGGGCCCCGCCTCCTCGGTCGCCGTCGGGCCCCGCCTCCTTCACCGTTGCCAGGCCCCGGCCTCCACCGTAAGCTGCTGGCTGTCACTAATTCAGCAGCGGCTGTGAGGAGGAACGCGCCATTGCCCAAATCACTGACAGGTTGTCAGTGGTCTGGACAGCGGCGCGTTCCTCCTCACAACTGCTAGTGACAGTCAGCAGCCTGAGATGCCATAGCCGCCCACACGGCATCAGGGGGACCCCTTTGTTCCTCGTCCTGGCCAGGCGACCCTGTGCCCATGCCCCATGGCGGCCACCTGGGTCACTATGGTGATAGTTCTGGCCTGGTTCTGTGCGTGTCTTCCTGCCCACTTCCTGTTGCGTGCGTATGCGCACCAGAGCATGTTTTCCGGTCATTTGAAATGTAGGTTTTTGCACATGCGTGGCTGCCATCTTTTCCTTACAGTCTCAGGCTCCAACAGAGGGTAAACTGAACCTTTAGATGGAGATGTACCTGACAAAAGGTCAATTGGACAGTTGTAGGTCCTATGCAAAGGTAAAATGGTGGCAGCTTTTTCATTGCACACATTGGAAGCAGGCAAAGTGAGGGTACTATGGCAGTAGGGGGCCACAGGCAGGACCTGAAACAATTACCCTGCGCCCAATCGATTTGTAAGTTGTGTTGTCGGAGCCATGGGTAGCCCAAGATGAGAGAGAAGGCCAGGCAGGAAATGACAAAGAAAGCAGTGTGCTCATGGTGGCCAACCCCTACAGTTAAGGTGAGTAGAGGCATATGATGGACTACCCCCTTGGAAGTCAACTGAGAATTTTCACTGGCACTTCTACAGCAATAATGTAATCTGTAGGGACTGTGCTAGCATAAAGTCCATGAAATTACTGGCTGTGTCAGAGTCTAAAATGGGTTGAAAGATTATGCTGGGAAGCTTAAAAGGAACGTATAGTTTGTCCCTAATAGGACTGTTGGAAGCTCGGACTACAGGCACAGTCCTTTCTCCCTCTAGACCCCAGTTTCCCAGTTTGACCGGGCGAGGGCCACACCACGACCTGGGGTGCTTCAACAGTTTTTTTTGGGTGGACAAGCATGTGGCCCCAACTACATCACCCGGTGTTTGATGTGGATGGCATGGAATAGGAAGCCCCAGGATCTGCTCTTCTTTCCCGTAGGCAGCCGCTAATACAAATGGCAAGAACCATTGCCTCATCTAAAGTAGACAAGGTAGGGTAATGGACTGATGCATCTTTTATAGTGTCAGAGATCCTCAGCCTGTGCTGGGTGCATAAAACTGGGTCCGTCCACCCAGAATCTATTGCCCAGTGTACTGTGGCATCTCAGTATACTGCGAGCTGTAGCTTGCGGTATACTGAGCTTAGGGTGACGGGAGGACGCTAGTAAGGAGAACTATGGGGAAAAGCCTTAAAGGAGAACTATGGGGTTAAGGCTTTTCCCCATAGTTCTCCTTAGGGTAACGGGAGGACACAAACTAGCGTCCTCCCGTCACCCTAGGCTCAGTATACCGCGAGCTGTAGCTAGCGGTATACTGAGATGCCGCAGTATACCGCGAGCTGCTGCTCGCGGTATACTGAGTGGCCGCAGCTGAAGCGGATCCCGACAATTGTGCCGGGATCCGCCCAGCTGTGTGACTGACAGCTGGCTCTGCCTATCTAGAGGCAGAGCCAGCTGTACCCGCCCCCTCCCCCGTCCGTTCCGCCAGTCAGCGCTGGCGGATCGGAGCGGGGAGGGGGGAATCCAGCCCCTTCCCTGTCACGGCAGAGAGCCGTGACAGGATCGAGAGGTGAGCTAACGCCGGTATGTGTTCGCTCACCTCCCGATCTACTGAGCCGGCCTTTGACAGTCTCATTGTCACAGGTCGGCTAGAACTATGAGGTGAGTGAAAAGCACTCACCTCATAGTTCTTCTTTAACCCCATAGTTCTCCTTTAAAGAAGGCGTCCACAGACTATAGGGTAGGCTTTGTTGATTCCAGACTGAAAGCACAAGTCTGAGAATCACCCTGGAGCAGGCAAGTGATGGGACCCTCTGAGCGTGCCCAAAAAGCGGAGACAAAGCTGAAAGTATAGCCTGCAAATCTTGGCAAAGGTTAAAAAGTCCTTGCGATTGCCCCAAAAATGGCCTGGACAGTTGACTTTGGGTTCTGACCCTGGCAACACAGCCTGCTCAGAAGCTGTAGTGGGCTGTTGGTGACAAACTTTGAGAGTCAACTCCTGAACCTTGTGAGTGAGATCATCCAGCTTGCGAGTGATGATGTTAGGCCACGGATGCAAAAACTTTAGCAGCTACCTTTCCCTTTAAGGCTAGTGTGCTTACCGGTACTTTGATGCCCCAGGACTTAGATTAGACTATATACTCCGGCCATGGCTATTGCTACAGGCCCGCAGGAAAACATAGTGTAAGGCAGTAATAAGTGTATGGAGCTGAAGTCATTAATAGTGAAATCCAGGATACATAGCCAAAGGTCAAGAAAGGGCCCGTTTATTAATTATCAATTGATTTTATCAATCGCTTATGATCAACAAATATCTGCATGTGATGCAACTGATCGTAACACAGATTGATCGAATCTATAGTTTTTGTTAGATTTATTACTGATAGATCATGTTTTCACTCTATATCAAAGTGCCGAACAATATTGCGTGAGTCATTCAATATTTTTATTGATGATAAATCATTTGTTTACCTGGATCAATCACAAATCACTGTGTGTATAATCACTTTTAGACAGTTACCACTCAGTTGTTCCTCTTTTTGGTCTGCTCTAATGTTTAGACCCTTAAAATGTATATTTAAATAACAAACATGTCATTGTACACTAAAGCTTTCATCCAAACACTAGACTATAGCAAAAGTACTGGTGAATAAATGTGCCATGCAGTTATAGCCAATCAAATCATGTCATGGTGGTAAAGTAACTGGAGGGTGGCTTTGATCACAGGCTGGCAGGGTGGTAATGTAACCAGAGGATGGTTTCTAATGGCAGGCTGGGAGGATGGTAAAGTAACCAGAGGGTGGCTTTGATCACAGGTTGGAAGGGTGGCAACGTAACCAGAGGGTGGCTTCTAATGGAAGGGTGGTAAAGTAACCAGAAGGTGGCTTTGATCACAGGCTGGCAGGGTGGTAAAGTCACCAAAGGGCAGCTTTGATTTCAGGATGGCAGGATGATAAAATAACCAGAGGGTGGCTTCTAATCACAGACTTGGAGGGTGGTAAAATAACCCGAGGATAGCTTTGATTGCAGGCTGGAGGGTGGTAAAATAACCCGAGGATAGCTTTGATTGCAGGCTGGAGGGTGGTAAAATAACCAGATGGTAGCTTTGAGTGCAGGCTGGAGGGTGGTAAAATAACCAGATGGTAGCTTTGAGTGCAGGCTGGAGGGTGGTAAAATAACCAGAGGGTGGCTTTGATCACAGGCTGGCAGGGTAGTAAAGTTACAAGAGGGTGGCTTCTATCATAGGCTGGCAAAGTAACCAGATGGTGGCACCATTGCATCATTCTGCATACAATATGGCACCAGCATAATACTATATTATAAAGCAATTTAGGGCAACAAGTATAATCATTCAGCGAGCTGTTAATATTATCCAGTAAACACAAATGTACTAAAGTCATAAAGTTCTATATTTAATATATTTTCCATTTAATTTCTTGCAGGATCAACACATAAACACTTCTATACAGGATCATTGGGAGGCATAGTACATGTACTTGCTAAAGCCTATAATGTTTAATTTTCCCACTCTTTGCTATCTGCATCATAAGTCATATTCAAACCTATAAGGCAGGTTTAAATTTGATTGGTGGCTCTGAGAATATTTTTAATACTGGCGTGTTTTTGTACCAGGCTTTCTGTGGGTGAGAGGCAGCCATGTGGGTGTACCAGCTTCACCAGCAGGTGTGTTCCAGGATGAACTGATCACAGACAAAAGGGCCTCATAGATCTCTCCCTGTGTAATCTGCAGGACTGAGCTCACAGTTTGACACCTCAATTCTGCACAGTGCAGAAGACAACCAGGCTATGCCAAAGCAAGAGAGGCTCTCACCTTAGCTGTCCCTCCTTCCAGCATGGTGTCCGAGGCAGGTTCCGCTGCTGCATCAGCCCAGCGCTACCTCAAAGGACCACTTCACCAAGGCAAAGATGGGGAAAATATACACAAGTGTACATGGAGGAGACCACCAGCAATGTGAAGGACCCATGATATCAAATTCATACCTAAAACATGTAAACATCCAAAAATAAACTCTTCTGAAAAATCTAAAGAACCACTGAGCAACAAACTGTTTTTAGAAAATCTTTACCCTTTCCCATAATTACGCATTTCGTTTTCCTGCAGGAATTATGGCCTTTGTAGCTGGATTTTTATTGAATGCCTTAGGCATAAACATTGGAAATATCTGCAAATACAGTATCCTATATTTTCATATATTTCATGTTGCCTGTATTGTAATCTTGCGCATTACGCAAGTCGTAGAAACAGAAGTCCTCTGCACATTTTCTCTCTACAGCTTTGTCCAATCTTTTAAAGCTGAACTGCAGGGTGAGTAAACATCATCTAAATACAAGAGCCATGTGTATTTGTATCTGAATCTTGGTGAGCTTTGTGTATTTCTTCTAGATCTGTGCAGTAATCCAGTGTGGAACTTTGCCTCTGAGCTTCCTCCAATAAAGACCGGTCACTGCTGCTCTTTCTTTCTTGCGGGATAACTTTGTGGACACCTGGCCATCACACCTATATGAGCTTGCTGGACATCCCATTCCAAGACCATAGGCATTAATAGGGAGGTAGACCACCTTTGTGGCTATAACAGCCTCCACTCTTCTGGGAAAGCTTTCCACAAGATTGTGGTGTGCGTCTGGGAATTTGTGCCAATTGAGCCAAAAGAACAATTGTTAGGTCTGATATGGCCTCATGCCAAAGATGTTCAATAACGTTGAGTTTCTCCACATCAAACTCCTCATGGAGCTGGCTTTGTACAGAGGGGCACAGTCACACTGGAACAGAAAAGGGCCTTCCTAAACTGTTGCCATGAGATTAGAAATGCAGTTGTCCAAAATGTATCTGTATGCTATAACATTAACAGTACCCTTCACTGGAATATGGAGAGATGTCCACTATATGGCTTTTGGCCATATCGTATACAGTATATGCTGCAAATCCCAGAAATCCCTCTGTCCAGTAAACACGCTAACTGTTCCTTTTTTCAGATGGATCTTTTTATGGTGCTTGTGTGCATTAATGTATGTAGCTGACTGACACTTGTTTGCACAATTGTTGCAGGAATATTAAGATAGTACAACTCCCATGGCAAATAAACCGCCCAAGTCTATAAAGATTTAACCTCTTGCCGTCCGCCCGTAGTAAAAAAAACGGACGGACGGCACTGCAGCATCTGCGGGTTGCCGTCTCCAGACGGCAATTTTTTTCTGCTCGCGCGCGCCCCCTAGCGGGCACGCACGGGCAGAAAAGACCCGTCCAATGCGAACACCCGGTACCGGGTGTTTCACATATAGGCGATCATAAAGAGGACCTGTCAGTGTGCCTTTGCTATTATATAGGGGGTTGTTATCCCCCTATATAATAGCAATAACAATAAGTGCAAAAAAAAAATAGAAATAAAAAAAAGAAAAGTAACACATAAAAAAATAAAATAAAATAAAAGCCACATATAAAAAAAGGGGAAAAACCCCCCCCAAAATGTTTAACTCCCCCACCCCCACGTTTACGCGCCTATAAACGTAAATACGCGTCCGGTGCCCCAGCGCGCAAAAATTACAATTGCGCTACACATGTTACATATCGCCGCGAACGTCGCAGTGAGAGCAATCATTTTAGGGCCATCAATCACTGATAACACTAAACTGATGAGCGGTAACAGCTTTTAAAGCGTCGCCTAGGGCCAATTTTGGGTATTATCGTTTTTTGAGGTTTCGCGCGCGCACGCAATTTTAAGGCTTGACATGTTTAGTGTCTTTTTACCCGACGTGACCCCGTCTTTTATATTTTACCAAAAAATTGGGTAATAATAAATGTTTTATCATTTAATATAGGGGAAACTGTTTTTTTTTTTTTTAAATTTCGGTAATTTTTCCTTAATATAGTAAAAAAATAAAACCCCCAGTGGTGAATAAATACCACCAAAAGAAAGCTCTATCTGTCCCCAAAAAAGGGTATAAAATTCATTTCAGTACAGCGCTGCATGACGGAATAAATGTCAGTTAAAGTACCGCAGCGCTGAATACTGAAAAATGGCCTGGATGGGAAGGGGGTTTAACACCCCGGATGTCAACTGGTTAAATCATGTGCAGTCACTCCCTATCAGCATTCCTGTGCCTGCTCTGAAAATGCAGTTGGCTGATCTGTTCCGTATACTTGGTGTAAGCCTGAACCCAGCCTACCGTGAACATTAGGTCTAAGTCTGCAAGAACATAGGATGTGATGCCAAAATAGCTACTGGTGTGAAGTGGAACATAACACAATTAGACAAGGCATATTCAGGGGTGTCACGGTGTACTACAAAATACATTAATTATTGTGCTGATATCTGCTTCAGATGGTGAAACTATTCCCACCTTGTAACATGTGAGAATGTCTAGCATTCACCTATTGAGAGGTATCCCATCGCACTCCAAACTGACGTATCCTCATGTATAGCTTAAATAGGTGCTGAAATGGCCAATGGATGGCGCTGTAAGACTAAAGGAGATAATGAGGTCACCAGCACACCAAGGTCCACTTCATCAATCCCTCTTTTATTGACGTTAGATAAACATGATATCACAAGCAAATGCAATGTTTCGGAACCACATGTGGTCCCTTCATCAGGCAAAACAATGTGACAACACATTGTTTTGCCTGATGAAGGGACCGCATGTGCTTCAGAAACATTGCATTTGCTTGTGACACCATGTTTATCTGAATGTCAAAATGTGCTGGTGACCTCCTTATCTCCTGTATCATTCACCTATATCTTCGGTCTTCAACCTGTATTTTAGAACAGGTGAGCGGCCTATCAATAGTCTTCTGCAATATGTTAAATCATACCCATGTTTCCAGGCCTGTTTTATTAAGCCACACGTACCTTTGGTGCCGCATATCACACTATAAAGTATTTTCCTAGGTTGACATCTCTGGTTTACATTTTATGGTCAGCCTCTTCACCTTCTACGGAAAGGACTTGAACAAATAAAAATCAGACTAATCACTTCTTAAAAAAAAGGATGCCCAACCCACCTAATGCTAAATTTGCCAGGGGCAGGGACAATCAAGTGATAGAATGACCTGGTAAGAGCTGTGATCCCTACATGTCAGTGCTGGAGGTCTGTTACCACCTGTGTATCCATCCCAGCTTTCAGCATTCCTCTATGGAACAATAGGCTGGGTCAAAATTAGGCAGAGGCTGAGGACAAAAAGACATCCAACCAGGGGCGTAACTAGAAAACACAGGGCCCCATAGCAAACTTTTGTATGGGGACTTGTGATTTCTAGTTATGCCCCTTGCAGAGCCCAGAACGTGCCGCTACAGACATCACTGACAGGTTAGAAGGTATCTTTACTCCTGGAGTAAGGTGGCACACATTGACAGCTGCAATTGAACATTGGGACCGTGCTTTCCTCTCAAAAGACAAACCACACAATAGGCAAATGTGTCATATCATTTATCCTTCCCACTGAACAGATGCAAAATACACATAGTCAGCCCCAATAATTACATAGCATGTATTGTTTATACACAGACAAATGGCACAGTGGCAAAGACTAGAAAGACATAATTTGTTCTTACAATATGTGCAAATCCAACATCTTAACTTTAATTCTGTGAATAGATCTCACATGTGCAAAAAGCCATCACTGATTTAACAGGTGTACATATTACTACAGCAATGTGATAGGTGTATTAACAGCAAGTAAAAAAATATGTCCCCAGTCTTACAGTTCTCATAGAAGCCTTTGCTTGCTTTGGCCTATGTGTTTGGGTTTGTATGTTTGAAAAGGTGTTATGTAGAAAAAAAATTAAAAAAGATGAATTTATCCAAAAGTACAAGAGTATTTAGAAAAGGCATTATAGTCAGGTTATAACTCCATGAAATCTCATTACTATAGTTTCTTTTGGGTAAGGGGGAATGGTCACTATAAAATGAAAGTGCTTTACTTTTGCATCTTAATATTCTCAGTGGAAAGCTGGCCATACATTGGTCGATTTATAGGTTGATTAGATGAAAATCTAAAAAGCTGGTCCACATGCTGTCATTCGCTTTTACCTTTTAACTCTGCACAATGCCGCTTAGATTTACCAACAACAATGTAGTGTGAAGGCCTAACTACTGAATCCATTTAATTTATATCAAGGCAAACAGGCCTTTGTGTTACATAGCTGTTGATGAATACAGTTGACATTGCACAGTCAGAATTTAATATTTGTGGCCAGCTAAGCAGTTGCTTATAATCTAAAAGTGACTGCACTGAATCGCAACTAAGGACACGATATGGGCAAATGTTTGTGGACATCTGACCATCACAATTATATGATCTTGTTGGACATCCCATTCCAAAACCAGAGGCATTAATTAGGAGCTTCCCACCTGCCCTCTGTAATAGCTCCCAATCTTATGGGAATCTTGTGGAAAGGTTTTCCACAACATTTGTGCGTCTGTGGGAATTTAGACCCATTCAGCCAAAACATTTGTGAGGTCAGGTACTGACGTTGGATGAGAGGATCTAACTTGCAATTGGCATTCCACATCTTTCCAAAGATGTCCAACAGCGTTGAGGTCAGGGCTCTGTGCAGGCCTCTTGAGTTCCTCCACACCAAACTCATGAAACTATGTATTTATGGAGCTGCCTTTATGCACTAAACATGTCTTGCTGTGCTATGCTATAGCAAGTAGTCTAGGTGTAATGGTCAAAAGTCCACAATTTTGTGGGCTATATAGTGTAGCTGTTGAATCCAAAGAGATCAGACTGCAATGTTTGTGGCCAGCTTAGGAGATGCTTGCAACAATCTTAAACAACTCTGCACCAAATCGCTATTAAGGAAAGTAATGTCACAATTTGGTTCTCTCCCACTGCCATGTATGCCAATAGAAGCCCCTAAAATTCTTATGAAAGTTAAAACTTGAGCAGGCCTTAACAAGCCCACACCCATCCCACAACCATCAGCAACCAGGGAGAACAGGGGCATTATAGTCCTACTAAAGTGTCATGTTACTTTCTAGAAGTTTGTAGAAAAAAAGAGTGCCAAGATGTTGCTGAAAATCCAGATATATTTTATTTATCACAGTAATCATTTAAAAATATCCACTGACTTTTGGAGGTTCCAAGGAGCCCCTTTCATCTGTGCTTGAAGATGCTAGACTGGAAATTGTGTTCTGAGCAAAACAATTTGGGAATCCTGGAGCGCGTTTTGAAAACAGCATAGGGTCTGCTCCAGTCACTGGCTTAGCTGCTGAGCAGACCTTATGCTCTTTTTCAAATTACACCTCCAGGATTCACAGACTTTTTTCCAGACTTGCAATTCTAGCCCAGCATCATTAAGCCCAGATTAAGAGGGTGCCTTGGAACACAAAAATGTGTTGGCTGTTTTGTAAAAAAAAATTAATGTGACAAACTTTATCTGTATTGTCAACAATACCTCAAAGGTCTCTTTTTCTACAAACTTTAAGAACTGTCACACACCATACTCACCTACACTGGGGTCCAGCACTCCACCACCGCTCCTCCTCGTGTTATGTTCCTTAGTTATGACTCAGTACAGTGGTGCAGTAATGGCAAATTTCTCCTAAACGTTTTCTAGTGTTATGTGGAGTGGGGTAGGATTAAATCCCAAACTGGGTCTTTGCTGCATTTAATGACCCTTCATGGAGATCTTGCCCCACCCCAGTGAACAGAACTTCCTTATCCTCTCCACCCCTCTTCGGGATTCTAAATATACTCTTATGGAGAATCCATTATAACCAATGACATGGAAAGGCTGCAGACTTGCTTCATCCTCCACTTTGGAGTTCCATTTTTCCTGCTGCAACAGGGAGAGTCCCCGCACGTCTGCTGCATAAAATAAAAAAATGAATGGTACAACAGGAGTGAAACCTCCTTGTAATGACTGCATCTGTTGGTAAATCTAGGAGCTTGGAGAATTGTTGGAGTCAGAAGAAATGATCACATTTTGCTAGGGGTGGTGATCAATCTCTTGGAGAATAAATGAGAATCTTTAACTTGAATAAATACCTGCCAGTGTATGGCCAGCATAATGGTCGGAATAGTTTCCAAAGGCAGATCATAATTTTACTACCTGATTAAAGAGACATTATACACATTTAAGTTTTGGTCCTGGAGACACTGATGGATATGCCACGGCTGTGTGTTCGATAACCGTGAACATTGGTCTTAACCCTTAAAAATCCATAGTGTTCAGAAGATTTTGGCTTGGGTATCTGTATTGTTTCTGTTTCATACAGGAAATTGGTTGTATATCTGACCATGTGTTGTTACAAAATGGTGGCAGCTTCTGCATCGCTACTTCGAGGGTCTTTGATGCCGATGATCAGATCGTTGCTCCTGCGTGAACCATGAACCAAAGATAGGATGTGTGTCTGGTCTAGCCGGTGTCCTCTCAATTCCAGGCCTTGGGTGTCGTTTTCTGGAAAATCACCTGATGATTGATGATGAGATAAAGTAATACATTAGATTGTGTAATCTTATTGCATTGACTTCCTGCGCAATATGGTCACAGGTAAAAATTAGAAGTCTTGAGAAAATTTTTTGATACATGTACTCCCTCACTCACTTCTGAACTAACTATAAAACAACTATGATTTGATGTCCATCTTTCAATATTGCTCATTGTATCTCACAGCAAAATTGACGGGTTCCCTAGGTCAACTTGATGTCCTTTGACTTCCTTTAGTCCTCTTTTCTTTCTTTCTTCTCTTTTCTTCATGCTCTTCTGATTTCCTATTTTATATATTCTTCTTCGCCTCCTTTTTTGTTTTTTTTTCTTTCTTCTTTCTCCCTACTTCTAACGATGTCAAATACCTGTGTACATTCGGTCGGTACCACCACTGATAGTCCTGTTGAAAGTCTTTTTTTCAATACTTACTCAGGTTCTCATTTACTGATAGCTTTAACTATTAAGTTACCTGTTTTGTTTTAGTTTGAAGTTCAAGGAATGTTCACTATACATTACTTACGATTTTCTAACTTGTTATCCCTGAATGTATATCTAACTGATATTGTATATTTTGCCTGTTTCATTCAATAAAAATTTTCATGCTAACAAAAAAAAAAAAAGTGACAAGTCCATTTAAAGTAGAAAGACAAGGCAAACAGATACACAGTTGAAATACCAATGCGTGATCTACTTTGCCTGCCATAAAATGAGTATTTCTGTTCAGTTAGTCTTCTGATTTACATGCTCTTACCACACTGCATAGCCAGGTGATTACACTGTTCAATGTTTCACCTTTGCAGCTTCCTTTTCCCACAATCTGCTCACTTGACAACATATTAACGTCATCATATTGCTAATTATTGTCTAAATAAGTGTCGCATAACACAGGAAGCTGCAAGGCTGAAATAGGGGAACATGGTGTAATCTGCTTGGTATGCACTGTGTCAGGTGTGTGTAAATCATACGAGTGGTCGTTTGCATAGGGGTATTTGTTCTACTGGAAACCAGTTGATTTTTTAAAGCAGACCCTTCCAGAACACATGGTGAAGTGAACTATGGAGACATTAGAGTAAAGTAGATTGGGTGGCCTTCTAACTTTAGCACAGTGGTACTGGAAATGCTCTTAAAACATGCATGCTTGGGCAAAAAAGAGCATACTGTACATGATAAACATACACCTGGCAGTTATATCATACCTGCACAGCGAAAAGCCCTCTTATATTATTATTATATATTATAGGCAACTTACTATCAATTTGCAGGAGGTTAGTCTCGAGGTCTGGATGCAGCCTTCCTTGAGAAATACTATCGCTCAGATTCTTGTTAAATGATAAAACATTTAGCAGGACCTGTAAGCAAAAAAAGAAACGGGATAGCCATTGTTGGGACTAGAGCAAATTGTTTAATTAGTAAACTCACTGGCTTCAATGCGTGTTCCTTTGCATTAGAAGCCTTTTAATGATTACCCCTTCTCCTAGTTATGGCCATCAGAAGCCTTCTAAAGCATGACAATAGGGCACAAGTGTTCACAGTTCCTGATCATCAGTGGAATCATCCACTGGTTTCATGTATCTTTCAGAGAAGCCAGTAGAGAGATGTCCACCCAGTAATTTGTGTCTCCGTCCCTTAACACAAGATCATAATGAAGATTTTACTCTTCTGCAGGTTAAGTATTGAATTATTTCTTTCAATCTACATCATGGAAAATCTACAAGGACCATGGGAGACGATTATGTGTCTCTGAAATAGCCACCATGGGGCATGGCGAGGGCTTGCCACTAAAAAAGGAGACCAGCATGTGCTTCAATGTCTGTGTGGGTTCACAAACCTGACATTTTGAAACATAAGGGTTCGTTCACACCAGCTCTATTGTGCTGTATTGGGCAAAGATGCCCAATGCAGTCCCGAAACATAGACAAGGCAATTTGTCCCTGTTGTGCTGCATCGGGCAAAGATACCCAATGCAGTCCCAACACATAGACAAGGCATTTTGTTTTAAGTCCTATTGTTTCCGTTTGGCCTCTGGCACATAGAATAGGATGCTAATGGTATACATCTACTCCTGAAGACCCATAAAAGGGACACCTCTGGTGCCCATGGTAAATGTGCTAATATTAAACATTATCATTTTGGGAGATATGAACACGACAACCCACCACCACAAACCCAGCACCATCATTCTGTTGCTGACATTGGTTACCTGAAGCAGAACCATTTTCAGCTGCTTTAAAAAACATCTAACTTCAGTAGTTTATGAAGGAGGTACAATGTTGGGGGGTTTTTTTTCATTTTTTTTCCCAACAGAGACATGTGACATGTTAAAAAAAACTATGGGTCTTGGAAAAAAAGCAGCTGTCACACCTGAGTAATGCCAGAGAGTGCCCGTTCTCCATTTGATCCTCCAAGAGAAAGGTATGTACCACAAAGACCCTGCGCAGGCCTCACTACAGTGGGGAGCAAGAAAGAGAGGGGTCTTTTTCCAGGCTCAACAATGTTCTGCTGCAGATGAAACAAGTAAAATAACAGTTAAACGTGCAAGTTTCACAAATGTAGCGTATCCATCAAGTATCTGACATAAATGATTGTGGATTGGGTTGTGTTTTATATACTCTGGCATGCTTCCTGCATGTTATATAGCTAAAAAAAACCTTATAATCCTACCAAATACTGGGCAGTGGAAAACACTCAACTCCAGCTTGATTCTGTAGAGAGCCGGGAAGGGATAGAACATCTGTCAGATTTTTATTTGCAGTCTTTGCCCCTCTTGAGCAGACTTGCCATCAATTCCAGAAACTTATGGGAAATGATGGGAAATAAAGTGTGAACAGGAAAATGGGGAAGCAATATAACCTCTGTCAGGTCATTACTACTGTCCGTGTCTTCCTGTCCCAGTGACAACTGCTTACTTAATTTCTTATCTTGTTGTTACAGGGACAAGAAGTAAGGTAAAATGTCCCCAGTGGGGTCACACGAGTGATAAAAAGTATTTACTCTTCTGAATTCTATTCAATGTAAAAAAAGATTTGGCTGAAGTAAAGTTGGTCATACACAAATCAAATGTATTGAACTGGACAAAATTTGTTCATTTGGTGGCATGGTTAGCACCACCCAAGCTTGACAAAATGAATTTTTCAGTCAACTTTTGTTGAAGGAACTGGGTGAAAAATTGTCGTCCCAACAGTGACTGCAGCCCATCAGATCAGCCAGGGTCGCTGGCTGCCACAACACAATTACCGGCAGAGGAGATTCCACCATCTATGCTAAAGAGTCAAGTGATTTTTCTCATTCAGCCTTGAGGTGTATGGCCAGCTTTAGGCTAAAGGTTGTCCATAATTTGCTGGCAATTAGTTAATTTGGTGCTATTCCTGACATCTAAAACCCTAGCTATCACTGTCACTGGAATAGAAGCCAGTATATTATGAGGCCCATGTATGTGGACCTTGAACCTTTACAAATACTGTCCTCAGGGCTAGCGTTAGGTTCTATGGTACAGTTTGCACATTTGAAGGAACATCTATGCTTTTATAGAGTAGGGAATAGATAAGACCCCTGGTAGGGTTTTGTTTAGCTGTTTGTGTCCCATTGGGCAGATTTCCCTTTACTTCCTGCCCCAGAGGAAATATCTACAAAGTGAGGAGAATTCCCCGCTTAGGTACAGTAGCTGTCACTGGTGCAGGATTCTCCACTGGAAGAGTTCTGGTGAACAACTTAAAATTTTGGATTTCACATCCAACTGTGCCCTGGACAATGGTCACTGAGACAAATACAGAGGGTGACTCTCCCCAGACTGGACACAAACAGCAATAAAAAAAACTGGCAAAGGTTCTAAACTTTCCCTACTCTGTGCACAACTAGAAAAATGTTATATTAAGTAAATCCAGTAATGCAGTTGTGTTGTATAAAATATCACTTACAGGATTTGGGGAGGAGCTGTTGTTGCTCTTATTGCTCCAAGAAAAGTCTAGGATCTGGCTGTTGAGAAGGACCCCTGATGTAGTCATTATCATACTGCCAAATGGACGGTTTAATGAGCTACAGTGAGAAAAGAACATTAGAGGAAACGAGAAACTTATGAGAAAGGAGTTGGGTTCTTTCTGAGTGACACAGTCGCTCACCTGACCACAGCCACAATGAAGTCATCGGGACCGATCACTAAAGCCTGGCTACCAGATGGACCAACGTGGAGGGTGTGGAAGGGCACATAATCCTTAGGGTTGGCAGCGTGAGATTCATTGATCTTTTTCCGGAAGAAGCTGGATTCCGCCTTACTGACAGAAGAGAATTCATGTTAGATCTTATAAAAAGTCTATAAAGATCTGCATTAAATGTATATTGAAGAGAGGATTAGTCAGGAATCAACATTTGTTGCATTGTTTTGAGTCCAAATGTCCACTCCAAAAGCCCAGTTGAAGTTGCACAAATAGATTTCTGTCTGATTACTAGCAATCTTTGTTTTCATAGGCTTAGCTCCTTTATTCATGATATAGCAGTTGCACAGTGTGTGCAGTCCAATAGGCACCAGAGTTTGACCACATTGCCCAGTGCACTCGGTAAGACACATCCACTTCCTTCTTTGGCATTACAAGAGCACCTGAGGATGCTTATCATGAGTGTGGCCAATACACATCTTTGCTAGGACAGAGCATTGGAGCGGTGGGGTGGGAAGTTCATTTTGCAATTATAGCAACTCAAGAGTGTAGAGTCAGATTTTTAGTTTTTAGATTTCTTGATAAATGTTTTATGTTTTTAATCTCTTTTCTGTATCTTTCTTAAAGCTTTAAGTATCACCAATTTTCTGCATTCCCATGCCTTTCTTTCTGTTTTTTTTTTCTTATTATTTTTAATATATTAAAGTTAGCATTATTATTGACTTAAAACGTTCCAAACCCACAAACTAAAATGTGCCCAGTGATCCTGCAAATAAAACACTTCCTGTTCCTGAGTGGGTATAATCCTTCACGGTAGCCATGGTTGTCACTAGGTTGGACTTCATACATGGCCCCCTTTGTTCACCTCCATTACATACAGAATAATGGGATTTCAAGACAAAGATAAAGTTGTTTTGCTTTCTGTTTAGCTCACAGGAAGTGACAAAGATATTTAATTTTTTTGCAGGATCAACAGGTATTGTCTCTATTTGCTGTCCTCAAAAAAGAAAATGAATGCAGCCACCATATCTAAAGACTGGTAGGCTGCAATATATTACATTTTTGGTTTTGGGTTCAGTTATTCTTTAAGAAGCCTATACCCTAGGTAAGCTAGTAATCAGAGACTATGCAGTTTAAGAGACTTTTCACTAGAGGTAGCTGTTACTATAGAAGAGATTTCACTGCTAGATGTATAATTAATCTGATACTTTCTTATTATTACTAGTACAGGTAAATCTTTCCTTCCAAAGGCAACTGTCCTGCAGGGACCAACAGAAATTACTGACATAAAAGTCAACTGTTTGAATTAGGGATGCACCGATACCGATACAAGTATCAGTGCCGATACCGAGTATTTGACGATTACTCGTACTTGCCCAAATACTGCTGATGCTTTTTCTGATACCGGTATCAAGAAGCCGGGTGGCGAGTCATTACACGCCCCCCAGCCTCCAGATTGGCCAGAAAGCCGGTTTCATGCTTCCTCGTCACCTGGAGAGGAGGGAGCATGGAGCCAGCTTTCCGGCCAATCAGGAAGCGTGTAATGACTTGCCGCCCGGCTTCCTTAATGGGACTTCAGGTATCGGTATTCGGTATCAGCGACTACCGGGAAAAAAAATATCTGTACTCGTACTCGATACTGAAAAAACGGTATCGGTGCATCCCTAGTTTGAATTAAAGCCGAACTTCAGGTAAACAACTAAACACAAAGCTGATATGCATATACATGAACCTTTTTACCTCTAATAGGACATTTTTATATCTGTCTGGAGTCTGAATTTGTTTGGGGGGATAAAACACCTTTAATAACCATATTATTGCCACTGACAAATGAATGGGCTACAGGAGCCTTTTTAACCTATATCTGCAGCAAATACATGCATAGACCGCCTTTTGCATAAAATGAGTAAATGCACTCACATTGAAGAAAGAAAATAATGTGCATTTATTCATTTTCTGCATTGTAGCATTCAAACCATTGCAACTACAATCAGTGAATCATGGATGCAATGCACAGGCTCCTGCAGACTATTCCTCCAGCCCAGGTCTCTACAGAGGTACGGTTAATTCAGGTAATATAACAAAACCAATGAATAGTGTGAGGGCAACAGACCACATTAAAAACTAGACAGAAGTATTTACTCTAACCAAGTTTCTCCTAAACTTAAAAAAAAAAAGTTGGGTTGCATTTGGGTTTTAAAGAAGAACTCCAGGAAATGTAGAAATTAACCCTTACAGTGGGGCTACCCCTACAAGGGTTACCTGCTCGTTTTGGTCTAGGGACTAAAATAAAGAAAATACACTCACTTGATCCTCAGTCCTGCGCCGGTGAGCGCTCACCTCTCTCCCCCACCGCTCCGGCGGTGGAATGTGACTTGGCGTCCTCACGTCTAATGCAGCTGCATAAGACATGATGACATCACAGATCCTTAGACCAATAGAGCCCGGGGGAGAAAAGGCTGCGGGGACCAGTCTAGCAGGTCTGAGAATCAAGTGAGTATTTTCTAAATCGTAGCCCCTAGACCAAAGCAAGCAGCTAACCCTTGCAGTATATGGGTAGCCCCACTGCAAGGGTTACTTTTTACATTTTGTGGAGTTTCTGCTTTAAATGAAAGTGAATAATGTATGTAAAACATAAATGGTAGTATTCACCTTAGTAACTCTGTGACGTAGCCGTTGACAGTAAGGTCAAATGAAGGATCGCCCAGTTTGCTGGCACAGCCCAGAGCAATATTTAATTTCTGTAATTTAGAAAAAAGGAGCAAATTATATAT
>NW_017306495.1:427439-431649 GCF_000935625.1 Nanorana parkeri
GACAGAAAAAAGAATCCTGCCAAGCTAGCCATACACTTGCCAACTTTACATTTAATTTTTTGTTCAAACTGCAGACAATATATCCAAAGCTAAAACTTTTTTTTTTCGTTAACTGTCTGTAATGATTGAAGTTTGACTCCAGGGAAATTGAAAAACTCCCTGCACTGCAAATGATAAATGCTATTTTTTTTTAACCTGGAGTACCATTAAAGTGATATTAAATGCTGATGAAATAATCCTTGGTGTTTTAAAGCTTTAGGGGGTTATTCACAAAGCTGCCGAAGGTGAATAACCCAGCTGAAGCAGGTCCCGGCCAATGAATAACAACTGGGCGGAGCCGGCTGTGACGTCACGGCCGGCTCCATCCAAATGTTATTGTTTAATGACAGATCAGCGTCCCCAAGTCATTTGGCGAGACTGATCTGTCATTACAACTGGGTGGAGCCAGCTGTCATTTGCGGGGCGAAAGGCCGGCCTTCGGCAGTCGTGTAATGCAAGTAAGGACACCAAGGGTCCGTCCACAACCTGGGGGGAAGAGAATAGCACCGGCTGCCAGAGTGAGCTTTAAGGTAAGTAAAGTGTTTTTTACTGTTTCCTAGAAAAGACAACCATTTAACCATTGCAGTGTGCGGTGGGGGGGGGGAGCAACTGCAGCTTTAAAACCCCTTGCTGTCTGAAATAAAGTTCAGGCCATACCGCACTCCACAGGAACTACACCTTAGATCAAATCTTTTTTCAAAGAGCAAATTACACGCTGCCCGATTCCTCCCCATATGTCCTCTTGCTCTAACGCATTTCACCATTTAGGCTTACTCATAGTCTCTGACAGCAGAAAAAAAAAACAACAAGGGATTTCAACATTTTCCCAATCTATATCCAAAATTAGAAAGAGAAATGTTTTTACTTTATGAGACTTGCACAAAGTGCTTTGCATACCAGTCATCTTTGAGGTACTAACACGCTGCATCTCACCTCTGCTATCCAGTGCAAGGCACTAGACCGAGACATGTGCTTGGTTAGATTTGCCCCTTCTAGAATGTTGAGGGCACTTATAAGAGCAGGTCCTGCATGAGGAGCAGGAGGAACAAATACCAGATGACCTACAAGCAAGGAAACATAATAACAATATATTAATGATATTACTTTTTATATTAATATAAATGTTGATTTAGCACAATGAGTATTCTGACAATTACCCCAAAACATCTAGATCAAACTTATGTCTTCTGTGTATTATTTTGTCAAACAATTAGGCTACAATGGCTATGTAGCCTATTAATACATAGGCTTCTAAGTGGCCAAAAGCTTGTGAACACCTGACCATCACGCCTTGTAGGATATCTCATTTCAAAATCTTGAGAATTAATATGGAGGTGCCCCCCCTCAATTTTATGGCCATAACAGCCTCCACTCCTTGGCTAAGGCTTGCCATAGGATCTTGGAGTGTGCCGGTGGGAATTTATGTCTATTAAGAGAGCATTTCAAAGGTCGGGTACTGATGTTGGATAATAAGATCTTGCATTCCATTTCATTCCAAAAGTGTTCATTAGGGTTGAGGTCAGGGCTCTGTGAACGCCACTTGAGTTTCTTCACACCAAACTTGTCCTCATTTTTCCTGCACAATAAACTCATCAAAACATGCCTATATGGAGCTGGCTCTGTGCACAGGGGCAACACAGACATGCTGGAACAGAAAGGGGCCTTCCCCAAACTGTTGTCACAAGGTTGATTGTGCACAATTGTCTAACATACCTTTGTATGTTGTAGCATTAACAGTACCCTTCACTGGAAGCACTTAAACTCAATCATTGGAAAGATGTCGGCATACTTTAAACCACGTAGTAGGTATGAAGGTCAGGTGTCCACCAGCTTACGGTCATTTAGTGTATCTTACTAAATATGTTTTTAATCTTAGAATGTTTTTAATCTTTAAACAGTTTATTATTTTTTGCTGGCTAGCTGCATTGAGTTTTGTGGAATTTTTGTAATATCAAGTGTAGAATACATAGCAAACTAGCACCCTGATTGGAATCAAGCCCAAAGACTCCTATTCAGGGCCGTAACTACAGATCACAGGGCCCCATAGCAAAAATTTGATGCTAGCCCCCCGATGACCTCTCTGTGAGCTGCCAAGATCCCATGGACTCTTTCTGTGCATCTGAAGTCTTCTCTACACTGTAGACAGTACAGGCGATTAGAGTTGTCGTCAACTGCAACCACTCCAACCCTTAATGATGTTATCTTCACATGTTCTATGTTTAATTTGCCTCAACAACCTAATGGGGCCCCCTTCCACACTCAGGCCACATAGCACCTGCCTGGGCAGCTATGGCTATAGTTACGCTACTGCTCCTGTTTCATATTTCAAGTGTAGCCTTCTAGCCCTTAGGCTTCCTTATATTTATTCTGACTGCTGAGGACCTAGACCCCAAGTAAGCTACCATTGCTACCCAGTCTTCTAAAAATGTCGGACACCTGGCTATCTCTGGCATCAATGCGCCACTGGTCTAGAATGAGCATGCAAGTTGGTTAGAGTGAACATAGGACTTCTGATCTGCAGATTTGTCCCAGGTTAATGGTTCCCAGTGTAAAGTGTATGTAAATCCAAAATCTACATTTGAGTATGTTTGGCATCATGGCTCACTGTATACAGATATCTTAAGCAAATAGTTTTTTTTGTGATTCTGTTGCAATGTTTCTTACCTGTGAATCTGCCAGTACCAGCACTTCCTGTTACATGCTGACAACGCTAAAGTAGGGTATACATGGTTCGAATTTCATATGAAAGAAGCTGCTTTGGGAACGTTTGTTCGAATATCTATCAATTAGCATGATACGGTCGACAGGCGAAAACGACAATGTTCCTGAAAAATGTTGGAATTTTTTTCTTCATCAAACTAATTTCTACCAGTGAATGTGCTTTTCGTTCAGAAACTCAATTCATTCCAAAACAGAATGTTAAATAAAAATGAAAATTAAATGAAATTTCGAACGACAATCGGCAAGTTTCTGATGCAGGTATCGAATGTTCTGACTGGATTTTTCGTACGAACGTTCGTGCCAAAATCTACCTGTGTACCCTACATAAGCCTTTGCCTCTGAAATCGGCAGCGGCATTATCAGCTTGCTGTGCGAGCTCCTTCAGTTGGGATGTCTATCTGATAGATATTCAATGGACTACTGCTAATTGGAAGGCAATAATTTAGGGCTGTCAGCCTGCAACAGTAAGGCCCCATTTTACATGGGCGTTAAATCAAACCCAGTGGATTAGCATGATAGCCAGGTAAAAAGTATTTTCAGAAGGACAGGTAGCAATATCAGCCTTCATATTGCTTCAGTAGAGGTTCCCTTTAGGACTGTTATTAAATGTTACTGCAGCTGAAAATCATAAGTAGATTCTATAAAGCTGTGATGATCACCTTGATAGACAGTTTGCACAGGCTTCCCCACAGTAACAGTGTAGTTGCTGAAATCTTCTTCTGTCATAAGCCCACCTTGTGCATTCACCTGAGAAAAAAACAGCCAGATATTCTCAGACAGTGTCATCAATATGAATTCCCACCGAGTGCCACATTGTATCACAGGGTATTTTTTTAAATTTTTTATATAATATAAGACAAACAGTAACCAGATAGCAGAATCTTGCATCAGATTTTGGTCTTCCCTGAATGCCAGCTTAATCCCTGGTTTCAGACAGAAAGGTTATACCTATTCATAAAAGTGTATATCCAGTTTCTGACAAAGTCGGGATGATGAAATCAGTAGAGCTGCAGCTAACGATTATTTTCAAAATCGATTAAGAACCTAGTAAATAGTTTAAACTGATTTTCTTCGTTGGACCTGTACAGGTTATATAGTGTCCATTATGTTTTTATATTGATTTGTTTCCAGGGAAGTATATTAGTTTTAACTAGGGATGCATCGATATCGATACCGATACGAGTACTCGCCCAAATGCTCCCGATGCCTAGCCCGACACCGGAACTTCCAGGTATCAAGAAACTGGGCGGTGAGTCATTATACGTTGCCCGGCTTCCTGATTGGCTGAGAAGCCGGCCCCATGCTCCCTTATCACCAGGGAGCATGAAGCTGGCTTCCTGGCCAATCAGGAAGCCGGGGGGCGGGTGATGATGCGCCCCCCTGGCTTCCATATTGGCCAGGAAGCTGGCTCCATGCTCTCTCGTCACTGGGTGACGAGGGAGCATGGAGC
>NW_017306495.1:432518-461051 GCF_000935625.1 Nanorana parkeri
AGCCGGGGGGCGGGTGATGATGCGCCCCCCTGGCTTCCATATTGGCCAGGAAGCTGGCTCCATGCTCTCTCGTCACTGGGTGACGAGGGAGCATGGAGCTGGCTTCCCGGCCGAACAGGAAGCCGGGCAGCGTGTAATGACTCGCCGCCTGGCTTCCTCATTGGTCAGGAAGCTGGCCAATCAGGAAGCCGGGAGGCGAGTCATTACCCACCCCTAGGCTTCCTACTCGGGAAGGCGGGTGCCGAGTACTTACACGCCACCCGGCTTCCCGACTAATCAGTAAACCGGGCGGCGAGTCATTACACACCGCCCGGCTTCCTTAATGGAAAATTCGGTATCGGCAAGTACCGAAAAAAAATATCAGTACTCTTGCTCGATACCGAAAAAACAGTATTGGTGCATCTCTAGTTTTAGCTGAAAATAAATTGCCCAAACAAACGTAAAGTATTTCAATTTTTTTTTTTTAGTATTGTAAAGAAAAGAAAAGGATTAGAGCCTCAGTTCAAGTGTTGGGTAATCTTCCAATTAGAACCAAAGTTCAGGTGACAACAGTCTAACGGGGTATTTGCCATCCCTTTGGGGAGACTTTCCCTTACTTTCTGTTGTAAAGGAGCGTAAACCTTCCCAAGAGGATACAAACGGCAAAAACAAAAAGTGATAATGGTCATAGTCTACTCTATAAAACATTCTGGCTTTAAATGTGGTGACAGAATCTCCTAAACCTGTTCCACAACTGCCACCTCAGAATGAGACTCCTTTTTATATTCAGGTCCTTTCATGGTCAAAAATCCATTAACAGTTCCGAGGCTTGACAAACCAAGTAGACATTAGAATCGGTCGACATATTTCAATTTTCCTCCCATATAGGTTCTCAGCATAGTTCTTGTAAATTAAATAAGTATGGTGTAACCATTTGGTCTTACCTCAGAAACCATTTCCCGTGTCATGTTGCTGTTGTAGAATGCATCTACCCCTCTTGCTGCCACATCATGCAAAAGGGCTGCGAGGTCAAGCCTCCTGACAAAAGTCCCCAGTGTCAGAGGAAGGCCATGTGGGAAAAACACCTCTTGAAAATTGTTTGACAGTCCATCTTCATTCAGCTCACTGATGGCCTTGGCTGACATAAAAGAGGCAATTAGCATGCAGGCAATTTATTAGCAACTTCTGAAAAATTGTATCTGCTTTTTGTATGCCTATTGAGATGGTTCTATCAGATTTGCAAGATAACCTATGCTAAGCCCACAGTTTAGGAGCTCCTTCGGGCTTACTCCTTCTTTACAGAGTTGGCTGTTATGTATGTGTATGAGTGTGTGCTGATGGGGAGGAGGGCATAGAAGTGAACCTGTAGCCTTGCCCTCTCTGAGCAAAAGACAGATTTGCCACAGCCCAGGGAAAAAATCTACCCACCCCAACTGCATAGGGCTACAAACGCCCACAAAAACATAAGTGAATCCACTGTGGCTCCTCTCCTGGAAGTGGAAACTGTAGACTGGGCCCATCTACTGGTTTTGTTGGCACCCCTTAGATCGTGCTGGCACAACATCGCTGTTGGACGACTTAAAGACCACGTGAAGACAACTTGAAGACCCTGTAAGCATCCTGTGATGGACACTACTGGTAGCCAATGTGCAGGATTGATGTGGGCACTGCAAAAAGGACCCTCCCACACTACAGGCCAGAAGAAAGAAGACACAGGAACTGGCCTGTCATGTGAACATAATTTTAGGTTTGTAAATGGGCCTTTTAGATGCTACACACATAGCAGATGACAATATTCAGATGACCACTAGATGGAGGTTTGAAAACTGTAAACTCCAACTATGGAAAAACAACCAAGTCATAAGTTGTTTGCGTGGCCCAACAACGGAAAAAAACTCAAGCATAAACACTGCAGGGGGCCATTGCAGTCATGAGAAGGTGAGTAAGCACCAGATTAGGTTAGGAGGCGAGGAAGGGTGGGCTAGCCTGGTCTTTAAACATGAACTTGTCCTTTAAAGTTATCTTTTAAAAGTTTTTAAAAATGCAAATGTTGTAAATGATAAAGACTACAGTATACACTGATATGTTTATAATATTGAATTTTACTGCAAACTTGATATCAAACAGATTAAAATCTAACTATTCTACTTCAACTTACAATAACATTTTTACGAGCATAAATGCACAGACGTCATAAAAATAGTGGTATAAGCCAAACTAGTTTTACCAGTTGTACCTGAGGGACTGAATGAATGAAAAAACATATTTTTCTAATGAACTCCATACCACTCTAAACATTCATAACTCATTATAATGATAAAAAAAAGGGCAACACTTTCTGTGAACAAAACAGAATTTCAGTGTCCTTACACAACTTCCTAAATTATATTTTCGTTCTTGTGTTGCTATAGCTAGTAATCATCATGATGTTATAGCTGAGCAAGTCTGTCCCAAGAAAAAGCTCTGCTCCCATCATGCAGTGACAGCTAACCACGTTCTGCTTCCGTGGGGGCTGTACTGTAAATAGGAACAATTTAGTGGAAGGGGAAAGAATATAATATTTCAAGAGGCTTCAGGTATTGGAGAGCTGCCAATCTGCTTATTTATTGTTAATCTATTGTGTTAAAAATAGGTAAAAATACGAATTTCCTGTATTTATTGACAATTAACAGCTCCTCATATCAAAACAAAAAAGAGACATCCCACTGGATAGTCCAGCGACAGTGGGTGTTCCAATACTCTGGAGGCCATTGTGACTGTGTCCAACAGGTCCCTGGCCACAAGGAACACATTCTGAGCACATTGAAAGCTGCAGATAGGCATCTATTTGTAGTGCCTGCTTTTAAACAACCCTATTGTTGAATATAAGTGACTAAACCAGAGCGGTCATCACTTGGCTGACACCCCAAATTTCCTGTGCATCAGTTCCTTTGTAAATTTATTTACCTCCATTTCCCAGAATGTAGAGACTAATTGGGTTAGATGGTTGGAGCACTTGGTCCAGGGCCGCCATTAGGAAACATGAGGCCCCATACAGCCTACCTGGAAGGCCCCCCCCCTCCCAGTTTACATGCACATGTTCATTCAAATCAGATGGTAGGGGAGGCAGGGTTGGCTTTACATTTAAAAAAATGTTTATTTTATAGTTTGTTTTTTTACTTTTTGATTACTTTTTTCTAATTTTAAATGTTTTCAGTTAACTTTTACTTTCACAAAGGGGATACCAAGCCCCTATGTGACAACATTTGGAGGTGACATGTTTACTTTATGGAGACAATGGAGTCTATTAGACTCCCGATGTCTCCCCTTCCCTCCAATACAGACCATCAAGCACACAAATGTGCTTACATTTCTGTTTACCTGGCACTTCAGCCGGGTTTGAGACATCTCTGAAGCCGGAAGCACTGAGAGTAGCGCTTCCTGCTTCATTGATCACAGAGCAGATTGGGAAAAAAACTTTTCTCAGTCTGCTCCCGCTCTTCATCCTGACACCATTTGCTGTGGTCCCAGGCCCCCCCCCACCCCCCCCCCTCAGAGAGGAGGAGGACACAGGCCAGTGCAAGTGATCTGGCTTGCTCTACAACTGCCCAGATCACTTGTAGTTAACAAGCTGTGGAGGCATTGCAGAGAGTTCTCATTGGGGTAAGCTGTGCAGCAGCCCCTGCCGGACCCCCCTGCTATACAGCATGGGCCCAGTGGGGGAGGGCTGGCTATACCCCCCTATCAGTGGTCCTGGCCTGGCACCTGCCCTACTCCACCTCCTAAACGTCACTCATCTCATGGCACATTACCCTGATATGAGACCCTAGCGGACAATTGCTAGGCTAAGAAGGTGTGAGGACTCAAGGTTAGGTGCTCAACTCATCTGACCCAGGTAATCTCTACATATCAGAGCTTCTTGACATTTCATGTACCAAAGGTATCTAAATTAAAAATGACTAGACATATAGAGGTGATAGTAATGGATTAGGTAAGCATATCCCACTCATGGGTGAGTAGATGTATGTCTATGACAGGTTCACATTTTCCAGACTGAGCAGAACACTCATAAGACCTCTGAGAAAGACTACAGTCTCCTGCCACCATTCTTTATTGTGGAAACTTCCTGGCATCAACATCTCTCCTATGTAGGAAGGAGTATAAGCATGAATGATTCTTGACCTAATGTGAGGGATATCCCATCTTAGACAGTTGTAATGGGAACAGGTGTCCCCATTGGAAGATTCCCCCTTTAGTCCTGATCTGGTGGCAACTCAAAATTTTGGATCTACCCTCACTTTACTCCCAAAGACATTGGTGATCAGGATACATAGAAAGAGTAAATATCACTCACAGGGACACAGACACCAATTAAAAACTGACAGAGGTTCTAATACTTCACCACTCTAGCCAGATCTAGTAAAAAAGGTTTGCCTTTAGTTATATTTTAAATTCGGTCCTAATTCTCATATAATCTTACCCAAGTCATGTGTTGTATTGAATCCACCACTTGCAACTTCAGCCACTTTAGATATAAGTTCTGACCATGGCAGCCTGGAGAAATGCATAGAGATCAATTACAGACTGCAGAATGAGTCCTGACAAGGACTGAACTGCTGTTTTAGAAATATAGACATTTTTCTATTGATGGACATCATATTAAAGTAAATTATTCAGATCCCCAAGCATATGAACTTACTTTCCATACATCTTGTGTGCTTTGTCCATGCCTCTCAGCATTCCAGGGACACCAACCAAAAGGCCAGGCTGGTATAAAAGGATGGAAAAATAAGGTCAGGCATGTATTACAAGGGAAATTGTATTACATATTAAATAACTTAATAAAGGTCTGGACAAATTCCAGGAGCCAGGTCGCCAATACCCCTTAAAAATTATAGCAGGCGCCTATCTTTTGAGGTTTTCTGTAGCTGTTGTCAATTAAGTCGGCTCCTAAAAAATCCTGCTAGCTCCTGGATTGGACAGACTGGCTCCTGAATTCCATATTCATGCGTTCACCTCTGCTTTAGTATTTTTAGTAAATATGTTTAATTTTTTTACTTTCCTTGTGTTTTATATTTTGCGTATTATATTTCATTGATAGGAAGCCATATATACACTCTTCCCCCTCTACAGCAGCTCTCTAAACACCCCAATCCTCTTCGAGCAGAAAGTTCATATATTCACATTTTAGATTACCCACTCCTTTCTATTCTTTATATTGTTACAAATAAATCAAAATAATAATAGTAATATTTAATGTAAGTATTTCCTTTTTATACCGTGATTCCCAGTTCCACTTCCAGGAATTAGGTTCTGCAGTCAAATTTTATTAAGGCCAGCCTCTCCTGAACAGTAGTTGGCAGTCCACCACAACCGGAAGATGGCCATCCCATGTCCCATAGTCTCCAACTATATACATTTTAGCCACTTTTATTACAAATTCTGTTTCTTTTTTGAAGAAGGTTTAGGTCATTTTAATTATGCCTCAAACTGAACAAATGGAGATATACTGTATGCATCCATTTGAGCAGTCTCTGTGTTTTGCTCAGCAAAGGAACACCAATTGTACCCCTTTAGTTTGCAAGCACCTTAAAAATTGAGGTATCTAGAGGATGCCTCATCCTATCTGTCATACAGGTATGGATAGATGGTAAATCTTTACCCTATTCCTCCAGTACTGTAGGAGTTCATTATGGATTCCAGAAGGTGCCGTCTCCCGGAAGTCAATGACATCAGTCAGGTTGTTTCTAATATCATGAACGAGCATTACACCCCCTCTGATGAAGACAGAAAATAACAAGATCATGTTCATACATTATATTCTGGGAGGGGAAAGAGAGTAAGAAATTTTTTTTTTTTCAAAACTGGAGCAGACAAAATCTGGAGCAGCTGTGTTTGGCAACCAATCAGCATCCACCTTTCATTTTCAAAGCTTAACTGAACAAACTGAAGACAGAAGCTGATTGGTTGCCATGCACAGCTGCTCCAGATTTTGTCTGCTCTAGTTTTGATAAATTCCCCCCAGTGACGATGTAACATAATGCAGTAATGCAAGCCAATACACATCCACACTACTAATTTTTCTGAGAAGGGGAAGGAACAGATGGGACTGGCATGCACATCCTTCTGTCGCTATGTATATATAACTGGCAGAGAAAGAAGAATTACTTACATTTTGGAAGCCCTTTAAACAGTGGCATTTGCTTTGCGTTTATTTGGGCAAACATCTAAAATGTTCTCTTAAATGTGCCTATCGTGTTACAGTTAATGGAATCTTATGTGAGATAATCATATATGGAATGGAGAGATTGTTACTGGCAGAGTTACAAGAAGGGAAACAGGATTAAAACATTCATAGACAAGAAATGATGCCGGTGAGAACCAACATACCTCCACAGATATCTACTGGATGAACTTTGGGTAAACAGCGAATGTGCCTGACTTTATAGCATTCAGGTGATCTAAGCATGCGTGTTTATGCATAAATCTTTCACAAGAATTTTTGGTGGTCATATGATCTCTTCTGAGGTTTGAAAGTATCTTAAAAGTTCAGTCCACCTAATATGATATCTTAGAAAAAGGTGGGTCCTAGGGAGCTGAGTCAGCCCATGGCTGCTTATATGTCCTGGGTACTCCCATGGAGAGACTTCCATGCAATAGTTCTCAACTCAACTGTACTTGTCCACCTTTTTCCACAATTTTGGGTGTTTCCTTTTACCTTTTTGTGTGTTCCAGCTCCTATGTTGCATTCTCAATAATATATAAGAAGCAGGAAGAGTGGAACTGAAAACCCCTCTTAATGGCCACAGAAGGTGTGCCAACCCAGGAATTCAAATGAAGAGATCTCAGCAATGGAGCATCTTACAGAACAGGTCAGGTGGCTTAACTCTCCAACATCTACCAAAATGTGAAATATTTGTGGGTGGACTCACCCTTTAGGTAACAGCATCTCATCACACACACAGTGCCATAAAAAGATTGTCACAACATCAAAAAGTCACAGTTTTAGTAGGAACGATAAGATTTTCAGGTACCAACAGTTACCATTTTTAGGTCTTGTCAACAGTAGAAGCAGTTGGTTAAAATCTGGTCAAATGGGGGAGGGGATTTGGATAGACCATGATAGAACTTTTAATTTTGAAGGTTAGGTGGTGTGCATGGTGTAAAGAACAACTGAGTCAGTACCCTACTGCAGCTAGTCATAATTAGGATACACCATAAGGCCAAAAGTATGCGGACACGCCTCCAAATTATTGAGTTCAGATGATTCCCATGAAGGGCACTGAAAGCTGAACTTTTAAAACGACCCTTGCAGTGGGGTTAAATGTTCATTTTTGCCTAAGGGAACATTAAAAAGTAGTTTTACTTAGCTTATTTCTTACTCCCCCAGCAAGCCGGAGCTCTCCTCTTCCTCCAACATTCCAGGCTGTGGGTGGGCCCTGGGCATCCTCATTTACAATGCAGGACTGCCAACATGGCTGAGCCCCCGACTGAGCACAAAACCAACTCCATATACACATGGTATGACCAGTTTGGTGTGGAGGAACTTGAGTGTCCTTCACAGAGCCCTGACCTCAACTCTACTGAACACTATTAGGGATGAATTGGAATGCCAATTGCAAACCAGGTCTTCTCATCCAACATCAGTACTTGACCTCACATATGCTCTTATGACTTGATAGGCAATGTAGGCTTATATATAGGTGTAATAGTCAGGTGTCCATTAACCTTTGGTCAAATGGCATTACAATGGACTGGCAACACAGAAGTACCTGGGGTAGATAACCTCGCAACTCTAGCTGCGGTGAAACTACACTGGCTCTGGGACTCATTCCTGTAGCTTTCAGAGTTTTGCAATGCGTCATGGGACTTGTAGTTTCACTGCAGCTGGATTGTCAAGGTTGCCTCCCCCTGTGCTAGATGCTTATGTAATGTAACAAAGCTTTGCAATCCCCATTTCATTACTGTGTGTAGCTTCACCTTCCTACAGCTAAGAGCATCCTCAGCTCAACAAAGCAATGACAAGAAACAAAGGGTAGCAGTCAAATCCACAACAGCTAAAAGATTGCTTTGCACTTACCCTCCAATGCCTGATGTGTGGGGATTGACAATTCCGAGACACAGAGCAGTGACTATGGCTGCATCTACAGAGCTCCCTCTCTTCTCCAGCACCTCAATACCCAAAGCTGTACAATGGGAGGCATCACTCACCACTGCCCCCTGGTGGTAAATCTAAAAGGGGCAACAAACGTCAACATATGCATTTTGGGTTTTAATATGTTGTGTTAAGGTGTAATGTGTCACATAAATGCAAGATCATACTATTCTAAAGCAAAGACAGTCAATGCAGAAGGAAACTTTTGATTTTTTTCGTCGCCAAATACCGGGAAATTAGCACCCTTTATTTAAACACCTTTACAGAAAGCTAAATAGAAGGTGCACAGTGAGAAACTTCAACTCCACTCTGTGTCTAAAAGCTGAAAACAATTATTCACCATAACTGCACATTAAACTCAATCTACAGATGAAACATTTTCATAGTCATGTCTTTGGCTGTCAGAGACTTGCAATGCCTCATAGGACTGGTAGTTCAAAAACAGATGGAAAAACAGCTGGAATGCCGAAGTTGCCTACCCCTAGGTTAGAACATCTCTCAGATTTTTCTTGATGTGTCTCTTATAGGGAGAGTAAAAAGTCTTCTTTCCTCTTTTGAAGAGATTTCCCATCACTTTTTGCCATGGCACCATACAGGAAGTGAGGGAAAATTGGAGCATTGTATAAAACCGTTTCATTATCTTGCAGTGGCAAAGTAGGTAAAAACAAAGATGGTTTTGTACAAAAAACTGTTTTAAAAAATCTACTTTCACAAATGGTTTTGGCAGTATTGTAGCTTTACTAAAAAAAAGTTACTTTTCCAAGATGAAATGATTGGAATGATTAGTTGAAAAAAGGAATAAATAGATGAAAACCCCACAAAATGTTAAAGGCCGTTCTGTGGTTTTAGGTGGTCTAAGGGCCTGTGTAGACTGGCTTGTGTTTGCGTCAGACGGGCTTTGCATTCCCATACGTGTCTAAACCCTGCATGCCAAATGAAACTGTCAGTGAATTGTGAATGACCACAGAAGCATATAAAACTAATATCAAGCTGATACCAGTGAAACAAGTCTAAAGCCCATCCATATAGACCCTTAAGGTGTCCATACATTTGAGACACCAGCTGACCACCGTCAAGCAAAATACTTAGCCAGCCACTGTATAGATATAAATGTTCAGCTTGAGTTGAAATGGGGATGAGAGAGGAAATGCCAAATGCTTTCAGTACCAATTATCTCATGGAAGGTACAATGATGATCAGACATCATTTTTAAACCTTAAACCTATCTGATTGATCGTTCTTGACATGTGCTGGACTCAAAAACATTAGTCATGTGATACGGCTAAAAACAATCCAGTTGTCTGATTGACATCTCATTCTATGTCCAACCTTATCCTGGCCGCACAAAAATAAAAGATGAATTTCCTTGAATCTTCCACCAGGATCAATTGTTCCTTTTGATGGAAATCTATTACCTGAACCTACCATTTAGTGCCATTGATCATTGAAAGACATGATGCTTTATTCAAAATTATTTTAAAGTGTATGCAGAGGCAAAACCCAAAAAGGCAAAAACAAAGTTTTGGCTATACATAGACATTAATATCAATATCACTGCATGTGTGGCCAGCATTAGCCCAAAAAAGTGAGCCTACATGAACCCAATAAGCGAATACAAAGCCAAATGGGCTGGGAAAAGATTAATCAGAAGCTACACACATGGTAAAGTAGGCCAACTTTGTCCATTGGATTCACTTTTAAAAGAAGATATCTGACATCATTTTCAACATTCTCACCTGAGGATCCCCAAAGTAGATCTGCATGATAAGTGCTATTGTGACACCCATAGCAAAAGTGATACAGGCAGTAATAATGATGGTAAGGTCATCTCGCCGGCAGCTGCAATCTGAGCTGAAGGGGTCTTTGACGGTCTCTCGGAGGGGGGAGGCATCCTGACTTCCCATTTCAGAAGACGAGGACGGCAGGCGCTGCAGGCGGGCCGATTTGAGAAAGGCGTCTGGGTCTGTGTAAAAAGGGGTACCAAGGAAAAGAATTACTTTCTATGCACAACCCAGAAACTATCATCAACACAATCTAATTCATATTTAAGAAAGACTAGCCCTTAATTCATATTCCATATGGCAGCTGAATTTTTTGGATTCACCTGTCCTGACGATGCTTCTGTCCCTCTAAACTCCTTCAGTTTAGGATTAAAACACCAGCAATAAAGACCTGTTATTATTAGGGGAGATCAGATTTCGACAGTAAATCCCTCAGTTTAACTCTTTTACACACAGGGAGCAGTGTTTTCAATTACAGCTGCCATAGGAGGAATATGCAATTCACCTGAATGTTACCATAATAACATGATTATTATATATAATATACGTGATTCCAAATATCAATTCATAATTATTACCTCAGGTTGTACCCCAATGTCCATAAATATGTCATATTTATATATACTTATATTTTCTGGTGCACTATTAGAATATTCTGTACACCAATCAACCATAACATTATGACCACTGAGAGGTAGGCAAGCCAGCAGAGGCAATGTGATGTTATTTTGACACGTACCACCTACATAAACATCGTTGCTGACCAAGTACACCCCTTCATGGAAATGGTTTTCCCTGGTGGCAGTGGCCTCTTTCAGCAGGATAATGCACCCTACCATACTGCAGAAATGGTTCAAGAATGGTTTGAAAAACACAGCAATGAGTTTGAGGTGTTGACTTGGCCTCCAAGTTCTCCAGATCTCGATCTAATCGAGCATCTGTGGGATGTGTTGGAAAAACAAATCTGATACATGGAGGCCCCACCTCGCAACTTACAGGACTTAAAGGTTTTGATACTGACGGCTTGGTGCCAGATACCACCGCACACCTTCAGAGGTCTAGTGGACTCCATGCCTTGACGGGTCGGGGCTGTGTTAGCAGCAAATGGGGGACCTACCCAATATTAGGCGGGTGCTCATAATTTTATGGCTAGTGGTAGGGAGATACTGTAATAGTCGAGTAGTGTGTTGCACTCACATGGCGTGGAGCTCATGAAAGGACCCAAAAATGGTTAAACCCTCTTGATCAGATCATAGGTCAATGTTGTCAATAGTGGAAGAATTCTTTTAAATGTCATATATATGTCACTCTTCCAAGTTATCTAATTTGGGATAACACCAGTCCTGTTTTGAAGGTTTCACCCATGCATTTGCACTATCATAGCATTTCACCCCACGGGTGTATTTACATTCTCCAACTTTTCATATTCTCCGCATATGCACATATGATTTCATATTTGTTCTTTTGAATACATTCGTTGTATTCTGACAGCCAGCGCCCATGGCTCTCAGTATACTCGAACAGTGACTGCAAAAGTGGGTTAAAAAATTAACAGATTGGTGCTGGCAGGGCCACATACAGCTCCGATGTCAAGGGCTCAATGGGAATTTTCAGCACTGTATGGCCAACTTAAGCCCTTGTCTGGACTTCGGAATTAAAAAAGCACAGCTGTTACCGGGTATCTGTATTCTATCGAATGGAGGTGCATTCTGAACATTCCATTTGCACCCATAAAGAAATTATGCATTGGTTACAGTGAAGATATGAAAATGTTGGCACAGAATACAGGTCTAACCTGTGCCATCACATCACAATGACGCAGACAGTGCAGAGATATAGAGATAGGGCACAGAGGGTGGTCAGATGAACACACAAACAGAACAAAATGATAGACTCTACAGACCGGTTATGTACCTGCCTCCAGCCTCAGGTAAGACCCAGATCATTTATATTTGCAATGATCCTAACCCTTAATGCTGTAAACATACAGCATATCAACCTATAGCACTGCAACATAATATAATAATATATTACATATCTGATGATCACATGATTGAAAGCTCTTGAGCAGGATTTCACATTTGCAATGTCATATACTGCACTGAATCTTTCACCCAGCCTCTCTATTACTGCATTGGAATATTGCATATTTTGAAAAGCCAACACAAAGGCAAAGTAGTTCTTCATGGTCTGCATAACTGTAACTATTAAATAAACACCGTAAATAATAAAAGGTGACTAATAAATGAATAGTAAATAAATAAGACGCTCTTAATTGTAAAGAAACATATGCGTATTTCATCCAGCCTCTATATTATTGCAATGGTAATTTGGAAAAGCCAATAGCAAGGAAAAGTAGTGGTGAAAAAGGGCAATTGTGAGTTTAATTAATCAATTTTTGCACTTTAGTTTTTCATGGTCTGCATAACTGGGACTTTGGCATGGATGTGTCCTCTTGTATATATACGTTGTGCTAAAAGGTGTTCCACTTTTTGGGCTCACAAAGTTTGGAGGTTTGCTGTTAGCATGTCAGTTGTCTAGTATTGTTCATTGATCGTATCTGGTTTTGAGTATTGATCATGTCTGGCATTATATGTGTCTGCCTAAATAAGAGCGTGTGATTTTAACCATCACAATTCAGAGGTGTCCGGCAATGCAACAAAATAAATTGAGAGATGGCGATTGGCAGCAGCAGTGAAGCCCTTTGTATTCAGCTTGCAAACGTATGTCCCTTTAATTGAAAGTAAAAAAGCACGGGAGAAAAAATTGTTCTTCTACCATGTATGCTGGCTTACTAACATCAATGCCAATACCCCTGTCTTAGCCTGTGCATAGCTAACAAAGCACGTGTCCTAGGACAGCAGGATCTACTAACATCAATGCCAATACTGCTTCCCAAACCTCTGCATAGTCAACAAAGCCCGTGGCCTAGGACTGCGGGATCTACTAACATCAATGCCAATACCCCTGCCTCAACCTCTGCATAGCCAACAAAGCCCATGGCCTAGGACAGCAGAATCTAGTAACATCAATGCCAATACTGCTTCCCAAACCTCTGCATAGCCAACAAAGCCCGTGTCCTAGGACAGCAAGATCTAGTAACATCAATGCCAATACTGCTTCCCAAACCTCTGCATAGCCAACAAAGCCTGTGGCCTAGGACAGCAGGATTCTAGTAACATCAATGCCAATACTGCTGCCCAAACCACTGCATAGCCAACAAAGCCTGTGGCCCAAGACAGCATGTTCGCCAGGGGCAGCATATAGCCACCCACATATCATGTTGCTTGTGGTTAGTAATACATTCCCTTATTTTATTTATTACAAGTATTTATATAGCGGCAACATTTTACGTAGCGCTTTACATATTGTACATTCACATCAGTCCCGGTCCTCAAGGAGCTTACAATCTAAGGTCCCTACTGTGCACGCATACAGGGCCAATTTAGACAGGAGCCAATTAACTTTCCAGCATATCTTTGCAGTGTGGGAAGAAACCGGAGTACACTGGAGGACACCCATGCAAGAGTGCATGCAAACTCCTTGCAAATAGTGTCCTGATCAGGATCAGAACCAGAGATCCCCTGTGCTGCAAGGCAGAATTGCTAACCACTAAGCCACTGTACTGCTCATGGAATAGACGGTTCCAGACTGCCAACCTTCTAACAGTCCAATCTGGTCAAATCCTCATAGTATATGCATTTGCTGGTGCAGTAGTGTACTGTGTACTTACAGTTCACCCACTCCATACACCTAGTTCCTAACTGTTAGCAAAGTAAAACAACAATTTGCTTTTAGTCATCAGTACTGTGTCTCTCTGGCTCCGAGTGAAAAAAAAAGTGTAAAAACATAGCCCACAAAACCCTTCACACCACCAAACATTCCCTACATCCCCTCCCTTATCCTCATATCTATAATTTTTGAGGCCTGCTTCACACCTAGGTGATTGATCTATTGAGTTGTTTTCACGAGTTTGCTGCACTTTGGTTTTTTTTGCGCGATTTTGCTTTGAAAGCCACGCGAAAACTGCACGGTTTTCAATGCATAGAGATGTCTATGGGACCAAAGCCGTGCGATAACCACCTGAAAATAGCTCCTGTACCTTTTTGCGCAGTGCAGGAGCAGGTGATTTCGCCCGAGCGAAGCAATGCAAAGATGTGAACAGCCGCCATTGACTTGAATGAGAGTCTGTGTTTTGCACGATATCACGAGGATTGCCTATGTGTGAACCAGGCCTGACCAAAAATTCAGAAGGAAAGTTTTGCAGCAGCAAAAATAGACCCAATTATGGAGACGGAAAGAGAAAAATGCCAAAATTCTTTTTTGTGCTACATTCCAGTAACATTAAAAAAATATATATATACTGTATATATAAGCCAGTATTACAATACAAGGCTTGTTAAAAACTATGGGATGTCTATCTTCATAGTTAGGATGGTTTATTGGGGTGTTTTAATCCTTAATGAGTTACGGCCATTGACTTGGAGAAAGGTGCGAGATGAAACCTAAACCTAAAAGCTAAAGCGCTTGATCCTTGTTTTTTTTTTACCATATGCTGGTATCAAACACCTACACATCAGTGGGATCCTTGTATGCAGAGTACACAGGAGAAATTATTTGTAATTATTTGAAATAGTATGAATTATTAAAACAGGATCACCTTTTCTTTATGCATTTGCCTGCTCCTGAGAAGATTAGCACGGGGTGCTTATAAAAACAATCTACCAAATAAACGTTTTACATGACCTGAAAAAGGAATGTGAAAATCATTTTGATGATTTGGCCTTAATGACTCTCTTCCCCATGCAAGGGAATAAGGAAGATAATAATCTGTTTGTAACATAACAAACTGTGTTTATATAATATGTGAATTGACTTGCAGTGCCCTGTATCATGTGTGGCAGAAATGAAAGCTGACCATACACCTTGCGATCATCGGACGACACTTTTCGTCCGATGATCAAATGGTCATACGATTTTCGTACGGCGGACCCATCCTGCCACGATTATCGCAAGTTTGGATCAGCGGTAATTAGAAGAAAGCATCTGGACGAATTGCGGTAATTGATCACACGTATTTTTGTCTGCGCATGTGCAGTGTAGATCGTACAAATTTTGACGTACGGAAACGCCACCAACCTTGCAAAAATCGTACGATCGACCAAAGTTTTCTAACCTGCTGGTTAGTCAAAAATTGATCGCTTGTCCAGTATTGGCGGTTGTACACTGCCCATCAACCTTACGAATATCGGACGTAAACACGATCGCATACAAAAATCGGCCGATATTCGGAAGGTGTATGGGCACCTTAAGGCTACATTCACAAGGAGTGGTTGTCCACGCTGTAGAAGGGTGTGGCAATGCCATGATGTAATTTGACAACACAGTCCCCGAGAACACTCAGTTAGAGGGGCTGAGAGGTTCCAGCGTGTGAATATCTTTGCAGAGGAGAAACTGGCTTTTCAGTTCCTTCCTGGTTTTCCGGACTATAGTGGGATGGAATCTCTGGTCCAGGGGCCAGGTGTTGCCAATGACCAGTATAGGTGGATCAGATGGCTTATTAGGAGTCTGGACCAGAGCTCAGGGGAGTTGTGCAGGAGGCCCACGGACACACGCAGACTCGCGGATGGATGCCCGTGGAACAGCCAGGGCAGCCTGGGAGAGGTTAGGAAGGTCGGTGACCAAAGGGACCTGTTGGACACACTGCTGAGAGAGCAGTGTGAGTATCACACAGAGGTGTGCTGAGAGACTTGGAGCTGAGGAAAGCTACAGAGGACTGTATATGCTGAAGAAAAGCGTATTATTATGAGAATGTTTGCTCTTTGGTGAACAAAAGACTGTCCTTTATGTTGCTGCTGGAAGCTGTCTTGTGTAACAGGGGAGGTCTATCCTGCTGATTGAAAGAGACTTTTTGTGTATGGCCTTCATAAAACTGCGTTTACTTGCATTTCCTGACTACAGTCGAGTGTCCTTCTTACAGCGCGTATTCGGCCAACCTGCTCTAAACAGAAAAAACAATGCACTTTAATGAGACTTTTGCAAAGTAGTCCAAGCGTGATTTTTTGACGAATTGCGCACGTTCGCGGCATCTGCATTAAAAACCACGCGGGAAACGCAAATGCTATACGTGAATGGAGCCTGAATGAAACGAAACAAGAAAATTAGGCCTCATGCTCACTAGCAGGTTGTTTTTAAGTCCAACAGAAGTTATCTGGTAAGTATTAACAACTTTATGCCTAATAAGTGAATTTATTGTCACTGCATGAGTTGTAAAGATCTCCTAAGTTAAACCTTGAACTTGGAATTATCAATACTTGCTGGAATATGTGCAAAATGTACAATTGGATATGATCCTACCTTCCCCTCTTGATCCCTCCTTGCCGTCTATCCAACCTCCTCCCCCCCCACGTGCATTCTTTCATCCCTATTCTTACCCTCCCCAGACTCTGGCTTTCCCTTACTCTCTTCTTTTCAAGCACCGGGATCCTACTCGAGGATTTTCCTAATTGCGTTTACTTGAGATTACTGGAATGGATTGTGAATCCTATATTCTGCATGTTATTTAGTATTGACCATCATCCTGTGTTGCTTTTATATCTTTTCTTATGTCTTATACTAATAAAAACTTATTATACAAAAAAAAAACAACTTTATGCCTCCCAGATCACTTTTTTCTGTGCCGGGCTTAGTCACGTTTGCACGTGGATACACACTTATAGCCGCATAAAACTGGGCTAGTCGGAGCCGGAACGCAGAAACTTCTATTTTGAGTAAACTTACCTAGACTGAAGGCACCTAGACGCTGCTGGACGCCTAGGTGTGCATTCAGTCATAGAAATGCATTGCATTAGTCTAGGTACCTTTAGAAATGAGCTCCAAACGCACCTGAATACTAGGCATTCTGAGAGGGCCTAGTATTGTTATCACTAAATACAAGGCATTTTCTGATTGGACTTGGGGCGCACCATGATGCCACCACCCCACGTCCAATCAGAAAATGCCCTTTATTCAGTGATTTTTAAAAAACCTTTGGTATTATATCGTGTTTTTGTGCACTAAAATAACTTAAAAGAGAACTATGGGGGTAAGTGTTTTCCTCCATAATTCTCTTCAGGGTCACAGGAGGACATATATTAACCTCCTCCCGTGACCCAAAGCTCAGTATATCGCGGGCTATTGCGGCATTTTTCTGCTCACTTCCCGATCGATGGAGCCGACCTGTGACAGCTTCTTTGTCACAGGTCGGCTCTAACTACGAGGAAGAGTGGAAATCACTCACCTCATAGTTCTCCTTTAAGTGCATTTTTTACTGAAATTTTGGGTTGCACTAATAGCATGCAACATACAAGTTTGCACCTACCACCATTTTATCCTACAGGGTCTCCGCTTTCAGGAAATATATAAGTCTCAGGGGTTTTAAGTCATTTTTAGGCCTAAGATGTGGATTGTAACGTGTGCAAAAAAACGCAACAACGGCTCTTGCAGCAAAAAGGGTTGAATTTACCAAAAGTAGGACAAACCTGACCTATCCATTCAATCTCTTAGATCACAGTTGTTGCATCAAAAGGAGATTGTACAAGCAGATTATATGGTGTATGGCCAGATTTAGGGAGATTTCCAGACAGGAAAAGAGTAAAGATCCACAGCAGGGAAGTGGGCATTAATAAAAGTGGGACAGAGGTTCTAGCATTCCTCTACTAATGTTTGTGTTATTGTCAAGGAAGGAATCTCTCCAACAGAGCCCCCAGCAGCAGTAAACCCTTACTGGAGTTCTAATCCTTACCCGCACTATCCAAGACTACAAAAGTTTGGGCTATAGATAGACTTGATTATAGTAAAACTGTTTGCAATAATGATTACTTTACATGGCAATGAAATAAGAAAACAATATCAGAAATCCTCTTTCACTGATAGGTCTTCTCATACTTGGTGTTGCAACTCTTAGCTCACTATCACTGCTTGAGCACTTACTATCTTCATTATAATTATATTATTAATAATGATATATTATTATAGCTTAGTAACCACAGTTATATTTATGATGATAATTACAGATTGAGCAATAAGGCAGACGGCCTTGTGACGGAATGCCAGATACACTGCTCCATGTACTGTGGTAACAGATACACCAGTGACTCTGATGAAGTAACAGCTACACTAGAGCATGGTATAGACAGATGTGGTAGCATATCACATGAAGATATAGGATGCAGTGGCACATGCAGGACGCCCTCGTACAAGTGTTGTATGAAAACGCAGTTGTACAAGGGGTTCAAATGGACAATGACCTGGTACCCAAGATGGAGATGCAAGGTGCAGGGTTAGACTTTATGAGGAGATGCAGGATGCAATGGTACATGAGACGGAGATGCAGGAGGTAATGGTACATGAGATGGAGATGAAGGATGCCATGGTCCATGAGATGAAGATGCAAGATGCAATGGTACATGAGATGGAGATGCAGTGGTACATCAGATGGAGATGCAGGAGGTAATGGTACATTAGATGGAGATGCAGGATGCAATGGTACATGAGAGGAAGATGCAACGGTACATGAGACAGAGATGCAGGAGGCCATGGTCCATTAAATGGAGATGCTGGATGCAACGGTACTTGAGATTGAAAAGCACAAGTTAATGGTACATGAGACAGAGATGCAGGATTGGTACAGTGCATGAGGATGCGGTGCTACAAGGGATAAGGATGCAATGGTACAGGGGATGAGTATGCATTGGTATGGGATGAGGATGCACTGGTATAAGGGATGAGGATGCACTGGTACAAGGGATGAGGATGCATTGGGACAAGGGATGAGGATGCATTGGGACAAGGGATGAGGATGCATTGGTACAAGGGATGAGGATGCATTGGTACAAGGGATGAGGATGCATTGGTACAAGGGATAAGGATGCACTGGTTCAAGGGATGAGGATGCATTGGTACAAAGGATGACGATGAATTGGTACAGGGGATTAGGATGCATTGGTACAAGGGATGAGGATGCACTGGTACAAGGGATGAGGATGCATTGGTACAAGGGATGAGGATGCACTGGTAGAAGGGATGAGGATGCATTGGTAGAAGGGATGAGGATGCATTGGTATAAGGGATGAGGATGCAATGGCACAAGGGATGAGGATGCATTCGGACAAGGGATGAGGATGCATTGGGACAAGGGATGAGGATGCACTGGCAAAAGGGATGAGGATGCTTTGGTACAGGGGATGAGGATGCATTGGTAGAAGGGATGAGGATGCACTGATACAAGGGATGAGGATGCACTGGTACAAGGGATGAGGATGCATTGGGACAAGGGATGAGGATGCATTGGGACAAGGGATGAGGATGCATTGGGACAAGGGATGAGGATGCATTGGTACAAGGGATGAGGATGCATTGGTACAAGGGATGAGGATGCATTGGTACAAGGGATAAGGATGCACTGGTTCAAGGGATGAGGATGCATTGGTACAAAGGATGACGATGAATTGGTACAGGGGATTAGGATGCATTGGTACAAGGGATGAGGATGCACTGGTACAAGGGATGAGGATGCATTGGTACAAGGGATGAGGATGCACTGGTAGAAGGGATGAGGATGCATTGGTAGAAGGGATGAGGATGCATTGGTATAAGGGATGAGGATGCAATGGCACAAGGGATGAGGATGCATTCGGACAAGGGATGAGGATGCATTGGGACAAGGGATGAGGATGCACTGGCAAAAGGGATGAGGATGCTTTGGTACAGGGGATGAGGATGCATTGGTAGAAGGGATGAGGATGCACTGATACAAGGGATGAGGATGCACTGGTACAAGGGATGAGGATGCACTGGTGCAAGGGATGATGATTCATCTGTACAAGGGATGAGGATGCATTGGGACAAGGGATGAGGATGCATGGGTACAAGGGAGGAGGATTCATCTGTGCAAGGGATGAGGATGCACTAGTACAAGGGATAAGGATGCATTGGTACAAGGGAGGAGGATGCATTGGTACAAGGGATGAGGAATTGAGGATGTATTGGTACAAGGGAGGAGGATGCACTGGTACAAGGGATGAGGATTCATCTGTGCAAGGGATGAGGATGCACTAGTACAAGGGAGAAGGATGTATTGGTACAAGGGAGAAGAATGTATTGGTACAAGGGAGGATGGGATTAATGAGGATTAATATGTGCAAGGGATGAGGATGCACTAGTACAAGGGAGAAGGATGCACTGGTAGAAGGGATGAGGATGCATTGGTACAAGGGAGGAGGATGTATTGGTACAAGGGAGGAGGATACAGTACTACAAGGGATGAGGATGTATTGGTACAGGGCATGAGGATGTATTGGTACAAGGGATGAGGATGTATTGGTACAGGGGATGAGGGTGTATTGGTACAGGGCATGAGGATGTAAGATGAAGTGGTCCTCCGGATGGATACAAGGACACACAGCAACACCAGCAACGCACGCAGATCATTCTAGCAATCTTCCAGCCAGTTACCCGCATCATGCTCCCCCAGGAAGGTGTCCTCCTCCCCGGCTCTCGGCCCTTGCTCTCCCGCTGTCTCCTCCTCGGGCAGGCGGGGGAAGCTGGTGATGCTCATATAGTCCACCGGGGAGTAAGAACCCAGAGATCGCCCCGGGCCCGGATCCGCCATCTCCTCTAACCTGTGATGTCACCGGCCCGGGTGAGGTGGGGAGAAGTAGAGCCTGACACGGGGGGCGGAGCCGGTGATGTCACCGAGAACGGCCGCTGTCTGGGGCAAGTCACATGGGCAAGAGACACGAATTGTGTAGGTGACGTTACGACGTTGCTTTCCTAATGACGTGACGTCATAGAGGTATTGAAAAGAATTGAACGAGGTCATGTGCAAAGGTAAATATCATCGAGTAGTATAATTTTTTCTTTTAATGTCCTAATAAACTAGTTCTTTTTTCACATAAAATTCATTTATATTTTTATCTCCCTTCCCTTCATGCTATAATATCACATAGGTTCCCTGAGTGTACCATTTCCTGAGATGACCACTCATAGGCAATGCAAATATTGCAGCCTTTATTGGCATTGTATTATTAAAGCTGAGCTCCGGGATGAGTAAATATTGTCTAAATACAAGAGCCATGTGTATTGTTACTTGGATCTTGGTGTGGTTTCTGTGTTTCTTCCAGATTTGTATCCAATGGGACACTTTGCATCTGTGCAGGAACTTCCTCTAATAAAGACCGGTCACTGCTGCTCTATCTCCCTGTGTAGGGTGACTGGTCTTGTCTCCGCCCCCTCCTGTAGTACTCTGCAGGCAGCCTGTAGTGGGTGGTGCCTTTTGGGTCCCTCCCACAGCTTGCTCCATGCACAGACTATGACCAGGACAGTGGCTAAAACAACTGCGCCTCGTGTATTGCAAAAGAAGGTACATGTACCATTTTTTCTGCGATTGGCGCAAAGGATGTACTCCATTGAAATCAATGGGGCCACGGGGCAATCTCTGTCTGCAATTGTGCATATACACGCAATCCCGAGACTCGCGTCCCGGAACGCTCAGGTCTGCACCGGCCCTAGCAGATCGGCTAACCACCCAGAAACTCAAAGACTGTATGTTAAAAATTCAAATGCCTATAAAAAATTGATATCTTTGGATTGCTTTGTAAACTGCAATAAAGTGTACCTGTATCAAATGTCCAATTATTTCCTAGCTTTGCTAACTCTAGCTTTTTGGAACCCCTCCCCATTCCTATTTGTTAGAAAATCCCTTTAAACACACCCAAATCATTCAAATGTCTTCCCGGGTCCTCCCCATTCTTGTCCTGGCTCCTGCACAGAACATGTAATGACAATGGAGCAGTATTGTGAGCACAGGCCGGCGTGGTGGCACATCCACTGGTGGTGTGTCTTTGATCACCTGTGACCTGGGCTCACTAGAAATGGGTTAGATAACCCTGGACCTCATTAAGCCAAAATTGGACCAGCACTGGATCACAGAGTGGTGAGTCTATGGGGGTACCGAACCTGAGAGAAGGTGATAATTGCAGTGAAAGCTCCATATGTTATTTCTAATTGGGCTTGGGCCAAATTCATCATAAAATATATAGAACTCTATGGACTTAAGTGGGTCTCTGCCAAATATAATTATCTCTCCTCATCTGGGATCATGACTTTTGAAGCTTTGCAGACAAAACAAAAATTACCCTCATCCAGGGGTGTGGGTGTCCCTACACTATGCGTCACTTGGGGCCGGGCTGGGGAAGAGAGGGCTGCCTGAGACTTTGTTTGCCAGGAGCTGGACGGGTTGCCAGCCAGAACGTCCCACTCAGTTCCTGGCAACCAGTGACATCAGTGAGCAGGGCAGGCAACCGGCCAGAGCATCACAGCTTGCTAAGAGCAACAAAGTGTACAAATATGTGCCAATTATATATACAGTGAGACACCCAATGCATAGCATCCCCTCTGATGTCATAATGATGCCATAATCCCACCCAAAAAATGTAAAAAATTAACAAAGAGAACTCACTATTAATAGGTAAATATTGCTGTGAGCAGGCAGATAGGAAACGCGATAGTTTGGCACATATTTGCACACATTGTCACTATGTTACCCTGGAGGGAACCCGCATGGCTCCGAAACATTGGATTGTATACTAGTGTGACGCTTTGCGAAAAAATCCAAGCCAATTGTTTCATTCATGGATAGCTGGTGACCTCTCTTCTACCTACAGATTATCACGGTGGCCTCTAGAGTTGGTATACATTGCCGCAGCCATTATGCTTCGCAATTCAGCTCGGCATGTCACGTCTGGTAGGTGTTGCCGCTTAACAAACACATCCATTAAAGTCAATAGGGGGGCGTGGCCGGGATGTGAGACTGAGCAGACGTGTCTCACTGCAGCTCCCGACATCCGTGCTACATCCTGACCCTTAGCTAGCTGACAAACCGGCCGAAATAATCAATAGGACCATGCTGCAAATTCGCATTGCGTGCCACCTCTGAAAAGCACTGTTCAGGTGGGGCAGCAAAGACCGCTGCCTGTGTGAACAAGGCCATAGAGCGGCAAGGTGAAGATCCTTCAAACAGTGCAAGTCTACTATGAACTGAATGTTGATTTATTGCATGTTTGAACAATCACTGGCATGTTCAGTATACGAGTTCTTGTGCATGTTTTTATCTTTTTCTCCGTTCTTGCTTCATTAAAATTACTGCCTATACCACGCCTGTTACATGTTGCTTTCGTGATCTTTGTTTGAACCATTAATAAGCAGTCTGCTAATTACTGTGATTTCTGCCATAGTTAAGTAATTACTGGCAGGTAGTGGTACATTCATCGGGGATATGACGTACATAAAGGTCCAGAAATATGTTGCTTGTACACAACTACCGTCAACACTGGTGAGTTCAAATGGAAAGTATAGTGTGTTTGTAGTGAGCACGTTTTGAATTGTATAACATAAAACAATTCTTATGAGACTTTTATAGTTGTAAACTCTTTCTTTTTCATGTTATTGTAATAAAGCTCTTTTCTGGGCAAACACTGTGCCCCTCCCAACCTTTCACATTTAAAATAACCCTTTAACTCCTTTTTCTGCTCATCTGATTTCTCAATCACCCATCCCTTGCAGACGCCTCTTCTGGGTTTGGAGACCAGTGATTCAGTAGTGTAGTCTGTGCCCATGCCAACTGGTCCCCTCATGGTGACATCATCCTGCCATTGCAGTCTTCTGGAGCTTAAGAGGACACCCACTGCAACTGGTCCGCTCATGGTAGCGTCATCCCACCACTGTAGTCATCCGGAGCTTAAGAGGACACACACTCCAAGTTGTCCCCTCATGGTGATGTCATCCTGCACTGCAGTCTTCTGAGGTTCAGGAGTACATCCGCTCAGACTGGTACCCTCAGGGTGAAGTTATCCTGCAACCGCAGTTTTCTGTAACTTAAAAGGACACCCGCTCCAATTGGTCCCCTCGTGGTGATGTCATTCTGCCACTGCAGTCTTCTGAGGTTCAAGAGGACATCCGCTCAGACTGGTACCCTCATGGTGATGTCATCCTGCCACTGCAGTCTTCTGAAGTTCAAGAGGACATCTGCTCCAACTGGTTCCCTAATGGTGATGTCATCCTGCCACGGCACTCTTCTGGAGCTTGAGAGGACACCCGCTCTAACTGGCCCACTCATGGTGAAGTTATCCTGCAACTGCAGTCTTCGGTAACTTAAGAGGACACTTGGTCCAACTGGTCCCTCTTGGTGACATCATTCCACCAATGCAGTCTTCCGGTGCTTGAGAGGAAACCTGCTCCAACTGGTCCCCTTGAGGTGACGTCATCCTGCCACTGCAGTCTTCTGGTGCTTGAGAGGACACCCACACCAACTGGTCCCCTCATGTTGACGTCTTCCCACCACAAGTTTTCTGGAGCTTGAGGGTACACCTACTCCAACTGGTCCCCTCATGGTGACATCATCCCACCACTGCAGCCTTCTGCTGTTTGAGAGGACTCTGCCACTTGACAGCCAATGAGAAGTGTGTATGTCTCCCATTTAATGACATGGGCGCTCAGGGAAAGATGATCCTCTTCTGCAGTCCAGAAGATAGAAGATTCCAGAACAGCTTAACATGTGACCACAAATTTAAGTGAGTAAGGGGTTTATGGGTAGCGTTTTTCAACCAAGCAATTAGTTAGAGCTTGAGTTTTTTCCTCTAGATCAGCTTTAAATATAAAGATTTGTTAATTAACCACTAAAGGGAGATTTGGACTTTGGATGCATCCTCATTCACCTTCTCTGCTTAAGAGCTGTTGAGATAAAATGTCAGTCACACAGGAAGTGTTTTATTTGCAATGAGACTTAATTATTTGCTGAGAAGAACCATAGAAAACAACCCCTATCTAGCACTGTATAGCAAGATGCAGAGCCGGTGTGTGTGATGAACAAATATTGATACGAAATCACCTGCACTCCATACAACATACAGACCTTAATGGAAGGTTGGTGCTTGAAGTGACAACACGGATGGCGCTGTGTCAGATACAGTCTGGGACTCTTCATCCTTGAGGCCCATTTCAGTTTCTCCTCTCTTTGCACCAATGGAAGCAGTATCACAGATTGGCTTACTCAGTAAGGTGGCGCAAAAGTCAACAGGAATTACTAAGTAAAATGTAGCAAAACATAGCAACATAGAACATGGCATCATAACATAGTTTCCTGAAGTCCCATAAAAATGAGTTTTGATTGGTTGCAACATATAGCCAGGGCCATCCGTTTAATGAGTCAGACTTAAGGTGCCCATACACTGTACGATTCTCGTACGAGAATCGCGGGAAATCCCGCGATCGTACGAGAATCGTACAGTGTATGGAAGGCGTGCGACCGTTTCTACTGTACGGTCGCAAGTCTTCCATCGAACAAGCAGGCTGGAAAACCCGCCGGGAATCGTACGTTTCTTGGCGAGTGAGTGGCCTGCTCAAGGGGGCGGGCTTGCGATGATCGCAAGTACGATCTGCCTGTCCAAGATGGGCAGATCGTACGTTTTTTTAAGTACTTTACAACCATCGCAAGACTAAGGTCTTGCGATGGTTGTAAAGTGTATGGCCACCTTAAGGCTGTTGCCTTAGGTGGAATCTCTGTGGGTCACGTGGGAGAGCGGCAGGCAGAGCAGCATGGTTGCTGCACAATGTTTGCAGTGTGCCTGCCTCCCCTTTCTGGCCAGAGCGTCCCAGGTTGCTAAGTCCACCCAGCTCTTAGAAACCTTGGGCACTCTGGCTGGCATCCCGCCCAGCTCCTGGCAACCGGTGACATCACTAGTTGCCAGGAGCTGGGCAGGACGGTGGCCAGAGTGTCCCAGGTTGCTAAGAGTTGGGCAAGGAGATGCAGAGGGTGGTATCACTCTCCACCAGAACCCCCCACACTGATTGCGTGCACCACCAGCAAATCCCAAAATTGAGAAGAGTTGTTAATTAGATTGTCAAAATACTGGGACTTTTCAGGTGCCACAAAGCATTAGACACAACATTTTGTTAATTTAAAAAAACATAAAAATGGGGGGAACTATATCACATTGAGAACTATTACCACATATAACCATTCATAACCCCACCTTATATAAAGTGCTTTCATCAGAGTCAATCATTTATGCTCGCAGAGCTGATGGGGACAGGGCTACCTCGACATGTACAACATATTTTTATGATGGTGAAGGTTTTTTTATGTCATAATATTTTATGTTGGAGGCTTCACTGTCATACAAAAAATATTTTTATTGTAACATTGTGTCTAAATCTTTGTGACCTCTGAAAAGTCCCCTTCTGCTGACTCTCTAGTTAATACTCTTCTCAAAATGCAAAAATGACCGCAAAAAAGGTAGAGAGCACATAGCATCCACAGACATTTCCAAGCCACAAGGTCAAGGTGATAGACAGAGAAAAATTCTTATTTTGACTGTCTGTCCCCTTGAGAAAGGTTTCTCATTTGACCCCGAAACATCAGTGGATACCATGTGCTCTCTTTATCCATACATGACCATTTTTATGTTTTGACCTTAATACATTTTTTAGATACATGGGCAGTGTGCCGGCTCTTTCTGGAAGCAACATATATATACAAGCTATAATATGGTGTCACTGTAAGCCAAGCACCCCAAGGTGGTAGAGTATGGGTATGGAGCTGGGTGGATTGGACCATGTTCTAGGCTCTTATATATGTCTGTCACCAATTAGGAGAAATTCTCCCAGTAATGGCAGAAAACGCAATAAAAACTTAGAGGGCTGCACTTCCCACTTTATTTAAATCCTAAAAAGATGTCATGAGTTAGATTTTGAAGGCTGGAATCGGTGGATTACACCCTAATCCTTTTACATATTCACTAGTGAATAATACAATTCTGTGGCTGAATTAGGTTGTAAAAAGAATCACACAATGTCTTTCCTGAGTCTAATTAGTCATAGAGAATATATAATTCTTATGTATTCAATTTTAAAAGAATGAGATGGCAACCCTAGATTGAATGGATAAAAAGAGCATGCATACAGTACAGATAACTCAAGTGCCCACAGCACAGTACAAGCATAAGCACAACAAAGCCAGCAAGAGAACGGCATGTATATTATTTCCTTGGTTTCACCTGAGCTGCCTCCTCACCATTACATAACCAGTTGTACAACAACAAATCCACATCAGGAATTCCGCCCAATGTTATGGCTTCAGTATTGATGGAAAATTAGTAGTGTAAACTCTTTCGCCTTGTGTGTTTCCTCACCTAAAATTTTCCTCACCGTTGGTTAACCTCAGCAGGAAGAAAAACAGGGAGGGGTAAAGTTCTCTGTCGGATGTGTATATATATCCAAAAATAATGACACAGCTACCAAAATAAAACCCATGAATTTCAATATAAGGGTCCCCATACTTGTGCAGAAAAGGATAAAGTTGACATTTTGGTGCTGGTAGGACCAGATTGTAGTATTTCTATTAAAAAAATACTTTATAATTTACTAATTTATGTATACTTCCTATAGTCTTTCTATACAGGTGAAACTCGAATAATTAGAATATCATGCAAAAGTAATTGCAGTAAGTGCTGCAAAAGGGGCCCAAACCAAGTACTGAGTACATATGCATGCTTGTACTTTTCAGAGGTCCGATATTGTTCTATGTACAATCCTTGTTTTATTGATTGCATGTAATAATCTACTTTTTTGAGGTTGTGGATTTGGGGTTCTTGGGGTTTTCATGAGCTGTAAGCCATAATCATCACAATTATGACAAATCACGGCTTGAACTATCTTGCTTTGCATATAATTAGTCTATCTCATATATTAGTTTCACCTTTTAAGTTGCATTAGTGAAATAAATGAACTTTGCACGATATTCTAATTATTCGAGTTTCACCTGTATATCTGTATGTTGACCCCGGAAGGGTTAGTGCTTTTCAGAGGTTGGGCTTGTGGACGCTGTGGCTTTAAGGGAGAAACTGACGGGGATTCAGACCACTGGAAGGCACCATCCAAATGATTGGTATAAATGTTTGGACTGAGCTAAAGGGCTCCATTCACGCATTGGCTTTCAGCAAGTACAGTATTGGGGCATCCTGATGGCTATAAGCAGGATTCGTGTTGTGGTTACCTTTTGTTTTTTTTGCCAATCAAGAGAGTGGATGGCTTAGCCATGGAGCAAATGTTTGCTCTGTGTTTAAAGAATAGATTGCCAGCAGAGATTTTTTTTTTAGCAGAAGAGACCATGAAAGTTTCTTTTGCTATAAAACCCTTTCCCCTGTCTCCTATCAATTTATCTTTGTAGCATACACTGCCTTGGGTGTATGCGCAACGCAGTGTACACCCTTGCCCAATGCAGCTGGGTGCTAGGGGCATTGTAACTCCTGTATACAATGACCAGAATTTCAGGAACCTGGAAGAAGAGGAAAAGGAGATGGCAGAGGCAGACAAAGGAACAAGAGACAGCGAGGAATAGCTCTGACCTAATGCTGGAGGAGGGCAAACAGCAAGATGAGTCTGCCATAATGTGCAAAATATGTTGTGCATACCTGTACATTATGGCAAGAGCACTGGGGACATGCAGTTACACTTTAATGACGTGACTAATTTGTACAAGCCTAATTCCATATTTAATAAAAATGTAAAAAAACTGAATGGCACAGCAGTAAAAAAGAATTG
>NW_017306495.1:461674-475488 GCF_000935625.1 Nanorana parkeri
CCCCGACCTTCCCAGATTTGCCACACTGTGATCTAACACAGGTCCTCTTCTGAGTTAAATGTTACCCATCGTCATCCTACACATTTCTTGTGAGCCCAGGCAATCATAGGCACACCTACTGGGGGTTCACCATCGCGCCAGCTTGGGCTCATTAAACTCCTAGACAGAACCATGTGAATGCCACACTGTCCACGATGCACGATGGAGGACCATCTCAGTGCCGCCAACAGAGCAGAAGAGGAAGGACAAATTACACCATGATGCTATGTGTTGTCACAAGCGGCTTAGTTGAAACTGGTCCCAAGAAAGATCATATATGAGAAGCTTCACTCACAGAATAACCGGGAGTCTTAAATTGGCCATAGACACCAGAATTTCAGCACCCCTCCATTCATCAATTTTTCAATCAATTTTTATCGAAGGAGTCGGCACATAAATTATTGGACAATCAGCTGCAGTCGCTGCTTAGGTATTCTGACAGCACAGCAGCACCCCAACCACTGCCAGAATACAATAACCCGGCAGGGGGGGGGGGAATTCCCCCATTTCAACAGTATGAATGGGGGAATCAAGCTATTTTTCCTATTCAGCTTACTGGGGTTAAATGAGAAAAATTATAAGTGCATGGCCAACTTTACTGGTTTATATAGATAACATCTTGCTATACCAGCATATAGATGAATCTATCTCTTTGTCTGTCTACTCTCTCTCTCTCTCTCTCTCTCTCTCTTTAGCTCTCTCTCACTCTATCCATGCTGTACCCATCCCTTCCCTAATAACATGATATTTAATAATTCATATAAGTCACTGGCTAGCACTGTCTGTTGGCCATGGTGCTGTAATCAGAGGGGAGGATCTCATAGGTTTCTGCCTGTCATACTTGCAGTATAAATACAGCGGTTGTACAGCAGTGATGACAGTGACAGAAGAGACTGGCCTGGTCAGGTGAGTTACACATTGCATTACGCTAAACAAGTTATTAGTAATTGCTGAGATGGCTTAAACCTGCAAGGTGAACTTACAGCTAACTGAACTATATGATATTAGATAACCTATAAGTAAAGTTGTAAGTTGCATGTAAGATTTTTAAAGTCTATATAAACTGTAAGAATTAATTTCTCCTATTTTCTCCCTTTTGGTTTGTTAAATATATATAATTGAAAGAGTTTTGTTATATTTGATCAATAAGTGCAAAAAAGACCTATTGATCCCTCCAGAAATATAGTGAGCTTATAACTTCTGTGCTTGCTGCCTCTGCTGACTGTTATCGGTTGGCATTGTTCCCTATTCCACACCACCTCATTCCATATCCCATGCTGTACATTCCCTATTCTGCTCTAGCTCCTTCCATATCCCATGCTGTACATTGCCTATTCTGCTCTAGCTCCTTCCATAAGCCATGCTGTACATTCCCTATACTGCTGCAGCTCCTTCCATATCCCATGCTGTACATTCCCTATTCTGCTCCAGCCTCTTCCATATGTCATGCTGTACATTCCCTATACTGCTCCAGCTCTTTCCATATGTCATGCTGTACATTCCCTATACTGCTCCAGCTCCTTCCATATGCAATGCTGTACATTCCCTATACTGCTCCAGCTCTTTCCATATGTCATGCTGTACATTCCCTATAATGCTCCAGCTCCTTCCAAATGCCATGCTGTATATTCCCTATTCTGCTCCAGCTCATTCCATATGCGACGCTGTACATTCCCTATAATGCTCCAGCTCCTTCCAAATGCCATGCTGTATATTCCTATACTGGTCCAGCTCCTGCTGCATATTCCCAATTTTAAATCGCATTATTCTATACACCACGTTGTACATGTTATATACCATGCCGCCTCATTCTGTACATTGTACCGTACATTCCTTATTCTGCACCAACCTTACTGCTCCAGCAGCACTAGTGCATATGTGTGTGCCTGGGTGTGCCAAAACTGGGGTATCAGATGTTTGGACAGAGGTACAATTTCAGTGCTTGCCATAGGCGCCATTTACCATAGATGAACCCTCTGCTCTCAGGCGCCATCGCTTCGCTGGAATTGCGGCCTGCCCAACGGGAGACAGTGGCAGTGAGGGACCTAGATGGGATGGGTTAGAGGTGGGTGTGAGGAAGGGATGGAGAGAAAAATACTTTTCTACAGGAATTGGACTTTAGGAAAGGGGCCAGACCTGACTTCCTACCCTTCTCTTCTTTAGCAATTCCTTCTCTCCTACACTGCAGACTCCTTTCAACACACAAAAAAACCTCAAAAGAAATCGGTAGAAAACAAAATTGGAGATGTAACTGAACCTACATGCAATTTATTTCATGTACAATATCTGGCAAACAAAAAAAATTAAAATAATTATACCCCCCAGGTGTCGCCACAGTGACCAGCATGAATTCAGCACCCAAGCCTCGGAAGGCATTTATTGTCCTGAGAGAGTTTACGACTGGCAGGCACAAAGTGGCCCCGGGGTCCGTAGGTGTCTTCCTAGACAGCGAGCAAACTCGTGGGCGTATCCTGGATCTTCCATCCCGCCCAGAAGTATCTCTTAGGAGGAATGCTGTGCATGTTCTGGGAAATCCATATCCCATGCTGTACATTCCCTATTCTGCTCTAGCTCCTTCCATATCCCATGCTGTACATTGCCTATTCTGCTCTAGCTCCTTCCATAAGCCATGCTGTACATTCCCTATACTGCTGCAGCTCCTTCCATATCCCATGCTGTACATTCCCTATTCTGCTCCAGCCTCTTCCATATGTCATGCTGTACATTCCCTATACTGCTCCAGCTCCTTCCATATGCAATGCTGTACATTCCCTATACTGCTCCAGCTCTTTCCATATGTCATGCTGTACATTCCCTATAATGCTCCAGCTCCTTCCAAATGCCATGCTGTATATTCCCTATTCTGCTCCAGCTCATTCCATATGCGACGCTGTACATTCCCTATAATGCTCCAGCTCCTTCCAAATGCCATGCTGTATATTCCTATACTGGTCCAGCTCCTGCTGCATATTCCCAATTTTAAATCGCATTATTCTATACACCACGTTGTACATGTTATATACCATGCCGCCTCATTCTGTACATTGTACCGTACATTCCTTATTCTGCACCAACCTTACTGCTCCAGCAGCACTAGTGCATATGTGTGTGCCTGGGTGTGCCAAAACTGGGGTATCAGATGTTTGGACAGAGGTACAATTTCAGTGCTTGCCATAGGCGCCATTTACCATAGATGAACCCTCTGCTCTCAGGCGCCATCGCTTCGCTGGAATTGCGGCCTGCCCAACGGGAGACAGTGGCAGTGAGGGACCTAGATGGGATGGGTTAGAGGTGGGTGTGAGGAAGGGATGGAGAGAAAAATACTTTTCTACAGGAATTGGACTTTAGGAAAGGGGCCAGACCTGACTTCCTACCCTTCTCTTCTTTAGCAATTCCTTCTCTCCTACACTGCAGACTCCTTTCAACACACAAAAAAACCTCAAAAGAAATCGGTAGAAAACAAAATTGGAGATGTAACTGAACCTACATGCAATTTATTTCATGTACAATATCTGGCAAACAAAAAAAATTAAAATAATTATACCCCCCAGGTGTCGCCACAGTGACCAGCATGAATTCAGCACCCAAGCCTCGGAAGGCATTTATTGTCCTGAGAGAGTTTACGACTGGCAGGCACAAAGTGGCCCCGGGGTCCGTAGGTGTCTTCCTAGACAGCGAGCAAACTCGTGGGCGTATCCTGGATCTTCCATCCCGCCCAGAAGTATCTCTTAGGAGGAATGCTGTGCATGTTCTGGGAAGGAGAGACTGCGCCTTCTTGTACGGGATTGGGTCACTACCAAGACGGCTTCATCTCCTTTCCAACGAGAAGTTATTTGCTGCCGTCGGCGGATTACAAATTAGTGACGTTGTCAAAGTCAGGTACCAAGGTTATGCCGCAGTGGGTGTGGCCATCGCTATCTGGGAACTTTCAGCTAAATCGGGACTCTGTGAACTTACCAAGTTGTTGATAGAAGTGCAGTTACTGGTAAGTACATTGTATATGCATAAATATCAAGTAATTAAATTGCAATGACTATAATTTAAATTACAGTATGTGCTACATTGAGGGGAAATGATCAAAACCGGAGCAGACAGAATCTGGACCAGATAGTAGCCAAACAGCTTCTCTCTTCAGTCTGTTCAGTTAAGCTTTGAAAATGAATGATAGATGCTTATTGGTGGCCATAGGCAACTGCTCCAGATTCTATCTTCTCCAGTTTTTTTTTATGAATTCCCTCTACTATGCTTTACAATGTATATGACCACTGTATTACAGTCACCTACATACATCCCAAAATGTAACTATACAGAATTTGGACCATGTCATGTCACTCTCCCAGTCCTCTCAAACACAGCACCTAAAATTAATCAAGAGTGTCGTAGATGCTTATAAGAAATCTAACAAATGTCGCAACAAGCAACAGATTTCTGAACCTGTTGGAAACATGCATTTATCACTTGGAGATGTGTTGGGGGCGGCACTGAAGTCAGAGTGTTCATATTGGACACTGTATTATCAGTGCCTGTTTGGGCTGCACAGAATTGTTGCTTGCTAGGACACTGCCAGGTGCATAGCATCATTTGTTGCCTTGATGCGGTTGGCTATGCAGCTGACAGCATCCTGGCAACTGATGATGCTGTGCAGCTGACAGCATGCTATCAACCATTGATGCTGTGAAAGAGATAGAATCCTAGCAACTGATGATGCTGTGCAGCCGACAGCATCCTAGCAACCGTCAACACTGACCCCAGAAAGTACACCCCAACGCACCTCCTGGCAGCCGTGTGCATGTTATTGCAATACCTTGCGTTGCGGTGTTATGGAAAAAAGTAGTGCATCAACTTTGTGTGCACCAAATGCATTTGACAGCCAAGATATTAACTTGTAAAACTAGCACTGACATCACTGTGCCTTACATAGCTTGTGCAGAGAGCAGAGCTGTGGGAGGGACCCAGGAGGCGCCGCCCACTGCAGGCTGCCTGCAGAAAACCACGGTTGGGAAGGAGACAAGGCCAGTCACCCTGCACAAGGACAGAGAGCAGCAGTGACCGGTCTTTATTACAGGAAGCTCCTGCACAGAGGCAACATTTCACCCTGGATTACTGCACATATCTGGAAGAAATACACAAAGCTCACCAAGATTCCAGTAATAGTACACAGGCTTCTTGTTTTTAGATAATATTTGCTTATACCGGAGTTTAGCTTTAAACTTCAGGATCACCTACTGGCTACTCTTCAGAAAATGAAAAACGTTGTTTTAAATGTGTAATATAACATCCCTGCTGAATATTACAACAAAACCAAACATTGAAGGAGATGTCTGATCCAGAAATGTTAAATGTTGTTACTACTACTATATATTATATATTTATTTTTAACCTTAGTTTTGTTGTATAAATATTTTAAATATTGTCAGCAACTTGATATGCATGACGTTACGGAAAGGTTTAAAGAAAACATTACTAAACCAGGATGCAAAAATTATACAAATGCCTTCCTCTTCAATTTTCAATAGTCCTGTTTAAAGCCTAAACAGAAATATATATGCAGTAAAATTGACTTTGTACTAAAAACCTCCCTATATGTTCCCCTATACAGATCTTTAGTTATCACTAGAGGGATCACCAGGAGGAGGAAAGAGGTCCTGATTCCCTTATATAGATCTTTAGTTATTAATAGAGGGGTCATCAGCAGGAAGAAGGCCCTTATTCCACTATATAGATCTTTAGTTATTAATAGAGGGATCCCCAGCAGCAAGAAGGAGATCCTGATTCCCCTATATAGATCTGTAGTTATGACTGGAGGGTTCACCAGCAGTAGGAAGGAGATCCTGATTTCACTATATAGATCTTTAGTTTTCACTAGAGGGATCACCAGCAGGAGGAAGAAGGTCTAGACTCCCCTATATAGATCTTTATGTATCACTAGAGGGATCACCAGCAGGAGCAAGGAAGTCTTGATTCCTGTAAATAGATCTTTGGTTAGACCTCATTTAGAATTCTGTGTCAATTTCAGGAGACCTTACTTACAAGTCCAGAAATGGGCAACATAATTGGTTAAAAGTGTGAAGGATAATACATATGAAAACTATCCTTAGAAAGTATTATTTTACTGAAAGAATAGTCGATACTTAAAATAGACTTCCAGCAGAGGAAATAAGTCAGTTAACAGTGAGTGAATTTAAACATGCTTGGGACAAGCATAGATCTATACAAACAGGTTAAAAAAGAAAAAAGCACAAACTGGATAGACCACTTGGTCTTTTTCTGCCGTAACTCTTCTAAGTTTCTTTGAATCCTCCCAGTGAGGGTACAAACAGGAATTCAAACCCTTCCTCACTATATCAGAACTAGAAAAAAAGTTTTCAGTGAGGTTCTATTTTACTTTATTTACAGATTGGATTTAAAAGTTGCTAAATTTTCTATGTTGCTATGCTTTATTGTATAAACCAAGATACACATTATTATGTTGCAGGATGGGGAATGCAATAGTAACGTCACACCATTGATAAAGATTGATGCTGGTGATGTTCTGGCAGTCAGCTCTAGCGTACAGCGTCATCCACAATGTAGAGACTTCGGACACAGGCTGGATGAGAAAGGTGAGGTTTCAAGACTGCATGAAATTTAAGTTGGCCATAAAGAGGTTTACTGGGTTAATTGACCTCTCCAGCCAGGAAAAGAGAAAAATAATACATGACTCGAGGCATACCTGTAAAAAATAAATCAAGGCAACTGGACTTGCTGTATTTTTCTTGAAGGCGTTTCGCTGGTCATTCGACTAGCTTTCTCAATTCAGAATGACTTGTACAAAAATTATCTGGGAATAAATATAGTGAATGTTGCTCCAATCAACATAATCTGTTTATTATAACCAGAATGGGGTCCGAGACCTCAATTCAGATCATACCATATAATCCTACCAGGCTCTACCTACAACAAAAGCATCACTTTTTTGGTGGACTGATCAAAATGCACCCCTTGTCTCCCCTTTATGGATTGATCTACTTGTTCGGTTACCCCTTTCTTACAAAAGGCAGACTAGTAGATCATCTTTATATTCCAAAGTCTAGTGCAGGGGTAGGTAACTTCAGCACTCCAGCTGTCGTGAAACTAAAAATTCCATTATGCCTCTGGGAGTGATGCCTGTGGTTGTCAGAGTCTTGCAGTGCCTCATAGGATGTGTAGTTCCACAACAGCTAAAGTGCCAAGGTTGTCCACCCAGTGGTGTCCCTAGCCTTTTTGCCACCAGTGGGGGGCGGAGATATATGCAATCAGAGCATTGGGATGTGGGTAGAGGAGACAGTGCTTCCAGACCCGAGAGGGATGCCACCCTCTTGCTCTGCATCTCCCATCCAACTCTTAGCAAACTGTGATGCTCTGGCTGGTGTTCCGCTCAACTCTCACCAACCAGTAACATCACTGGTTGCCAGAAGCTGGGCGGGATGGCAGCCAGAGCTTCCCAGGTTGCTAAGAGTTGGGTGAGGAAATGTGTGTGGCCCTTACACATCTCCCCACCCACATCTTAGCGACCTGGGATGCTCTGGCCGGAAAGGAGGCAGCATTGTGCAGCACACCAGAGATGATGCTTAAGGCAACAGCCTCAGACTGACTACCCCCGGTATTATTTTTCAGTGTCTGAAAAATAAATATTCCCAACATCCTAAAACCAATGTTGTAAAAAAAAAAAAGGATATACAGATATATAGTGAATGGTATATCCGTTATTGGCTGAAACGTCGGTTATTTTGGAAACCGCTGGAGATTCCTGAACTGAAGAAGAATATGTTCCTGTTCTTTTGTACAGCAATTTGCATGATGTAACTACACAAAATATACGTCGGTGTAAGCGATCCCAGAATCCCATCTATGTCACATCATGTCACTGTCATTCCATGGAACAGGTATTTCACTCCCTGAGAAAGCTGTACACGTGCTGAGGTATAATTAGCCTCTAATTGCCTATTTACATCACTGTAAGCTGCAAGGCGTTTAGAACTGTTATTACTTTTTAAATAGCCTAAACCATAATTCCTTTTTTTTGCATACATCTGTCATTCCAGAACTAGAAATTATTTTGTTCTAATTGTTATTTCGATTTTGTACTCCGGCTGTGTCCAATAAAGCCAGTAATGGGTGACTGTTTTTAAATTTTGAACCTATGGCATGCACTGAATTTAAAGCAGAACTCTGGTTGAAAATGGTGCTCCCCTTCCCCTTTGCACTTTTTTTTAAATTAAAGGAGTTCCAAAGCAGGTATTGACATCATTTTGGCTTATCTTTTACACCAGTGGTTCTCAACCTGTGTCAGAACCCACATTTGTCCTTGGTCATTAAGTCGCGACCCAAGTTGCACTGCATAGGAATGCGCGGCATTGCAGTACCGGGCATTTGGGTGCAGGTGATCGGACTGGGTGGGAGGTTCGTTTGGGGTGTCATTCAAATTAATAGCAATGCAATACACTTTCCACACCGGAGGAACACACAATAGGTGCGATTGCGTGGTACAGTTCAATAATCCCATGGGACTGTGTGATTAACGCACTTTACTAGTACAAGGGGCGAAGGGGGTTCTTCACAGTAAGATCAGTTAGGGTCTGATCTTACAGTGATTTCAGCAAATAATGTGGAATTGTTCAAGAAACTTTTGGATGATTTCTTAAGGGACCGTAATATACAGGGGTACAGGTACTCCTAGAATTAGATCCCAATAGGTTGGACTTGATGGACTAATGTCTTTATTCAACCTCAAATACTATGTAACTATGTAACTATGACTACAGAGCAGCATTCATTTGTGTCTTTTCTAACTGCTGACAGTTTATCTTTAAATAAAAACAGGCACTTGTCTTAAAGATCTACTTCTTGTAACAAGAAGTCATCTATTCCTATATTGTTAGTAAGAAATGGCCCTTTCCTGTTGATCTTTGTGGACTAAGTCTGTTACCTTAATAGGCATCTTGCAAATAAAAATGAGCTCTTGCCATTTTGTCCCCCTATAGATATTCACAGTGTATTGGAGGACAGTTTGAAGGATCACCCCCCAATACGTGAATGTGATGTTCTAGTGAAGATAGTTGGACAGAGGAATGGGATTCAGGGACACTACAACTCCTGTTACCTGGATACCACCCTTTTCAGGTATGGTCCTCAGAATAACTCTTAGTACTTAAAATGCTCACAAACCTAAAGCTGTGTTTCCAATAATATATTTTTTTTTTTCATAGCCTGTTTGCTTTCTCCTCTGTTCTGGATCACATCCTACGCTCTCCAGATGTCTGTGATGCCAAAGTGCAACGTATCCTAAGGGAAGACATTGTGAACCCACTCAGAAGGTCAGTTTGTGTTTAGGGGTCCACAGTTTTAATTATGTGACATTTTTTCGAGGCACTATTGGGTTCTTGGGACAATTTCGGTAAGTCAAACTATAGCTTTTAATCCATTGAGATGCTTTACCATAAAACCATATTTCTTTTGTTGGTTGATCATTTTAGTCCTTTGGACAGTAATTATACAAATTCATCTTAAAGTGACACTTAACTCAGAACTAAAATCTTAAAAAAAGCACTTAAGTAATTTAACTCTTAACAAAAATGTATCCTATTTGTGTATTTCTCAGCTGTAGGTCCTCAAATCAACTCTGAATTCTGTACCTTCTGGAGGGTGGCTACTTTTGTTCCCCATGGTCCCTGTCAGGGGTGTCCCGAGACCAGGTGACATCCCGCCGTGATGTTCTCGCGCATGCACAATGACGTCATCGCGCATGCGCGGTCATCTAAGTGATGCCTGCCGGCGGCCGTCTTAGTGATGGACACCGGCAGAGAGAGGAGGGGACGTTCACCCGGCGGGATGAGGTATGCCGCCGGATCCCCTCCTCTCTCCTGACATTATAGGGCTCTCGGTCCATGAGCGAGTGCCCGACTTTTTAGAAAGGGTGACACCAAAATGACTGTCAGTCATTTTGGTATCACCCCTCCAATGGTGTCACCCGGGTGCGGGCCGCACGCCCCTTGTGACACCACTGGTCCCTGTGCATGTTGTAATGTAGCCACCGATCCAAACTCGCTCCCATGATAGACTACAACCTCAATACAATTAGTAAACTAAATGTGAGATTGTAGTCCATCACAGGAGTAAGCTTGAAGCGGTGACTACTTTACAACACACACAGGGACCATGGGGAACAAAAGTAGCCACCCCCCAGAAGGAAGGACAGTGTCAGCACCAATTCAGAGATGATTTAACTTCTGAGTTTAGTATCACTTTAAGATGTGACAAGGAACAAATATCTGCCCATTGTCACTTCAATTACTGGGGCTGTGAACTCAAACCTCAACTGAAATCATTCTAGAATTATCTTAGAATTACTCTATGAACATTAAACTGCCATATAACACATGTACATTGATAAATGCATAGCACCATGTATGACTCTCTCTGCGCTTCTCTTGCCATATGAAAAGCTTTTTGGGGGATTCTATTGCTGTCAAATTGGCTAGAAAGTGTGCTTGCCATTTGTCTTTTTTTAGTTGACTTTGGAAAGATTGGACATTTCTCTCTGTGAGATTATTGTCACTTTTCTGATAGTGTAATGAGCTTTTATATAAGCACCATTAACATGTTGGAGACTCTGACAAGTATCTTTAATGTCTCATCACCTTGTAGGACTGGATTCGTACATGCTGAAAATGTAATGAAGCTCAGAAAACTGCTGCGATGTGATTCATTTGTTACAGACGAGAAAGGTTTGTTCTGTGTTCTCTGTCATTTCTTGTTAAATATATCAAGCAGCTTATGCGCCTATTATTCTTAATCCGTACTTTTCTGATGAAGAGCAATTAACATCAAAGTTCTATTTTCAGATGCTGTTGCCCTAGGCACTAGTAATCAAAAGGAACTAATTCACATGCCTCATAAAATTGCCCTGATTGGCTCAATGTACATAACCTTCTACTCTTGGTCTTGCTGTACAGAGGAGTGTGGGATGATCCTATAAGTAGATTACAGGCACTTATATCACCAATAACTGAAATACATTCCTTGAGTTTTAATGGATATATAATTAGGGAATGCATGGCACCTTAACATTGAAATATGCCTTTCCTATACATTTGCTAACGTGCAATCTAAGACCTCTTCTTTTCTGGACATTTAAAGATCAGATTTTGGTTAGTTTTGGTTTTACCTGGCAAAGGACTGTTAGCAGAATTTTGGAATGATTTGATGAACACAATGTTCACCTTCCTAGCTGGCTATAAAATGAATTGAACATTTACCATTTTATCTTTTTATTAAAGCAGCCTCAAGGTGCAGCACTGCAAAGCAGGATGTAAATATGGCTGTCCATATATATAATTACAAATTACATACACATAAAAACAAGGTTTTCACAACATGTATGGGTAAGGCTATCTATATCATGCAAATCTTTTATATTTGTATCTAAAAAAACACAGAAGAAGCTACAATCCCTTTAAACATGCAAGCAAGTAAGCCAACTACATCCTAGCCACCTGGACCCTTAATATGACTCAACCTGGCCTCATTTGATGGGCTCTATGTCCTTTTAAGAAGCTCTACAAGAGCAGAAGCACTATTTCAAGCCCAGACCCTAGGCATATGCATATGTGGTCTTTACAGAAAACCAGTCAAGGTCTTCAATGAAATACTGAGTTCCAAAAGAAATCATGTACAACACAGTGTACAGTGTTCAACGGTCTTGTCAATATCACGTATAGCAAATTGTGCATATGCAACACTCCATGGGGACATAAGCTGTTACATTGGTGACAGTGGTGCACCAGTGAAGTGGTAGTTGGTGGAAAAGTGCAGCGGCACAGTGGAGAAGTAGGCTGTGCGAAATTTGTGCAATTTGTCAAAGTCTTTTGTAAATGTGAAGTCAGAAAATTGCTGAACCCCAGAAACACAAAGTTAGCTTAGAGTAACCACACTAAGTCATTATTAAAGGAAGCCGTGGCTGTTTTTTTATTAAAGGGTTTCTAAACCCTCTGCTTTTTTTTGCATAAATCTACTGCTAGCAAGCAGTAGATATATGCAAAAAGTTTTTAAAAAAACACGCTTAAACAGCGGTTTAAACTTACCTGTGTCTTCCCCGCACGCTCCCGTCTGAAAATGTGAAAATTCTCGGGCAGATCTTGGGGCGCGCGCATGCGCTGTTCACAATTTCGGCCAGGACTTGAGGAGGGACGCAAGGTAAGTCTATGGACGCGTGCACCCGCATGCAGACACCGTGGGATAGGAATTGCCAGCAAGCCCAGAGGAGTCAGCTCTGGATCGGACACCCGCCGCAGCGCTGGAGAGAAGGCTGAAAACATCAGGAAAGAAGAAGATCTGATTAAGAGACATCATTTAAGGTAAGTGCTTTAATTAACGTTGGGGTGAGGGGAAAACAAAGTTGCCTTTAATGTCACTTTAAGCCTTGTTCTTCGAGGACCTTAAAAATTAATTCTGCCACAATAAAATTGAGATGGTTGGATGGTGTGGGTTAGAATTTTTTACATCATAATGTTAATGTGCCACCTACTCTATTTCAGATCCTGAAGAATTCTTAAGTGCCTTATTACATGAAGTACTTGCCGTGGAACCACTACTGAAAATACGGTAGGTCTCCTGTGATTCATATTTATTCACGTGGAGTTTCGGAGAGTGAGGGTAGGTGGGGGGTGATTTTGACATGCTTGGAGTTCAGCTTGAAGTTCCCACCGTACCTTCAGGCCCCCTTCTGCCTTTACTTTTTCTCTTATAACATGCAGCCCTGCAAGTTAAGCCTGCCACCTCCCCTAATAAGGCCCATTTTAAAAGAAATAGAGATGAGTGAAGAATACCTTCTGTAGGATCTGTTGTAAAACAGTGATACATTTGCATCTCAGGACTAGGTATTGGTGTAATGTTCATGATAGAAATAAGCTGTCCATAAACAGAACAGTTCCCTTCTATAAATGTTGGGCATTGACCAGTATGGCCATACTTGTTCACTTATGCTTCTTCAGATCTCCTCACTTTCAGGTCCTTGGGTTAGTTTCCTTCTTCCAGTGTTACCATGTGGCAAGTAAACAGAGTTTACTATGGTTAGGACTTAATTACTTAACAAAAAGCACAGCCTACTATACATATCCAATAAATTTATCTGTCTGCTCCCATCTATACATACAGTATGTATAAACTATGCATAGCAGGAAGTTAAAAATTTGAGCTGATCCCATTCACATCTATTTAAAAAAAATAAAGATTTCTTTACATGGACTAAAATATCATTTGGTTCCACAATTTTCAGTTGTAATGGCAAGACCCAAGAGAGCAACAGCTATCAAATAATTGTGGAGAGAGATGGAACACTAAAAGTTCCCAGCGTCCAGACATTGATGGAAAGATCATTTCAATCGTATGAAGACCTCAAATTTGACCAGGTAAAGACGTTTAAGAAAGCATTTATTTCGGAACATTCAATAATATTACTAATGTCACGTTAACCTTTTTCCCTTCATTTTGGATGAAGTGGGAGAAGGTTTAAAACTCCTAACAAATTTTTGGAGGGGGAAGACAGTCGGCTTTACAAGTTTAAACAGAGTCCCGGCGGCTTCTGTTTAAACGGCCCCGATGCCAGTGACGTACACTGTACATCACTAGTCATGAAGGCGTTAAGATTGCCAGGTAAAAGCCAAAGTGTCTCGGGGGGTTGCAAAGATCTCCCCTCTTCAGGGCATTAAACATATAAAACCATGAATATGATTAATGTTTTATTTAAACTATGGACT
>NW_017306495.1:476463-499372 GCF_000935625.1 Nanorana parkeri
CTTTTGTTGCCAGCGGTTTAGACATTAATGGCTGTGTGTTGAGTTATTTTGAGGGGACAGCAAATGTACACTGATATACAAGCTGTACACTCACTACTTTACATTGTAGCAAAGTGTCATTTTCTTCAGTGTCTTCACATGAAATGATATCATAAAATATTTACAAAGATGTGAGGGGTGTACTCACTGCTGTGAGATATTGTATGTATATATATATTGTATATATATGTGTATATATATATATATATATATATATATTTATACACTGTATATATATTTAAAACAAATAAATATATATACACACACACACAAAAGCATGAGTCATAGCGTATCAAATCCTTCATAATTAAATCCAATGGTTAATTTTCATCCTGTATAATTTTAATTCTGTATAATTTGGAGTTAATTATAAAGCATTTGATACGCTATAACTTGCGAAATTTGCATAGGTCAAATACCATCATTATATCTTGCGCTTTGTCTATATAAGAGTTCATGAACCATTAATTAACTTGTGTGATCCTGAATATGGTATATAGGGGTAATATTAGATTAATAATCATTAATAATCTTCTGTTGAATAGTCCAAATAGATTTTAATCATTAATTTATAAGTAATTGTTATAAATATGAAGGTATTGTCTTTTTATTTATTTTCCTCCCCTCCTTATAGACAAATAGAGCTGCCTGTTGACTCCAATACTAAAATGTATATGGTAACCTTTTAAATACACAGTAGTAATCCAGCGCTCCTCGTTATCTAAAGAGTTTTTGGGATATTTTTTTTCGCGTGCGTCCCTGTTGCACTTTCTGTCTGGTGAAACCATTTTTAGCAGAACAGGAAGTGAAAGGAAATCTCTTTTAACAGAGATATCAGTAAAAATCCGGCAGGGGTTCTAATCCTTCCCCACTCTATCCAAAACTGGCTTGACTTAAACTTGCACTGCTTAGTTCTACTTGCTGTCTGTAGTCACTTTGTAAGACCATTGCTTTACTACCAAAAAAATGCTGTCTGCAGCATGCAAGCACCTAATGTCTGTTTCTTTGCCTCTAGGTTCCATCCTGTCTTATCCTTCAGATGCCAAGATTTGGAAAAAAGTTTAAGATGTTTCCTTATATTTTTCCTTCCCTGGAACTGGATATCACTAATATGCTCTACACAAGTAATTATAAATTGGTATAACATTTATGCATATGTGATTAGAACTAGTGCAGGAATATAGAGAACTAGACATGTCAATTACCTTTTGCTCCGAATAGATATTCGTACGAATTTCGTTAAACTCGGACATTTGGATGCATCCGCATTTCCAAAGTCCAGCGCGTCTGAGTGTGAATGAACGTTTAACGAAAATTCGGATCCGTCCGAATGTCATTCAAAACGGAGCTAAATCAGACATGTGACTGTTCTCTGACCAATGAGTGCTATTATTATTATACAGGATTGATATGGCGCCAACAGTTTGCGCAGCGCTTTACAATATAAGGAAGACATTACAATTACAATACAATTCAAGACAAGATGGTAAGGAGGGGTTACAATCTAAAAGGGAGGGGGAGGTGATACAGGAGGAGGTAGCTGTGTGGGGATGAATTGTTTGAGAACATGATGGTTGAGTAGTTAGTTTGAGGGGGGATAGGCTTCCCTGAAGAGATGAATCTTAAGGGATCGCCTAAAGGCAATCAGAGTGGGGGATAGTCTATTTTTGGCTGTTAGGGGTTGCATTACAGGCACATAGTTTTGGAGTAGACAGAGTCGATGAGAGCAGTAGGAGAGCACACGGTGTCACAAATAAAATGACCTAAAAAAAACCAACTATAATAATTACGTTCATTTATAATTAAAGAACCCAATCCAAATAGATCCAAAACAAGAATGTGGGCGGATCTGAAATCCGAAAAACAAAAGGAATAAAAATCAGAATTGAACTGAATCTAAACAGATTTTTGGCGGGGTTACATGTTTATAGGGAACCCCTAACTGACAGATGATACATCAAGGCTGATAAGTTATTTTAACATTAACATTAGCTGAACATTAGCTGAAAGGTCACGGGTTATTTATCACAAACTGTGCAGGGAGGAGAGGTTTTAGGGCTAATGCTGGGCGAACACACAGCAATTTTCATCCCTTTTAATGCAAATCCGAACGAGCAAATCAAGGTAACCTACCTCCAACACTTTATATTATTTCACAGGATCCATAGGCATAGTCATTGGTAGATGGCTTTAATTTTTTGGTCCATTTTGCAGTTAAAAGCTGGTTGAAATGGCCTGGAAATTGCCAGCACTCACAATGATCTTATTGTACAATCACCTACATCTCCTTTATGGCTTGTTCACACCATGTCCAGACCAGAACAGTATTTCTCCGCACCTGAAATGCATACTAATGTGTTCCTATTGTATTTCTGAGCTCTGTTAACAGCAGTGCAGTCTGTTCCTCAGGCATATAAAATAGTTCCTATCTATGTGTTTCTACCATAAATATAACTGTATGTGTAGCTCTGTCATCTAATACACATCTTACAGGATTCTGTACTTAGTTATTGAATAGTTGGCTTACCCTATAAACAATACATCATATGTCCTTTTTTTCTGTACAGGAAGCCAGGTTTGTTGTCTCTGCCTAAGTCCTGCAGAGTATGAATGTGTTCAGTGCGTTGCAGATCCCCTCACTACAGATGGCCACATTCGCCAGTTCTGTCAATTTTGTGAAAGACAGGTGAGCAACCTCAAGCATCAGCGTATGCTGCAATGGCATCAGTTAAGCTATTTACTGCCAGTCAGGGGACACAAGGGACTTATGGAACTTGGGGGTCCATTTATGCTTCAAGGTGAGACGGTGTCAGGCAGCGAGCAAAAAGTACTGCACATTATAGGCATTTGTCAATTAAGCCTAATATCTGCTTGGACTCCTACCTTAGAGCGGACCTTTAACCCCTTTCACTAAAAATCATATCAGCCTTCATCTTTGCATGCAGATATGAAATCATCTTACATTCATTAGCTTAACAAATATACTGTTCTTTTACTTACAATTACTGTTTTTCCACTTCCTGGTCCTCTTTGGCATTAGTGATGTAATGTGCCCAAGCATTGCATCCTGGGAAGGTTACATCAGCAGATCATTACTGGGAAATCTCATCTGTAATCTCAGAAGATCTCAGGGAAAAGCATTTTCCTTTCCTGAGATGAGGTGCGTGGTCACATGTCCTAGTCACATGTGCCAGAGTTCCAGGAAGTAAAGGGGGACATATCAATCTGCCCTTAGTAAAAAATGGCCACTGTCAGAATAATGGGGAAGAAAAGAAAAATCAGGTGTGCAAAGGATAAAAAGCCGACAATTATCTACAAGTATGTGATTGTAGATTGTCATTACGAAACATTTCTAAAGGTGTCTTTGTTGTCATTTGAACAGTATGGGTAATGTTCCTCTTTAATTCTACCTTTTTGCCACCCCACATGGAACACAATCTTGGTCCAGGGCTGCTGTAAAGAAAAAATATAAAAAACAAGACATTTTTTACTAAATTATATCCATCATATCTGTACGAATGGAGACATGAAGCAAAAATGATATGTGGATAATTTTTAAATACTGTCTCATGTCTCCAGGTAGAGCTCCATGAGTCCATGAGACAGTACAGTATTATTGTACTTGGGTGTCACCTATATCTCTAAATGGGACTACAATATTAAAGGGGTTGTAAAGTCCCAGCATATCCTCTCCTGTTATAACATCACCATTGTAATAGGAATAGATACTAGAGTTAATTCTGATCATACAATCAAAGCTTAGTTAAAAAAATCCCTTTCATGTAGTGAGTGCTGCCTTCTGTCTGCCCATCACTTCCAACAACTTCCTGGATTTCCAGTGTGCTTTGCATCTCTTTCCCTGCTGCTTGATGTGATGCAATCTCCATATCTCAAAACTACATGTCCCATTATGCATTGCTTCCAGCAAGCAATGATAATGTTACTTTGTTCAGATGTGGAGTTGTAGTTCAGAAGGCAGGCTCTGTGATATCTGTGTCTCTGTGTCATCAGTTGATACATTAACAGAGTATTTCAACAAATGATCAGTGATAAAATATGTTTTCATTTCATATTTTGAGCATGCCTTGTCTGTAGGGTGGAGTCTAATATTTTGCTTCTGTTTAACCCACTGCAGGTTCATTCACACAAACAGATGAGTGACCACAGGCCTACTAGGCTGAAAATCCAGAGCGGAGCTTCAACTACACAACAAAAACTGGAGCTGTTGGCAGTTCTCTGCATCAAGACCAGTCACTTTGTGTCCTTTGTGAAATATGGACCGGGCAAAAACTCCTGGGTGTTCTTTGACAGCATGGCAGGAAAGATAGGTATGTGATACCCGTGTGGTTAAAGGGAAAGTCCACAGAGCCCATCTTTCCCACTTCCCCATGTACTCTGCTTAATCTAATACTATGTTCCCAAACTGGAACTCCATCCAAAATGTCTTATTTTTGCTGAGTGGGAAAGGCTTAGAAACCAGGTGGGGCCTTCTCCTTTAAATTTTACCCCCATCCCGTTTGCCTGAATACTTACTTTCAGCTCCACTGCTAAGATGTTTATTGTGTGGCATTGCCTGGCGCTGCACAGTCTTTGCTTAAAAAAGTCCTTACATCGTTCAGCTAGTACTGCATATGTGCCGTGCTTGGCCCATTCATTCCTTTGGCTCAAGATTATCATAAGTATGGGCCCAGCGAGGGCCATCCCTATAATGAGGTAGCCCGGGATGGTTGCCTCAAGCGTCATCTCATTGGGTCACATGGGAGAGGGGAGAAGGCGGAGGAGTGCCTGCCGCCCCCCTTTTACCAGAGCGTCCCGGGGTGCTAAGAGCTCCTAGGAACCTGGGACGCTCTGACCTGCATTCCTGTTAGCTGGTGGCAACCAGTGACATCATTGAGCTAGCTGGAACACCAGAGCTAGAGGTACCACTCCCCCACCCCCACCTTCTGGTAACGTGCACTGCCAGCGACCACCCCCCCAGCCCCCTCGGTATCGTGCCCCCCCACCTCGTATCATGCCCTGCCAGCACCAATGCCCCTCAGCTTTAGACGGCATAAAAAAGTCTAGGGATGTCCCCTGGGTCCTGCCATAAGTTATATATGGCACATGTGCATTAGGACCTGGCCAGCAGTCAGTCCTGAGTCCTGCCAAAGCATTTTGTTGGGGTGCGTTAATGCAAATGTGTTAACCTGCATTGCATTAGGAAACTCAACGCACCACAAAGGATAACAGATGGTGTATGGCCTTTTTTTTTTACAACATAGTGCACCACAACCCATGGTATATACATTGCAGTGTGTTGTGCATTGTGCTGTACTGTAAATTGAATTGTGGTGGTATTCACAGTGAATAGCACTGCAACACATAGCAGGTGTTTTGCTGTGCATTGCGGCAGCATGCGTTTTAGTGCGTGTTGCCACAATGCACATGTGAGAATGGGTCTGTATAATAAAGACGGAGGTGTCAGCTACATGATTTTGCAGATATATGTATAAACTGTTTGCTACGTAAAGCCATCCTACTCTAATCTATAGCAGTACCTGTTCTGGAACATACATAGCAGGGGTAGCCAAACTTTGACCCTCCAGCTCTTGTGAAACATCAAATCTTATGAGGCACCGCAAGACTCTGACAGCAACAGGTATGACCTCCAGAGGCAAAGGCATGGTAGAAGTTGTAGTTTCCTCACAGCTGGAGGACTGAAGTTTGGCTACCCCTGATATATATCAATATGTTAATTAAAGACAAACCGACTTGGAGGTCACCCCAGTCCTACCGAAAGATTCAGCAAAAGAGGACCAGTTTTACAGCAGCCCCAAACACTGCTTGAGATCCACAGTCATAAAGGGGTTAAAGGAGAACTATGGGGTCAGTGTTTTTCCCCATAGTTCTCCTTAGGGTAACAGGAGGACACAAACTAGCGTCCTCCCATTACCCTAAGCTCAGTATACCGCGAGCTATAGCTCGCGGTATACTGAGACGCCGCAGCCGGAGCGGATCCCGATGTAGATGACGGGATCCGCCCAGCTGCGTGAGTGACATCTGGCTCTGCCTATCTAGAGGCAGAGCCAGCTGTACCCGCCCCCTCCCCCGTCCGTTCCGCCAGTCAGCGCTGGCAGATCGGAGCGGGGAGAGGGGAATCCAGCCCTTCCCCCTGTCACGGCAGAGAGCCGTGACAGGATCGAGAGGCGAGCGAACCCGGTATGTGTTTGCTCACTTCCCGATCAATAGAGCCGACCTGTGACAGTCTCATTGTCACAGGTCGGCTAGAACTATGAGGTGAGGGAAAAGCACTCACCTCATAGTTCTCCTTTAAGTAAGGAACATGTCCTTACAGCAAGACTCTAAGGTGAGCAGGCACTGCTGCAATTGCACAATCAAAGATGTTTCAGCATACCTAATCCCCTGACCGGCAGAAATAACAAGGGAGTATAACCTTACCATTTATAAGGGATTAAAGCAGATCTGGGAAAACAAATGAAAAGTGTGTTACAATGCTTATCCTATCACGGTTAAACTGGATTAAAGCAGACAGCTAGGTGAAAAACACTGCAAGCTAAACACAAGGTGGTTTATTGTTCCGTGGAATTATCTTGTACAACTTTACCAGTTACAATGAGTTTGTCTTAGATGATAAAGGTCTGATCTGATGCCATTAGTTAAGATGAATAGCTAGAGACACACAGCGATCAGCCATATCATTATGACCACCAGCTTAATATTGAGTAGGTTACCCTTTTGCCTGACCCATCGAGGTATGGACTCCACTGGACATTTGCGAGGTGGGGCCTCCATGGATTGGACTTGTTTTTCCAGCACATTCCACAGATGATCGATTGGCTTGAGATCTGGAGAATTTGGAGGCCAAGTCAACACCTCAGGCTAATGTTGTGTTCCTCAAACCATTCTTGAACCATTTTTGCAGTGTAGCAGGGCGCATTATCCTACTAAAAGATCAGGGAATACCATTTCAATGAAGGGGTGCACTTGGTCAGCAATTTTTAGGTAGGTGGTACGTTTCAGAGTAACATCCACATGAATGGCAGGACCCAAGGTTTTCCAGCAGAACATTGCCCAAAGCATCACACTGCCTCTGCCGGCTTGCCTTCTTCCCATAGTGCATCCTGGTGCCATCTCTTCCCTAGGTAAGCAATACACACGCACCCTGCCATCCACATGAAGTAAAGGAAAACATGATTTATCAGACCAGGCCACCTTCTTCGAATGCTCCATGGTCCAGTTCTGATGCTGATGTGCCCAATGAGGCGCTTTTAGCTGTAGACATGGGTCAGCATGGGGACCCTGACTGGCCGCAGCCCCATTCGCAACAAACTGCGATGCTCTGTGTGTTCAGACACCTATCGGAACCAGTATTAACTTTTTCAAGAATTTGAGCTACAGTAGCTCTTCTATTGGATCGGACTACACGGGCCAGCCTTTGCTACCCACATGCATCAATGAGCCTTGCCCCCCCATGACCCTGTCGCCGGTTCACATATTCTCTTTCCTTGGACCACTTTTGATTGGTCCTGACCACTGCAGACCGGGAACAAGAGCTGCAGTTTTAGAGTTGCTCTGATCCAGTCATCTAACCATCACAATCTGGCCCTTGTCAAAATCGCTCAAATCCTTACACTTGCCCATTTTTTCTGCTTCCAACACATCAACTTCCGAGACAAAATTTTCACTTTCTACCTAATATATCCCACCCACCTCCAGGTGCCATTGTGACAAGATAATCAATTTGATCCAAAAACCCGCACTCCACAGGTCTAAGCAAGTAACTTCAATCTTTGTTGTAGACCAAGAAAAGAACATACACCGCAAAAAAGCTCCCTAAACCAAACAAACCCTCTTACCCATTTCACTGTACGGCTTATTCATAGAGGTCATCATAGAGATAATCAATGTTATTCACTTCACCTCTCAGTGGTCATAATGTTATGGCTGATCAGTGTATTTGTATCCTGGTTTATCATGGAAGTGTCTTTATTACCATGTGGCTATACTTTTTTCCTTAGGCACTATAAACATTTGATACCCTTAGTATGAGTTTTGCAATTTAAAGAGAATTAGACAACCAGGTTAGATATAGGGCGTATCAAAGTAATATAGTCCTCCATCCAGACTAAACAGCATGGATGGAGGAATCTCCGATGCCAGCTGTTGTGTTAAGGCAATTGTAGCATCAGGAGTTGCCTCAATACCCAAACCAAGACTACATCTGCTTGGATGCAGTCACTGTTAGATAACCCACTGTGCTCTGGGAATCATTTTCCATGCATTAAATGTTGACTTTAAACCAGATATTGTATACATATAGTTACAAAAACATTTAAAACTAATTTTATTTCCTTATAAAGTTTTCATTTGTTGGAATTTTCACTACATCCAAAATGTAACGGGAATGGAACCACTTTATTAATGCCGTTTTTTTTATAAAACAGGCAATGGAATTGGTGCAAATGTCCCCATGGTCCGAACCTGTCCACAACTTGGGGATTATCTGTCAATGTCGGAGGAGGAATTCAGTGCTTTAGACTTCACAAAGTTGGACACCCTTTCTAAGAGATTTTTCTCTGACAATTACATGTGCATCTACCAGAGCCCAGAAGGCTGCAGGCAAGGCGGCTGATGCTCCATCTTCAGCGATAAAGAATACTGTTTGGACAAACGTACAGCACGAATTCTAGTGAACGTCAGAGCTACAACAACATCCGAGGGGAATTTTCAGGTGCAGCATTGGAAGAGCTTTGCAGACAAAACCTGTAGCTGGACCAACACCAGTTTGGATTGCTGCAGAGTTGCCATTTAAAAAAAAATGACATTTCAGTTTTTTGTTGACTATGAAGAAAAAAAAGTTTGTGTTTTACAAAAGTATTTTGATGTACATTTATTTTTGTGTGTTTTGTTTTATTATTTCATGTTGTTGCTAAAAAAAATGGAGATCATTAAAAGCAGTGAAAGCTGAACTGCTCTTAATTTTTGTTTAACCCCTTCACGACCACGGACATACATAATACGTTATTGGCAGCACGGCCCTGTAAACAGATTAGCCGCCGGGACTCTCTTTACCTTTTGTAAAGCCGGCTTCTGGATTTACAATAGAAGAGATTCTGGCGGCTCAGCTGCCACCAAATCGCTTTTATGGGCCGGTAAAGTGCCTGCCAACCTCCTGCGGGCCCGGTAGCGGCATGTCAAGTGCCAGCGGGAAGCTGGGGAGGAGATCGGCGCAATCTGCACTTCAATTGTTAATTTAAAGTGGAATGGTAATACTAGGGTTTTTTTTTGGACCCCCAATATCACCTTAAAGAGGACCTGACACTGCCAAAATGCTATCACATGGTGAGCTTGTAAGCCCCCCTATGTGATGGCAATTAAAGTAAAGTAAAGGAAAAAAAACAATTTAAAAAAGTTATATAGAATATAATAAATGTAAAAATAATTAGAAAAATTTTTTTGAAGTCCCCCGCCCCCGCGAGCGCGAATGCATTCACACAAACACACGTCGGGTGCTCCTACCTATGAAACATCGATCCCGCTACACATGTTGGGTATCACTGCACACACCATGGTGAGAGCAATAATTCTAGGGCCAATATTTATGCCTATCTCTAAACGTATGACCTGTAGGGGCTTTTAAAGCACCTTTAATAGACTTTTTGGAGTACTGAATTTTGTCACCGTTTCACAGACACACGCAGTTTTTAACCTGGGCATGTTAGATATCTGTTTACGCGTCGTCACATCATCTTTTATATTTTATAAGGAACTGGGTATTTTGTTGTGTTTTGGGGCACTAAAAGTAACAAGTGCATTTTTCACAAAATATTTGGGCTTGATAAAGAGTTGCGCCAATATTGTGCAACATAAAAACTTGCAACTGCCACCATTTTATTCTACAGGGTCTTGGCGTTCAGAAAATATATAATGTTCTGAGGGTTTGAAGTAATTTTCAGGCCTAAAATGTGGATTATATCATTTGTGCAACAAACGAAAAAAAGGCCTTGGCAGCGAAAGGGTTTAATGTGCAAATTTAAAATGTATCTTTTGCTGCAACAGTCCAAAAGATATATAAAAGGATCCTGTGCTTTTCCTTATGTTGCATGCTGATAGATAAAACACACATCAGTAAAATGGCGATTTTGACCGGACACACACCCGAGGTCAAACTGTATATCAAAGAAAGTGGGATGCCTCCACTTGTTGTGGGTGGAAGGAGAATACATCTCACATGTCATATATCAACCCCTATATATTAAAAGCAAATCAAATGCAGCTTCAGCAATAAATAAAATCATGCAAGGGTCACACCCATGTCAGGTAACCTCGTCACTACTACTGGCTCTGCCCTATGCATTTTGAGTAAGGTGTTACATGTGTATAAATGGCTGCCTTTTAACCCTAATGAAGGGGGGGGGGTGTTTCTCAAAAACCCCAAAATGCATTTGGCGGTTTTGACCTATGGCATCTTGTTATAAATGAAAGGACTTTTAGTTTGGAGGAGGTCTTGTGACCATGCCTGCTGACCATTGAGAATCTCTTCTTTCTTCCAAGGTGGCGGAAGGAGGAAGGCTCAGAAGATATCCTAATTGGTCAGCACAGTCATGAGGTCATGCTGACCAATGCTGCAGAGGCTGTATGGCAACATAATGCTTTCAATTAAGAATTGTCATTGGTCAAGTGACAATACTGACCATTGGGAATCTATTCTTTATTCCAAGATGCCGAAAGAAAAAAGGCTCAGAAGATATTCTGATTGGTCAGCACAGCCACAAGGCCGCAGTGGCCAATTCTTGTTCCTCATTGCAAGCATTATGTTGCTATACAACTTCAGGGGCTGTGTAGTGAAGTTAATAAGTGTTGGGACCATTATACAGTCTGGTGTGGGTGGTGAGTGATGGTCATCATTGCTGATAAGTGCAGTGGGGACCGGGAGGGGGGGGGCAGTTTATGGGGATTTGGTAGACAGGTGGGTATTGTGAATTAATTATTTTTTTGTGAATGGGTAAACTAACCCTTTAACTTTCCAATCTGACTGTAGAACAGCTGTACAATCTTCTCTCAATTTCCAAAAACTTTGTAATATAATTTACTTCAACTATACAATCAATATGTATCCAATCAGGAAAGCCCCTCCATTGAGTATTTGTTGGTAGATCTAAAGAAGATTGTACAGTCATATTATAACGTATGTGGTAAGCTTAAGGCTGGGTTCACACCTAGGTGTATCGAATATGCGTGTTTGTCACGCATTTCGTGCCACACGTTTTTACCGTGATTCACGGTAAAAAAAAACGCGTGACAAACGCGCGTTTCCGAGGGCTACCTGGCTGTATCCCAATGGATAAGCGCGGCAAATACGCCCCAAAAAAGCTCCTGTACTTCTTTGGGCGTAGGGCGTTTTGCAGCGCGTTCCTACGCCCTGTAAAACGCCCAGGTGGGAACCATGCCCATAGGCAATTATTGGTTTTTACATGTTGAGCGTTTTACAGAGCGTAGGAACGCGATGTAAAACGCCCAGGTGTAAACCAGCCCTTGAAGTTAGCAGCTGGATGAGCACGATGGCCAAGCAAATAGCATATTCACAATGGCAGCGGCTGTTTTGCTGGTGTAAAACTGAAGCTAAAACATTTTTTTTAGCATTGAAAATAGTAAGAGCACTTCTGGACGGGTGTTCCAATCAGGTCAGTTTTTCAGACGGATCTGATCGGCCACCCAATGTTAGTCTATGGGCAGCCAGATCTAAACAGACGGGTGTCTGTTTACATCCGATTGCCCCCTAATCCAGCCATTCTGGAAAACCAAAGAGTTTGGTGGATTTGATTGTGATGGGGGGTATTCTGATGTAAACAGACACATATCCACTTACATCTGACTCCCCATAATCCTAATATAGGTCCTGTTAGTTCAAAACTGAACAGACACAGATATCACTGAAATCCATTCCGAACTGCTTTGATCAGCAGATCCATGCATAGATCCTCTTATGACAGGAACCGACAGGCGTCTGTGTGAAAGGGGCCTAAGGGAGGGTTATAATGCCTTTTAGGTTTTTTTGCCATCTGTGTCCCATTGGGGAGATTTCCCTTTACGTCCTGTCCGATAACAGAGCTGGCAGTTTATTGGCTGAGCTCCTTCGATCAGCTGATTGAGGGATGCCGGCCGAAAAGGTGCTGACAGCAAATTTCGGCCAGTTCATGGCCAGAAATCTGCATAGTGTATGGCCAGCTATAGGACAGGCTTAGCTCCCCCTCATTTAAAAACAACGAAAGAGGCCAGGCTTCTAGATCAGGAGTAGGCAAACTCCAACCCTCCAGCTGTGGGGAAACTCCAAATCCCATCATGCATCTGCCTCTGGCTGGCAGAATCTTGCAATGCCTCATGGGACTTGTAGTTTCACCACAGCTGGAATGCCAGAGGTTGCCTAACCCTGGCCTAGATCTTTAACCCTTTGTTAGGACGGGCGATGTTTAAATCTATTTTACAACTGATGGAGATCTGCCTGCACAGCATGGACAGGTTTAATTATCGTAACCCTTGCCCTCCACATCCCCCCTTGCATTCCAGAGGAGAATTCAGTACAGATAAAAACTTTTCTTTGCGAATTGAGCAAGTTTTATGCAAGCAGCAATGTATTATTATTTTTAAGTTCGATGTGAATGGGAACGTGTAACAAATATAAAATCAGTGTTACTCAATTTGGCTGCAAAAGTGGAAATACACTTTAAATGGTATTAGTTACATTAGTAAACACTCCTATGATTATCTATCAGCAACCGCAATGTTCAGTTGTCCCTAATTATTTTCCACTGCTAGGTAAACAGCACGGCTGTGATCTTTTCTCCATGGAAAAGCCAAACAGGAGAGTTTCCCAACCCGATCACCGCACCCTTCCTTAATTACAGGGCTCACCCACAACCGTGTTTTTTCCCGTCAGGTAACCCGGGCTTCCATGAGGAAATATCCAAATGTCATTCCTCACTTAGAACATAACCTATTTGTAGCTGTAGCTCCAGCAGTTGGACATTGGGGCAGATATCAACTGTATGTCAGGAGGAAGCTTACAGGTGTTAAGGTTTATTGGCAAAATGTACAAACTTCCAGTTGTTTGCAATGAACAAATCATACAGGATAATTGAAACAGGTTCAACACAACAAATGTTTCAAGTGGTTTTCCCATATTCAACTGAAAATGAAACTTTTAATGACATCTGCAGTCTCAATAATATTCGATCCCCTGAATAGAATCCCTCACAAGAACACACATCTGCAAAACATGTGTTGTCTCAAGCACACCCGATGCAAGTAATCAAGGGCTTCATTACTTGCACCAGGTGTGCTTGAACTAGAACACATTAAATATCTGGCTAGGGGTTTGTTGAGTGTCATGTTTGACTGCATGTTAGAAATATGGATCAAAAGAATGGTCAAAAAAGTTAAGAGAAGAGATCATTGCTCTTCACAAATAAGGAACAGGATACAAAATTATAGCGAAGGCACTGAGTGTTCCTAGAGACACCATCTGTAGCATAGTTCGCAAGTTCAAAGTTAGAAGAGCAGTGGTTATACTACCTGCATGGGGCAGAAAAATGGCTGCAACCAGATTTCTGAGAAGGCAGGTCAAGAAAAACCAGAGTGACTGCAAAAGACTTGCAGCAAGACTTGGTGGCAACAGGCTCTGAGGCCCTATGGATCATCGGTATTGTCTGGAGCAGGAATGAAGCATACACTGAAAAGAACACCCTGTCTGCAGTTAAGCAAGGTGGTGGCTCGGTGAGGCTCTGGGGCTGCTTTGCATCCTCTGGCACTGGAAACTTGCAGCATGTGGAAGGCAAGATGGATTAATTGAAGTACCTGGAAATTCTTGGACAAATCGTGATGTCGTCTGTGAGGAAGCTGATGCTTGGATGCCATTGGACCTTCCAACAGGACAATGATCTTAAGCAAACCTCAAATTCCACCAAGGCTTGGTTGCAGAAGCAGTCCTGGAAGAACCTACAGTGGCCATTACAGTCACCTAACTTGATCCCCATAGAAAATCTCTGGTGGGATTGCAGCACGCAAATCAAAGGATATTAGTAAACTGGAGGCCATTGCCCATGAGGAATGGGCAAAGATTCCTTAGTACTAGGGATATCCCGATACTGATACCACTATCAGGGCCAATACAGGGCATTTTTAGGAGTACTTGTACTTGTGAAAATGTCCCGATACCGGCCTTTTACATTTTAAACTGGATCGGCTGCTTGAGGTCCCCGCACTTGTGGGGACCTCAGGCAGCCTGCTTGGGACCTGGCAGTAGCTGTTTTTGAAAATGTCTACCTGGTCCTGCAACTCCTTTCCCGGCGTAGGCACAGCACTGGACAGCCCCACGCCGGACATACAGCCCTGGAGCCGGTTTTCTGTTACTTGTCTGCGCCGTGCAGCCCTGGTGAGATCTGTAGAAACAGGGACACCTGCACTCCAAATGCGTCTATTGACGTAGATGCAGCATATCACACTGGTGCAATGTTTCGGGGTCTTTGCAGGATCCCCTTCCTCAAGCAAAAACATTAAATTTTTTGCTTGAGGAAGGGGATCCTGCGAGACCTCAAAACGTTGCACCAGTGTGATATGCTGCATCTACGTCAATAGATGCATTTGGAGTTCCGGTGTCCCTGTTTCTACTTATGCAGATAACGGTTGCCATCCGTTGACTACCGCAGCACCCATCTTGATTTTTGTGGAACAAACGGTCAGGAGTGCGATGGGTCCATGGATTGCCCTGGTGAGATCTGGACGCAGCCCTGGTGAGATCTGGACGCAGCCCTGGTGAGATCTGGACGCAGCCCTGGTGAGATCTGGACGCAGCCCTGGTGAGATCCTGCCCTAAAATCATTAGTCTGTATTGTTTTAGAAAAAAATGTCACGTCCCTTTAAGAAAATTGTATTGGTAATTGGTATCAGTGAGTACCTGAGGGAAAGTACTTGGGTCTTGAAAAAATTGAATCGGGACATCCCTTTCTAGTACCACAGTCATGACGACGTTCAAATCTACCAGCTTTATTTATTATTGAACTAAAACTTCTCGTCTCATGACAGCCAAGCACCCTGATGTATTCCCAACCTACACAAATAACCACAGAAAGAGTTCAACAAATCAGATCTTTAATTGTAAAACACATTCATACCAGGTTAAATAAAGTCTCGTTTCAATACTGTGTAGCCTTACAGGACAGCAAAACCTAATCCACATTGCCAATCCTTCCAATGTTTCTGGAATAGCAGAACTGTGATCCAAAAGGGGCAGTAGAATATGAAAACGTCATAAAACAGTAAAAAAAAAAAACTTGGGCAGGCTATTCAGTTACACGGAAGTCAGACATTCTTTCAGCTGGTGGATAATACAAAAGATGTGCGGAACTGCGGATGCTTTTATAACTGAAAGCCTGGTCAACCCATAATTAAAAACTCCAATAAAGTTCCCATCTAGATGCTTGAGCATTCACACTTATTGCCAAGACCGTCCGTTTCACATCCCAGGCTGCCGTCGTAAGAAAACCATGGACATGCTTGTGATGCCACAGTAGAAAATGTACTCTTTTCCTTTGAGATGATTAAAAATTGTGTGCGCCATCGAGGCCCTGGAATTAGAGCCGGAGGATGCAGGAAAACAACTTCACGTACATTTGGCGATAGTCCTCACCTGCAAGCCGATCCTCCCAGGTCTACTGCACAACTCAATGGTATTAAAAAATAAGAAAAAAATATTTGCCTGTCCCCTTCATCATCAGCGTTCACTGTAGGTGTTTTTTACGGTTTTGTATTAAAAATAAGATGAAGAATCTTTTCAAGTTGACAAAATGGTGGAATTTGGCAAAAGGGATGTTAGAAAATTATTGTCAATCATAATGAATAGCTGTGTAAAAAATTACCCAAACAACCTATAAGAAAAAGGAAAAACAACTTAATTAATTCAGTCACTATGTACACAATAGTCATTTTGGGATTTGTTTTTTAATGCTTTGCTAAAAGTTTACTTGCATAATACTAGTTACTGCCCTAGGTTTAGGGCTCAGTCACACTAGATGCAGTGCGTTCCGGCCCGATTTTGGCCGGAGCGCACTGCCCCGCATTGCGGCTGGCTCACTTTTTAGTGGGGCAGGAGGGGGTGTGGTGGGCCATTCAAGTGAATGGCACCGTAGCCACACCCTCCGGCCGCAATGCGATCCGCCGCACCCGATCGCAAAGCACATTGTGCCTGCGGTCCTGTGCGATCAAAATAGTGCTTGTAGCATTTTGTAAACAATCGGTTTTTATTAGATTTTCAGCACAAAGAATACAAACAGTAGAAAGTAGAAAAAGTAGGGGGCAACACGGTACAGATGTTAATAGAACCCGATCACGTACGAGGCATTGATATTAAAGAGTCACATATTCCATTAGGGACAATCACATGCCCATAGGGGACAGTAGAGTATAGGGCCCATGGGTGGGTTCCTAAAGCGGTTTTCAGCCATGGCACCTGTAGATTAAGCCTCATACCAGTAGTATGGGAGTTGAAATAAAAGACCATGTTGTATCTCCTAGTGGTAGACAGTACTCAGGCAGGGGAAGACATACAGAGAGTACACAAACCCAAAAGACATGACAAGAAGTAGGCGAAAGACGACAATATGGGGGAAAAAAAGGGAAGACCAAAAGTAAGAGAGAAAACTAAGTGGGAAATTAGAAAGAAAGAAAAAAAGCTTGTAGCATTTTGATCGCACTGCACAGGATCGGACCGCAGGCACAATGTGCCTTGCGATTCCGTACGGCGGATCGCATTGTGGCCGGAGGGTGTGGCTACGGCGCCATTCATTTGAATGGCCTGCCACGCCCCTCCTGCCCCACTAAAAAGTGAGCCGGCCACAATGCGAGGCAGTGCGCTCCGGCCAAAATCGGGCCGGAGCGCACTGCACCCAGTGTGAATGAGCCCTTGAGGTACACATGACCATTGCTTTGTATAAAAATGATGTGAACAGCAAGCTGTAACAAATAGCTTTCAATCAGCTTTGTTAAAGACAAGGCAAAGTGACAGTGCCTCCGCAAGGGGCACCCCCACCCCTTCATACTCACCTTTGTCCGCGCTCCCTTGTCCATCCCACCTGGCATTAAAATGAGTGTCTGCGAAATGGGGGAAATCAGTGATGTCACTCGCTTGTACTTGACAGTGCTCAGGCCAACTCATTGGCACCTAGGCCCAAGCACTGTCACAGTGGAGGAGGTCACATGCTCCACCATACCCTAGTGTCACTGACTGTGACCAAGGCAGGATCAGCAAGGAAGCACAGGCAGTATATGGGGGCGGTGGGAAACTGGGCTTTGCAGACACACTATCACTATACCTGGCATGGGCAAGGTGACAGTGTCTCAATAAAGGACTATTAAACCCTCACATTTTTTGCATATATCTACTGCTAGCAAGCAGTAGATATATGCAAAAACATTTTTTTTTAAAGTTAACAAAAGGGTTAATACTTACCTGTGTCTCCACCGCGTGCTCCCGTCCAAAGATCTGAAGATTCTCGGGCGGCCACAAAGGATCATGGGGCGGGCGCATGCGCAGATCTTCGGACAGGAGAAGATGAGAGACACAAGGTAAGTCAATGGAGACAGCGTGCACCTGCGTGGGACAGGAAGAGACAGGAGTCGGCGCTGGATCAGAGACCGGCACCAGCGCTGGAGGGTCTCCTGAAGATGATGATCAGATCAAGAGGCATCATTTAAGGTAAGTCCTTACACCAGCATGGGGGGAGGGGGGATGTAGGCTTTAATGTAACTTTAAAGCAATATTCAGCTCTAGGAAATGTTAGAGAAATCTTAATAAGGATCTCTTAATAGGCTGTCATGTTAAACAAGCTGTTGCTTCAGTAAGCTTTAGCACTAGAGGAAACATGATGAAAAGCCTGCTATCGGCATGTCTAAAGTGATAGCCATCACTGCCATTCAGATCCATGTTTAACATCCTAAAGCTGAGGCTTGCTTTAAAAGTTTCAACAGAGATGCCCAATGCTTGTTAAAAGCTTGCTGTACATACACCGTGCTTGTATACTAACCACAGCCTATGCGTACAAGGCCTTATGGGTTGAGTACCAGTTAAGGGTGTAGTTGGGGTTCAGTCTTACTTCATTACACTAAGGTTAAGCCAGTGAACGACCATTACTTTTTAATGTACAATGCATTTAGGTTTGATAGGTGTGCTTTCATCTCAAGTCCTGAATTACCCTCAACTAAAACATATATGCCAATTCTGAGATCGAGAGGGAGAGAAGCATATGTTAAAGTGACAAGTAAGAATTAACAGTGTGAACAAATTCTGGGGTGTAGCACCACCTTGTGGTTGCAGCAAATAATTTTCCTTATACATTCCACCTACACGCTAAACCAGGAGTAGGCAACCTTGGCACTCAAGCTGTGATGAAACTACAAATCCTACAGGCATCTGGATGTCATGCCTGTAGCACAGGGGTAGCAAACCTCCGGCCCTCCAGCTGTGGTCGAACTACAAATCCCAAGAGGCATTGCAAGATTCTCACAGCCACGACTCCCGAAGAGAGATGCATCATGGGATTTGTAGTTTCACCACAACTGGAGGGCCATGAGGTTTGCTACCCCTGCTGTAGCATGTCAAGAGTCTTGCAATGCCTCATGGGCAGGGCTTGAAAAATCCGCTCGTCCTCTCGCCAGCGCCCGATTTTACAGTCAAGCGATCGGCGTCTCTAGAGACGCCCGATCGCTTGTATTACCAGCAGCTGTCACTGCCGTTGCCGGTCCCGAGATACGCTGAGACCGGCACGGCTGCTCTGTGACATGAGATCAATCTCCCTCTGATCTCCTCTCCAGTCCCCGAACGCAGGAAGTGATGTATATTACATCACTTCCGCATTCTTGTGTCACTCTCAAGCTTCAGAAGCTGGGGAGGAGCTGGTGAAGCAGATCTCTGCTTCATCAGCTTCTTTGGGGGTCCCTGGGTGACAATAGAGGTCTTTGAGGACTTGTCATGTAAATTGGCTATCACATAGGGAGCTTTTTAGCCCGCTATGTGATAGCAATAAAGTTGTGTAAAAACAAACAAAAAAAAAAAGTTATAAAAAAAAAACCCACACATTTTTTTTTTGTCCCCCGCCCCCCACACACACGCAAACATGCGTCGGGTGTGCCTACGTGCGAAAACGACAATTGTGCCTATTGTGCCGCACGTTACATATCACCGTTAAAGTCGCAGTGGGAGCAATAATTTTAGGGCCATAAACTAAACAATAAAAGCGTTTATAACGTCACCTATGGCAAATTTTCAGTGTGGTCGTTTTTTGCGATTTTGCACGCGTGCACAATTTTAAGGCTTGACATGTATGGTGTCTATTTACCCAACGTCACCCCGAGTTTTATATTTTACCAAAAATATGCATAAGAATAAATGTTATATAACATAACGTAGGGAAACTTTTTTCCAGAAATTTACGGTACTTTTTTCATTATATAGTAAAAAATAACCCCCCCCCCTCTCCCCGTGGCGATTACATACCTCCAAAAGCAAGCTTTGTGTGTCCCCAAAAATGTTTTACAAATTGCAAGGCTATATTCCGGTCATGCTGACTGGTGACATTTTTGACTGACTAGTGAGACGCCCTAAAATTTTGCAAGCCCTGCTCATGGGACTCGTAGTTCCAAAAAGAGCGGGAGTGCCAAGGTTGCCTACCCCAAACCTAAACTACTGTCAGAATGTACATATGGTAGTTACTATTGCTGACTCACTTTTCAAGGTGCATGCCCCAGGGATGTCATCTGGGTCCTGGTTTCCCTACTTGGTGAGTCGCTGGAGAAGAAGTATGTATGTGCATACTAGGTGTTCAGGCAATCACTATGCACATGCTTGTTATTCCTCCGTAATGTAGAAATTACAGGATGAGAGAAGCGGAGCATGCACCATCAAATAGCCAGTAAAAGCAGCTCTTAGATTTTAAACATATTCCTGTGCTCCCACAACCACCCCATTGGTCAACCAAAGTTCTGTGAAGTTCCTGCTACTCCTAGGTATGAGGAAGCAGATCCTTTCCCATTTCACAAACAGCACAGTTTTCAGGGCTTGAGTGGAAAGTGGCCAGACCTGAGCACTGTCACGTAGGGAGAAGGTCCTCCTTCCTGTGTAAGATCCAGCACAGATCATTCACAAGGCACTGGCATGTTAATAAGTTATTGGGAGATTAGGGAGTGTGGTGTCCGTAAAAGAACTGCTGGGCAAGCTTTCTTTAATGTAAGAACTGTGACAACTTGCAGTGTCTGAGGACAGTTTGCCAGCTTCTCTGGAATGCTATTGCATTCATAATAGTAGCTAAAGTTCAGCCGCACCCTCAAGCTACAATCGCAGGTTGGTCTGGCAGTTGTTTTAAATGTTAATATTAAAGGCCAACTTTGGGTGAGTACGTGAATTTGCACTGCAAAGTTTGTAGTAACATCCCAATGGACAACAGGACAAATTGTGAGCAGGCAGGATCTTTATTGCAGACCGGACATGCTATGATTCTTCTGCAATAAAACAAACCCACCGTTCTGTTCACAATCTTCATTAGAAGCACATGCGCTACTACTAGATTGTAAGCTCTCACGAGAAGGGCCCTCCCAACCCTATTGTACTGAAATTGTATCAACTGTACTGTCTCCCCCATGTTGTAAAGCACTGAGCCAACGGTTGGCGCTATATAAATCCTGTATAATAATACGCAGCTCAGTGCATATTCAAGGCATCCCTGACGAGGATGGGAGGAATCAATGAGTTGCATCTACATCACCATCTTATAAAGGTATCTAGACCTGGCCACTTGTACTATGACTCCCAGCAGGATCTGGGAAAAGGCCAAAAGGGTCGTGCTCTACACCCAATTCCCGATAGAGTTGAAAGACATGGCCTGGGCAGGTCCAGAGTACTGAAAGATCTGTCCAGAGCTTGCTGCAGACCAGGTATGTCAGGTCCCCAGCAGAGAGGGAGATGTTTTCCCCTAAAATGCTTTCCAACATGGTGGTTGGTTTAAATCCATTTGAAACGTCGTCATAGCTTTGAGAAAGCCTTGCAGGATTGGCTGTAGGCCAGGTTTACACCTGGGCGATCTGTGATTGCGCGGCAATCGTGCACAAAACCGCGCCGTCACGGAATCGCACACCACCGCCGATCGCGCTGGCGGTGCCCTTATATCTAATGGCATCCCAGTCACATCACACGGTTTCCCGATGCGATACCGCCCGTGCACGATTGCCGTTTAAAAAACAGGTGCCAAAGGCGAAACGTTTAAAAAAAGTGTCGCCAAAGAGGGTACATGCACTTTTTAGTGATTGCCGCGCATATGTAACCCCATTGAATTAACCCGCACACGATCGTGCGCGCGTCCCCTGATCGCAGAAGTCTGCACCAGCCCTTAAGTAACCAAAAAAAAAAAGTCGTTCTCCAATATATTTCCAGATTGTTATTGCACATGTAATACTAGCGTAGATTACTTTTTTCCAGCTCTGACTTCACCACTTAGCACAGCCAGGAGTCGGTCGAGGCTCATCACAAAGCTATGGGTCAGAATACAGAAGAAAACGATGACACGTACCAAAAATAGCGCAAACGACGTCATAAATCCCTCCTTTGTTAGCTCCCAGGTCCCTCCATACTCTTCCTCATCTACGTGTTGGAAGCTGCTAAAATATAGGTACAGTATCCCGGCATTCAATAAGCAAAAACTGTAAGAAAGAAGAGAAATGGATTAAACCCAAGAAATCGGATACTTCTACAGTTCACACATTTCCGTTACATTAACCCCTTCGTGACTGACGACGTACAGTGTACGTCGCCAGCATCGGGGCTGTTTAAACAGACTCCCGGCGACTTTTGCAGAGGACATTCCACTGTGATACATCAAAACAATGATATCCTTAATTTTAGTTTATTATACCAATATACATTACTAGTTTGCATGTCTATGCCAAATGCAGATGCCAAATGCAGATTATATTTTGCTGCCAAACCAGACTGAAGCTTTCCCATCACAGCTCAATATGCAGAGATTGTAGTCCACATACATGATTTTTTTTATCACTAAGCCCCGAATCTCTGACCCTAGTGGAATGAAGCAGTACCTTGACTATTTCAATAGGTGTGGTGCTTCAATTCTTACATCTGCTGTGCTCACTGTTAAGCCAAGGAAACTGTAGAGACCCTTAGGCCAGTGATAGCTGCCCATCCATCAGCCAGACTACACAAATGCACATCACGTAACCAGTATTGGATGAGAAACATCAACAGAATAATCACACGGGTCTAGCGCTCTCATTGCACTTCCAAATATAGGTTTTTATTTCTGTCTGTAACCTCATTGCGAGATTATGTCTCACTTCCTGTACCTATGAAATCCATAGGTTTGGTTGTCACTGGGACAGGAAGGCGCAGAGAGCAATAAAAGTAGTGTGTGTTTTGTCTTTATCTCCTTTAAACGGATTTCCCATCACTTTCTGTCTTAATGGGAATTGAGGGAAGATCTCCCCAGTAGGGACACAGTGGCCATGAAAAGCTGATAAGGGCCTATACTCACTCTTTTTATTTGTCTTGGTGACCCTTATTTCCAGGGTAGAAATGGATGGGAAAACCAACATTTTAGGGTTCTCACCAGAACAGGAATAGAGGGGAAATCTTCCAAAGGGGACAGTTTTGGTGACAGTTATGGGAGAGACCAGCTGTTGGGACCACGAGACAGTAACTCACCCTAATGGGAAACCAATGATAAAATAAAAAGGGACCGAATGGGATTTAAAGTCCATCTCTGGGAAAATTAAACTTATCAGGCTAAGCACCTCCCCCCCCCACCCCCCCGAT
>NW_017306495.1:499505-524847 GCF_000935625.1 Nanorana parkeri
CCTCTTTACAAGCCGGCATTAGTACAGTTCCCGCTGTACTTCAGCCTGCTCTGGCTGCAAGCGCTGGAGGTCTCATAGACCCCGGCGTTGTGGTCACATAGCTTTACACATTACACGGGGTTAAGGCAATGTATGTGGTGGGGCACCAGGCTTTAACCCTTTCTCTGCACGAGCCATTTTTGAGATGCACCGATACCGGTATTTCGTTATCGAGTACCTATATTTCGGTACCGATACCGGTACTTCCGCTAGCATGGTGCAGGCTTTCTGGGCAACATGCCGCCTGGCTTCTTGATTGGCTGGGAAGCCAGCTTACCGGCCAAAAAGCATGGAACCGGCTTCCTGGCCAAACAGCATCAAGCTGGCTGTTTGGCCGGCTCCGTGCTGATTGGCCAGGAAGCCATCCTATCAGGAAGCCAGGTTGCAAGTCATTACCCGCCACCTGGCTTCGCTCAATGTTCCCTTGCGGCAATGCTGGTCAGAGGAAATCTCCCTCTGACCAGAAGTTCCGATATCGGGGGAGTACGAGTACTCCCCCCAAATACTCTGTATCGGCACATCCCTAATTAATACAACATAATGTCACCTTTCTACTTCATTCAACCTGATCAAGCACAGATCAGCCACAGAGGCTGGAGAATGAAAGCTGTGAACCCGGAAGTGACTAATTCATCGTTGCTTCTGGGTTCTTTCACAGGAGAGAAGATGAGCGAACGGATGTTCGCTGGTCTCCCCTCCATCTTGCCACCTACATCCGCCATGGCTGTCTCGGGCAATCACTGCCCAAATCACTTCCAACACAAAGCCGACAGTTGCCATGTGTGTGCTGAATACAGTGGGGGGAATTGATCAAAATATTGAGCAGTTGCCCATGGCAACCAATCAGCTTCTCTTTTCAGTTAAGCTTTGAAATGCAAGCTTGAAGGTGATCGGTTGCCATGGACAACTGCTCTAGATTGTCAGCTCCAGTTTGATAAATCCCCTTCAGTGTGATTAAAAGCCTGTGCTGCTGCCGACATAAGCCTTATGTAAATGAAAGTTTTAACGTGAACCTGTTGCTTGAATCTGTGCAAACAACTGTTCACTCTGTCAGTCTGTAGACTGGCATTCATCTGATTGTTAGCTCGCAGTCTGATAAAATACTTACATAGCTATTCCCACAAATCCCTTTAGGGGAACAATACCCCATATCACCCCTAATATAATGGCCAGGATCTGCCGCATCCAGTAGATGACATCGAGGAATTCATCCTGTAAAGGGGAGAGAAGGAAAGAAGTCAGTACATTGCATGAAAGGTTTGTCTGTTTCTGTGATCAGTTGTTTAAGACGCAGTTGCCACGGCTTGGTGTAATTCTGCTGCAACAGCTGCAGGTCTGACATGCCGAGTCAGCACCTCCAACTTACAGTAATCCCCAGTGCGTGCATATAATGCTATTTATAGGAAGTACAATGAACCCAAGCCTCACTAAGAAATCTTCAATCACTTCTCAAACAGAAAGTGACATTGATTACCAATAGGGGCATATTTATAAAGCAGTGAATGTCACATTCAAACATGCACCACAGGTATATCTTACTAGTACATATATTTTAAATGACAGTGATTGAATCAATCACTGTCATTTAGTGAATCTTTGCTACATCGTGTACATTTACTGCTTTATAAATATGCCGCTCAGCTTTTTTCACACACAAGAGTTTAGGAAACAAACTACATTCCGATTTCTATATTTGTTGTTTATTAGAAAACGAAATCTGACCACTGAGTCATTACTGGTGGCTGCTTACACAATCATTCCCGTCACTCATGCAGCTGGGTAGATCGACAGCATTGTCGGGATCCGTCCAGGCTGCGACGGGCTCAGTATACCGCAAGCTGTAGCTCGCTATATCCTGAGCTTTGGGTCACGGGAGGACGCTAGTATATGTCCTCCTGTGACCCTTAAGAGAACTATGGGGAAAAACACTTACTCCATAGTTCTCTTTTAATTCCAATTTGCTAAAATTGCGATCACGGGATTATAATGAAAACAAAGGACACCCAAAGAACTTTGGGCAGCCCCAATGGCACTGGGTGAGAATCTAACAACAACGCACACCTTTAAAGTGTGTGTTAAGGCAAAAGTTTGGAGTAGGGATTGGTTAAAGCCCCCCCCCCCCATCTATGTCCTATTGCAGGGGTGGGCAAATTCCAGCCCTCCAGCTGCAGTGCAACTACAAATTCTATTAGGCATTGAGAGACTGACTGCCACAGGCATGACGGGATTTGTTTCACCACAACTGGAAGGCCAGATACATTTCTCTTCACTCTCCAAAGTAAGGGAAATCCCCTCTAACACCCCATTCACACTGAGCAACATGGCTATTGCGTGTTTTTCCGCGCAATTTCGTGCTGAGCAGCTTTGAGCTACATTGCATTGCGCGATAGTGCACATTTTATTGCGCTACGTATCGCATTTTTTGGGCGGGGCTTCGTTGCTGCTACATACATTGGGCTGTAACCAATCAACAGCGATCTTGATGTGACATAATTCTTGCCTTCCATTTTGCAGTGCAAAAGTGACCCTCCTGTAGCGCAATATCGCCGGCAATGCACGATTTTGCGCAACACCGTAGTCTATTGGAGCCGAATCGCGCTATTAGACAGCAATAAAAACCTTGTGATCGGGGGAGAAGCGGCCCATCGCCTATCGGGGAGAAGCGCCCCCTCGCCTCAGCGAGCGGGGGGAGAAGCGGCCCCTCGCCTCGGTGATCAATATAGTGCTTCTTTACATCACCAGTGGGAGAAGAGCCCCTAAAATAGAGGTCATGGGGAGAACTCAATTACAATGGGGGTCTGACAAGAGCTCAATCAGCCTTAAGGAACCCCCAACCACTGCTGAAGTAACCCTGGTTGGGAAAGGCCGCTATGGATGGTTTTCTGTACTACTCTTTATGCATTTTCTTGTGTTATGCGATTTAGTTTTGGCCAATAAAGGTGAACAATAGTCGACATTGCAAGGAGGTGCGGGCTTGTTGTATTAAAATGCATTTTTCATGCACTCCCATTTAAGCCGTACCAAAATATGCACCTGTACCATTTTCCACATGCCATGGAGGTGCATTGCTAAGGTGTGAATGGACACCATAAAAAATAATGGGATTCCTTTAGTCAAGCGTTGTCACGCGACGGGCAATGCGTTTCAAATCACACCGATGTGAACGGGGACTTATTCTTTAATAGCTACTTCCTGACCTGAGTGTCACCGATTTGTACCGGCCGGGGGTAGCGGGGGTGGGGGCCATATACTGAATAGGTAAAGCCAAGTGCAGAAGAGAACATTCAGGCAAATGTTCCACCATTGGAGCTCAGGCCTATTGTTCACATGACAATTGATTTCTTTGGTCATCAATAATGTGGCTGGTGACACACACATACACACATTTTGTTTCCTATAATCTGTCCCATTCAGACCCTCACATGACACAGCAGCCAAATGTACACCTGGCAGGGGAAATCTGTGTGGGGGGGCCAGTTTGGAGTGTTCACGTTATTTTGGCCATGTGGGTGGAAAAGCCTTGTAGGTGTACCTTGTCCTCCCAGGAGGCGTCTCCTCGCAGGGCTTTGCTCCAGGGAGACACCTTCACCCCCCCATTGGACACGGCCTGCTCCTCTTTCCGTTTGGCGTTGCTCATTCTCCGGGCACTGGCAGGGGCAGCCCGTGCTGGAAGGTCCCAGGATCACACAGGTCTCCTAGGATGACGAGCCCGTCCTCAGCCCTGCCCCGGAAGTGACGCACGCGTCCGGAAGTGCTATTGGGACTGCAGCGTGTGGAAGATATCTGCGCTAGCGACGCCATTTTTGTGGAGACCGATAACAAGCCTATGGGGAGGGAGGCGATTTGGAGAATGGAGCTACAACATTAGAGAAATTGTAGGGAACTATCATAAATTATAGGCAAAACAGTGACTATACTAAGTTATTGTAATGGGTTCTATTCCTGTTTGATAGCTACAACAGGAAGTGAGAGGAAATCCTGGCAAAGAGAGGTAAATCCCTGGTGGTCAGCAGTGTTACCAGAACTAGTGTCCCCAATGGAAGATTTCCCATGGATTCCTGTTCTGATGACAACCCAAAATGTGAAATTTTCTTTTAATTATCATTAAAAGAAAATTTTACATTTTGGGTTGTCATCAGAACAGGAATCCATGGGAAATGGTCACCAGGAGAAATGGAGAAGGTGTATCTCCTTATCGGGGACAACAGACAGAAATACATCCTTAACAGAGGTTCTGATCCCTCTTTATCCTATTCAAAAATAAAACAAAGTTTTGGTCTCAGTTGCACTTTAACTGTTGTAGACATTTTTTTTTCTTTGAACATGTATTTATTTATTTAATTATTAATTTATTTTTTTAATGCAACACGGATAAAAATAAAACACAAAATGAACAATTATGTTATACATTCTATGAACGATTAAAGAGATTAAACCTTTATTTCTCACTAGTCATTATTTTATAACTGTTTTTAATATCTCTTTTTTTTTAATCTATTATGAAAGCTGTTGATGAAAATTTGGATAAAATGTTGAAAACAAAAGTTGACATAAACATTTTTAAAATGACACTAAAATTAGGTTTCCAATAACAAAGTCATTTGCAAATGTTTTAAAAGGGCATTTTTCTTTTTCAAATTTGTCCACTTTTTAACACAGATAAAAATAACACAAAAGTTGAAGGAAAGCAAAAAAAAAAGGAAAACATTAATGGTAAAAAATAGAAATAAAAGAAAAAAAAAGCTAAGGGGAGAAGGGAAGGGAGGAGTTAATAAGGGCTGAATTCTGTATTTATCTCATTCTAATGTTCTTTTAAAGGAGAACTATGAGGTGAGTGATTTTCACCTCATAGTTCGAGCCGACGTGTGACAATGAAACTGTCACAGGTTGGCTCAATAGATCGGGAAGTGAGCTAACACATACCGGCGTTCGCTCACTTCTTGATCATGTCCCCGCAAAGAGCCGTGATTGTCACTCGTGGCTCTCTGCAGGGATTCCCCCCCACCCCGCTCTGATCCTCCATCGCTGACTGGAGGAATGAACAGGGGAGGGGGCAGGCACAGCTGGCTCTGCCTCTAGATAGGCAGAGCCAGCTGTCACTCACGCAGCTGGGTGGATCTCGACAGTAATGTCGAGATCCGTCCCGGCTGCGGCGGTCTCCGTATAACGCGGAGGACGCTAGTTTATGTCTTCCCGTGACCCTTAGGAGAACTATGGGGAAAAACACTTACCCCATTGTTCTCTTTTAACTATTGCACATTTTTTTTCTATGAACAATTATATTATACATTCTATGATTTAAGTGCATGAAAGCTTTTATTTTTTATGAGTCATTATTTTATTACTACCTTGGATATCTCCTTTATTATTATTATTTAACATTATAGACAAATTTTAGACACAAAAAAGTACAAAAATATGAAAAACTGTGTTTTTTATTTTTTAATTTGACCAGTATTCATTTTGTTCTTGCTTTTTTTTTAAAATAGTTTTACTGAAAATAAAAAAATAAATAATAAAGATGGATAAAAAGGTGTTTTCTTCAATTTTGTGCTGGTTTTGTGCGACACTGAAAGATAAATAAACTAAACTACTGGGGGGAAAAATTAAACATTATTGGTAAAAAAAAAAAAATCGGAATAAAAAAAAATCAACAGAAAAATAATAGCCAAAGAAGATATGTATGTGAAGGGTCTCATTCATCCAGGTCATGGTATATCTGTAAATAAATAAGTCAAGGCAACTGGATTTGCTGTATTTTTCTTGAAGACATTTCACTGGTCATCTAACCAGCTTTCTCAATTCAGAATTCAAGTTAGAATATCTCTTTTTTTTAATCTATTATGATATCTGTTGATAAATGCATAAAATGTTGACAAAAAAAATTAGAATTGAGAAAGGTGGTTGGATGACCAGTGAAACGTCTTCAAGAAAAATGCAGCAAATCCAGTTGCCTTGACTTATTTTTTTACAGATAAGCCAAAGAAGAGGAATAAAATAAAGTAGTATTAATTAAACTTTTTTTCTATAATGAATGCAGATCAAACAAAAACACATTACCCAGTAAAATATTTCTTTACATTTTTGCCCAAGCTCTTACAGTCATCATGTTTCTGAACAGCTACAACTCTCTCAGCTCGGCTTCCCTGAACTTCATGTCCAGTACAAGCTCACAAGGGACAGAGGAGACTCCAGCAGCCGTCCATCTACTAGCCTGCAGAAGACGGGGGACGGGGGGGATTGAATTTACTTGCTGTATCTGTGTGTTTGGGAAGACACACAACAGCTTACTAGCACACACAAGGGTGGCTCCATAGGACCCTGCAAGGGAAAGGAGCCACCCTAAAACAGGATATCAGGGCCAGTGCTCAGGGGACCAACTGATTCTGCCGGAAATTAAAACTTTTAAACATCAAGGAGCAGCATCCATTGCAAGTGATTTCATCAGCATTTGAAATAGCTTAATAAAACTTTTTGATTTTAATATCACATGAATTAAGGCTGCTTAGTATGATCTAAGTTTTACTAAGGGGTTAAATGGGAATATATTTTCCTAAATTTTGTTTTTTTAATTGTTGGGTGTGTTAAGCTGATGTCATATGTAGATCAGAGATCACGCCTTTGATTTACATATAGATGAAATACTAGGAAATACAATGTAACAATAGATTGTTCTGCTGTTACTCAATGACACTTGAAGACTGTCTGTGGATATCATTTTACAGCAGCAGCTGCTCCTACTATGTAATACAGCAATTTCCTGTATGAGGCTGACACCAGGTCACATTCAGGTACTTACACTGCTTGCATTAAAGGAGAACTATGCGGTCAGTGTTTTTCCCCATAGTTCTCCTTAGGGTAACGGGAGGACACAAACTAGCGTCCTCCCGTTACCCTAAGCTCAGTATACCGCGAGCTACAGCTCGTGGTATACTGAGACGCCGGAGCGGATCCCGACTTAGGCCCCGTTCACATTGAGCGATTTATCGAGCGGTAATTCCTGCGATATCGCGGCAATTTACCGCGCGATATCGCTCTCCAATGCTTCTCAATGGGGCAAAGGGTCCTGCTGTCGCGGGTCGTGCGTCGCTACAGCAGGACCCTTTTTGGAGCGGATTTAGCCGCGATTCAAGCTTGCTCAATGCAAGCATTTGCGCGATATCGTGCGACAAATCGCGCGATATCGCGCATAATGCAAATCACACGACAAACGCGCGATTTGCGATCCGCTCAATGTGAACGGGGCCTGCGATCCGCTCAATGTGAATCCGCCCAGCTGCGTAAGTGACAGCTGGCTCTGCCTATCTAGACGCAGAGCCAGCTGTACCCGCCCCCTCCCCCGTCCGTTCCGCCAGTCAGCGCTGGCAGATCAGAGCGGGGAGGGGGGAATCCAGCCCCTCCCCCTGTCACGGCAGAGAGCCGTGACAGGATCGAGAGGTGAGCAAACCCGGTATGTGTTCGCTCACCTCCCGATCTACTGAGCCGACCTGTGACAGTCTCATTGTCACAGGTCGGCTAGAACTATGAGGTGAGTGAAAAGCACTCACCTCATAGTTCTCCTTTAAAACAAATAATAATAATAATGATGTATTAATAATTAAAGAGCCGCATTCCTTTATAACTCCGGGAGTTCAGCTTTCAAGTACATACAAAGCCTACACTTTTTTTTTTTAGATTGGGATAGAGTGGTGAAGGGTTAAAAATCAGGTTTTTAATGCTGTCTCCCCAAAGGTTTATCCCACCAGCCCCTTGTCAGATACCTGGACCCTGATGCATGCTGTGGTTCCTCCAGCTGGCCCCTACATCACTTTGTCTGATACCTGGACCCCGATGCAAGCTGTGTTTCGTCCCAGTGGCCCCAACATCACTTTGTCTGATACCTGGACTCCGATGCAAGCTGTGTTTTGTCCCAGTGGCCCCTACATCACTTTGTCTGATACCTGGACCCCGATGCAAGCTGTGTTTCGTCCTAGTGGCCCCAACATCACTTTGCCTGATACCTGGACCCCGATGCATGCTGTGTTTCTTCCCAGTGACCCCAATGTTATTCTGTCAGATACCTAGACCCCCGCTACCTGCTGTGGTTCCTCCAGCCGGCCCCTAGATCACTTTGGCAGATCCCAATGGCCCCAAGATTTGTCAGATACCTGGACCCTGATGCATGCTTTGTTTCCTCCCAATGGCCCCAAGATTTGTCAGATACCTGGACCCTACTGCACAGTGTGGTTTCTCCAGCCAGCACCTATATCACTTTGTCAAATACCTTGACCCCGATGCATGCTGTGTTTGCTCCCAGTGGCCTCACCAGTACTTTGTCAGATATCTGAAATCAACTGCACACTGTGGTTCCTCCAACTGGTCCCTACTGTATATCAGTGCGATTTTGCAGTTTGTGCTACAAACCTAATGCCCCTTTTTTTGTGTGGGCAAAGACATGCATTTAGCGTCGTGTTTGGCATGCCATTAACAAGCAATGGCGTTGCATACACGTCACATGGTTTTACCACATTGCCAGAATGTACATGGCACTAGGCAAGTGTGCACAGGGCCTTAGGCACAGGCCTATGACACCCCAGAACTTGGAATAGAGGGGCTGATGTCTGAGAACCCCTTGTTGCCCATAGCATCTATTCAGCATTCCTGTTTCACTCTCAAACCACGCACTGCTGGGGCAGCTGACAGGTTGCTATGGGCAACAGAAGCCTTATGATACACTTTCCATTCAGCACCTCCACAGCCTTTGATGACCAGGCCCCTCTTATCCCGGCCCCTCCCCCTCTCTTTTCCATCCCGGTCACGTGTTCGTGTTTTACTAGCGGCGGTTGGCGCTGGTTTGAGTTCGTCCTGCCCAGGCAAAAGATTGTCACGTGGCGTCCGGGCGACCAATCGCCGCTCTGCGTTGGTTTCTCGGAGCCAGAGCGTCGCCGCCTGCTCCCGGGCCCTGAAAAGTGTGGAGAGCGGGGACGGAGGAGGTCCGGCCTGTGTGCGTGTGTGGCGGTGAGTGACGGCACGGACACAGTGCTGGCGAGTCATGAGGCCTTTGTGGGAGAACCGGCCATGGGTGCTTACATGTGGCTGAGGGGGAGTCCACACTGGGTGATAGGGGAGCAGTATGGACATTCTCGTCTACTGGGGGTGAGGGGAGGTGGTAGAGAGGAATGGAAGTGCCCGGACAGACGAGTCACCCTTGCTAGGCTATAGTGCAGAACTAGGCCCCACTTGTGTCTCTGGGAACAGGCAGGCTTGGAGTGCACCAACCTGCCCATACATGGGAAGACATGGTTGCTCATTGGGTTGGGGGGCCAGTCATGTTCCAATGAAAGGATAACTTTGTTTGCATATGTACCTATTACCACATACCCAAAGCTTTTATTTTTGTTCATTTTGTATAGTGCTGTGGAAGGTTAAAATAGCTTTCAGGGCTATCTGTGTCTCATTGGAGAGATTTCCCTTCACTTCCTGTCCTGTGGACTCAACAGGAAGTGAGGATATCTTTTCAGTGAGAGTGAACTCCCCTCTTACGTAGTTGTCATCGGAAACAAGTGTCCCCAATGGAGCGATTCCCTTCTATTCCTAGTTACATAGTTTACCCATCACTTTCATTCCTGGTGAGCAGGCCAATGACAGAGGGGGACCCCCCTAATGGTGACCCCCCAACAGCAGTAGAGACCACACAGGGTTCCAGCTCCTCCCCATTCCATCCAGATCACAATGCACACCCATCCATGCACAGATTTTATAACTCATCGCAGTGCTTATTGTTTTATGTAAAATTCTATGATCTGCAGTGTGTTGTGATGCATTGCAATGTGCTGCCTGCGTCATGTTATTGTAATGCATGCCAATGCACTGAACGGGCCCTATACAGAGCAAGAGGCTTTGTGTTGGGAAATGCTGCCCAGCAGCCCCCTCTTCTGTATTTGTATATATTTGTGTGTTCTGTGTCCCATTGGAGAGATTCCACTTCCTGTCCTGGAGATGCAACTGGAAGTGAGAGGAAATCTCTACATCGGGTAGAAAAACTTCGGTCCTCCAGCAGTGATGAAACTACAAGTCCCATGAGGCATTGCAAGACTGACAGCCACAGGCATGAGGACTTCAGATGCATGATAGGATTTGTAGTTTAATTACAGCTACAAGGCAAGTCCCATGAAGCATTGCAAGACTCTTCAGTCACAGGCATGACTTCAGAGGCAGCTGCATGATGGGTTTTGTAGTATCACTGCACCTGGAGGGCTGAAGTTTGGCTGCCCCCCTCTCTACATTCTCCTCTAAAGTTGGTTGTACACCTGTAGTTTCGTTCGGCCCCACAGACTGAAATCACACGATTCTCCCATCCATTCTAGAGAGCCTGCTGACTTTTGTATCCTGAAAGCTGCCGCCCACCGCGGTCAGAATACCCGAGCAGTGACTGCTCCTGATTGGCTGCAGTCTCACCGTTCATCCAATGGCCCCGCTCCTATGGTAGAAGTCAATTTGGGTAATCAGCTTAACCGCGACTGCCTTCATGCCCGAGCATTGACTTCATCTGTCCTGAGCTGATGCTAATCATTTTTTTATCTGACTCGACAGGGCCGCCCACAGCTTGAATTTTGGCCAATTCAGCAGAAATTCTGACCAGCTTTATCTGTCACTTGAGATCAGGTGTCCACATTGGAAGATTTCTCCTCAATCCTCGTTCTGCTGACAACTGCAAAGTTTGTTTTCTCTTGCCTTTACATGGCTTTTTTTTTAAAAATGAAAAAAAACTTGCCCTTGCCAGTGGGGCTACCCCCACCCACACCCTGCGGGGGTTAAGTGCTTGTTTTGGTCTAGGGGCTGGAATAAAGCAGAATTACCTGATCCCTGGAGCCCCCCCCCCCTTCAAATGAGGAGCCCCCCCCCTCAATGCTACTTTAAAAAAATTTCGTCACCGTGGTTGAAATCGATTTCACCCCGTCAACGATTAGAAAGTCGAACTAGCATTCCGAAATCAATTCCATACGTCTGAAATTCTAACACTGTATAGCCCTCTTAGTTTTCATTTTAATGTCTGTGTTCCATTGAGGAGATTTCCCTTCACTTCCTGTTAGAGACACAGCTTTAAGTAAGAGAAAATCTCTACAAAGCTTCCCATACATACACCTTACAGTAATCGTTCCATTTTATTTGTCCCGCCATCGCACCCTCGTTCAATTTCCACACAAATAGCCTACCATGCACAGATCAAGATAGATTTCGATAATTGTTAAACCTTACAATTAAGAGGGGGCACCTTAAAGCATAGGGAATCCCCCTCTTAATTGTCACTGTAATAGAAGATTTCTCCTTTAACCTTGTTCTAATGACAACTGTCAAATTTGGGATTTCCCATCACTTTGTCAGCAGTGGAAATAGGGTGAATCTATCCAATGCGGGGCACAGACAGCTGTGAAAACTTGGGTTTTAATCCTTTCTACTAGGGATGCACTGATACCATTTTTTTGGTATTGAGTATGAGTACCGATATTTTTTTTAATTGATACTAACAGATACTGGAAGTCCTATTAAAGGAGAACTATGGGGTCAGGGCTTTTCCCCATAGTTCTCCTTAGGGTAACGGGAGGACACAAACTAGCGTCCTCCCGTCACCCTAGGCTCAGTATACCGCGAGCTACAGCTCGCGGTATACTGAGACGCCGGAGCGGATCCCAACATCGATGTCGAGATCCGCCCAGCTGCGTGACAGCTGTCTCTGCCTATCAAGAGGCAGAACCAGCTGTACCCGCCCCCTCCCCCGTCCGATCCGCCAGTCAGCGCTGGCGGATGGGAGGGGGGAATGCTGCCCCTCCCCTGTCACGGCTCTCTGCCTATCTAGAGGCAGAGCCAGCTGTACCCTCCCCCGTCCGATCCGCCAGTCAGCGCTGGCGGATGGGAGGGGGGAATGCAGCCCCTCCCCTGTCACGGCAGAGAGCCGTGACAGGATCGAGCAGTGAGCGAACGCCGGTATGTGTTCGCTCACCTCCCGCTCTACTGAGCCGACCTGTGACAGTCTCATTGTCACAGGTCGGCTAGAACTATGAGGTGAGTGAAAAGCACTCACCTCATAGTTCTCCTTTAAGGAAGCCGGGGGGTGTGTAATGACTCACCAGGTGACGGAGAAGCATGGAGCCGGCTTTCCGGCCAATCAGGAAGCCAGGGGGCATGTAATGACTCACTAGGTGACGAGGAAGCATGGAGCCGGCTTCCCAGCCAATCAGAAAGCCGGGCAGCATGTAATGGCTCGCCACCTGGCTGTTGGGATGAGTACTACTCAGTATCCGCACTTATACCATTGCTAGTATCGGTGCATCCCTATTTTCTACTATTTTTCCAGAGCATTGGCTATATTTTCAGCAAAGTTCACCTCCTGTATGGGAGGTACTGATTGTTCTTTAGATTAGGGTGTCCAATCATGATCCAATGCAAACAAATGATGCACATGCATGGCTTATGAAAGTTGGGCTGTACAGTTGTCGTAAATGATAATATTCGCGTTGAGCTGTTTAAAGAGTATCTATGGTCAAATGCCCATAGGATGTGCTTCATCAAGGGACTGATGCAATTTCACTTTCTCAGAGCCTGTCTTCTGAACTACAATTTTAAACAATGTAACATTATCATTGCTTGCTGGAAGCAATGCATGATGGGATATGTAGTCTTTAGATTGCATCACTTTAGGCAGTGTGGAGTAAGATGCAAAGCACACTGGGAATCCAGGAAGTCGATGAAAGTGATGGGCAGAAGGAAGGCAGCGCTAATTACATAAAAGGATATAGGTGTATCTTGAAAGGAAAACTTATCTTGGAGTAAAGCAGGGACAGGCACTTTGTACACTACAAATAAAGTTTGAAAGAGAAAAAAAGGAAGCCATGTGATGCATTGCCTCACACCTACTGGACCTGTCAAACCACACTAGCCCGCACACTACAACTGAGCGTTTTAGCAGGAGGGCTGGTGTGATTGGGCCCTCATCTCCATCATCCTGCTCTATGACCTGTACATTAACCCTTCACCTCCTCCCTCTGTCTATGACCTGTACATTAATGATGCCCTTTATCTAGTGCTCTAGTACTATGCTCCATGTTTTAGGGACTGTTCGCACCATGCCCCTTTTGTTGTGGTTTTCTGTACACCACAGCACATGTATGGTATGAACAGGTCACCTAAAAAACAATTGTTCTCTCTGTGCCCTGTGCATACCGTACGTATGCAGTGATGCATAGAAAATTACATGGTGGGAACAAGCCCTTAACCACTTCAAGACCAGGTGTTTAGACCCCCTTCCTGGCAGGGGGGGGCCGCGGAGGGGGGGGGACACACACACCGATCGGCACCCAATACACGCGATCCGCCGGCTCTAAAGCCGGCGGATCGCTTGTATGGTATCAGGCATCGCTGCCTGTTTTTAAAAAACGGCAATTTCCCGCGCGCGCGAGGGGGCGTGTCTGAGCGTTTTTCTACTACGGCCGGCCCGGAGGCAGTTAAAGTGGAAGTTAAAGTAAAATTAAGCCCTTGGTATTTTTTTTCTCCTTTTTTTTTAAAACAAACTTTATTGCTTATGTTTTTTTCAAAAACAACCTATTCATTGAAAAAACATAAACAATAAAGTTTGTTTAAAAAAAAAAAGAGAAAAACAAATATCTTGCTCTGATTAGGAGAATTGATTAGACACGAACACAGCAGAAAAGAGTAAAACGGCACATGCAGGCAGCAGCTGTTGCCAATCTAGAGTGGGCGGGGATGTGGATGTCCGCAGGACGTCATCCTGTAGTCCTGGCTCAGGTCGGGAGCGCGCACACAGACACCATGTAACATTCCAGAGACAAGGCAGTCAGCTGCAAAACGAAAGTTCTCCCCAGCATGAGAACAGATACAGATTTAAAAGGAAGAGCAGCAAAGAGAATGGAAACTACCATGAATTACAGTAAGGCGCACATTACAGTATTGTTTTATGTTAAAAGAAATCCGAGGGTTTAATGTCACTTTAAGTTTACAAACTTCTAGATGGCTATGGTTATTAGGAGTGAGATCGAACTTCTAGAAATACAGATTTATTTTATGTATGTATTGATGAGGTCGCCTCCCCAGGTGTGTTACCAGCCTTTCTTTTATAACAGAAATCACGTGTATTGAACCTAGATTGCATGTATTACTATACATATAGTGTACACAACAATATTGGAGTGAAGTTCACAAAACAAACCGAGAAAGTGCTAACCGCCTTCCTCCAATGCAGTCCCATGGAGCACCGGTGTACAACCAAGGCTTCCACCAACCTTTCATTATAAACTGTGAAAAAAACATGTTCGCACAGTTCTGGATCCAGTAAAAATCTTTATTCATTCAAGGCAAAAAACAGACATTTGAATCCTGAAGACATGTTTTGCCAAATCCGTGCTTAATCAGCTATGGTCAATTGAGATTTCCTCACGCTTCCTGTTTTTGTTCCCTGGACAAGAAGTTGAGGGAAATCTCACCATCCAGACCCAGATTGCAGAAAATTAACTGATGGGGTTTATACTACTTGCCATTCCATACTCGTTCCAAAATTAAAAAAAAGTTTTTGACTTTACATAAACCTTAAAACAGAACTCCGAGCCCATTTTTTTTCTTAACCCTGGCAGTGGGGCTAGCCCCACACTGCCAGGGTTAAGTGCTCATTTTTGTCTAGGCCTAAAAATAAAAAGTTTTAATCGCCTGATCCTTGAAACTGGCTTGCTCTTAGACCAGTCTCTTCCGCTTTGCTTCCCCTGTGCTGCAGTGGTCTGAGGTCCCAGAGCCATCATGTTCAATAGACAGTGTATATAATGTGAGGCCGCCATTGTAGCAGAGGAGGAGACAGGCAGAGGGGACCGGTCTAAGAGCAAGCCGGCTGTGAGGATCATGTTAGTATAACTTTTTTTTTTTTTGTCTATGGCTGAAAATAAAGTTATACTTGCCCGATCTTCACTGCCAGCTTGCTCTTAGACCAGTCCCTTCCGCCTGTCTCCTTCTCTGCGGCAGGAGTGGTATGTCCCTCAGTATCCTCACATCCTATACACAGTGTATAGGACATGACGACTCACGGTACCTTAGACCTACAGCAGAGGGGGAACGAGGTGGAAGGGACCGGTCTAAGAACAAGCCGGCTCTGAGGATCCGGTGAGTATAACCTTATTTTATGCCCTGGACAAAAACAAGTGCTTACCCCTCACAGTGCGGTAGGAGCCCTGCTGCAAGGGTTAAGAAAATGTATGCCGGAGTTCTGATTTAAGATTCCTCTTAAAACTGATGCCTGAAGTCCGGGTGTAAGTTTTAGTAGGAGGGAGATTGTGTTCAGTTCTAACATCTGGATCCTAAGTTTTCATTCTTGGCAGCTGGTATTCTTGGAGTTGTTGGCTGGTGTGCTTTGCCGCTGCTGTGTCTTTTTTTTTCCCCAGTGGCATGTGTCCAGCAGCTGGCGTGTGTGACTGTAAGCTCGAGCATTGCTCATTGCAGAGCTGCTCTGTCTGTCTTTCAGGACTAAAGCACAGCGCCGCAGTTTCTAAAATGGAGTTTCAGCTTTTGTGAATGAAAAGTTGTGCTCATCAAGGTCGGGTGGTCAGTATGTGTGTATGTTATGTGGTTCCCCTATATTAGCTGGAGATCTTTTACAGCATAATTCCCTCCATCTGCGGTGCATGCAAACCGAGGCCTCCAAGCGGATGAACACTCCATGGCCGCCAGCCCCCAATCTGTTCCGCTTGAATCTTTTCTTTTGCCTGGCAGGCTGAGTGTGGGTCAGACGTTATCCACGCTTCAGTACTTTCAGGCCTCCCGCTGCTGCAGTCGGCTCATGCGCAATCTCATTTTTTATAATGTAGGAGTTGAAGGCCAAGGATAGAAAAACAACCTGCACTTCTCATCCCCATGAGTGGAGCAACAGTTTAGGTGGGTGAGCTGCTCCCATAGGATTGACTACATTTCTATAGGTCTCCAAAGCTTAGATGGATGGAAATCAAACCGCTGTTTGTTTATAGTATGTTTTGATGGGCCATTATGAGCCCTTCTAGGTGGCCAGAGCCTTCCATTGTCTTGCTATATACTGCCATTGCCGCTCAAAAGCAAACCATTGTTTGTTTTTTAGCATATATCAGGTTGTTTTGTCAACCGCTAATTCTTATTAGGGATGCACCTATACCAGTATTTCGGTATCGAGTACCGATATTATTTTTACATGCATTCGGCGAGTACCGGAAGTCCCATTCAGGAAGCCAGACGGCATGTAAAGACTCGCCATCCAGCTTCCCGATTAGCAGGGAAGCTGTCCCCTTGCTTCTCGTCACTATGTGACGAGAAAGCATGGGGCCGGCTTTCTGGCCAATCAGGAAGCTGGGTGGCGTGTAATGACGCGGTGCCCGGCTTCCTGATTGGCCAGGAAGCCGGCTCCATGCTCCCTCGTCATGAGGTGACAAGGGAGCATGAAGCCGGCTTCCTGGGCAATCGGGAAGCCGTGCTGCGTGTAATGACTCACTGCCCAGCTTCCTGATACCGGAAGTATTGGGCTAGGCATCGGAGCATTTGGGCGAGTACGAGTACACGCCCAAATACTCTGCATCGGCACTGGTACTGATACAAGTATCGTTATCGGTGGATCCCTCATTCTTATCATTTTTTTTTTTTTTTTAATGTTTGCTCTTCAGAATTTACATGATTGTGTTTGATTTACAGATTCTCACACTAGTGGCTATCGCCATCCTTTGATTTTTCTTCTGCTATATATTCGGTTTCAGAGTTAAAGTGCAACTGAAGTTTTGGATGGAAAGGGATGAGAAGACCTGTCAGGTTTTTATTTGCCGTCTGTTCCCATTAAGGAGATTCACCTTCTATTTATTTGTCCTGGTGGTCGAGATCGGTGAAAGAAAATCCCAAATTTTGTGTTGTCACCAGAACAGGAATAGATGGGAAATCCTCAAGGGACCACCAGGGATTTCCCTCTTTTTGGAGGGATTTCCTCTCGCTTCCTATTGTGGCTATCGGACAGAAAGTGAAGGGAAATCTCCCCGATGGCACAAAAAAAAAGCCGACGGGTTATAACCCTCCCTTGTTTTATTCAAAACTAAAAAAAGTTTCTGTTTTCTTAGGTTGCATCAGGCATGTGGATGGACTGCATAATGTTTTCCCCAAATTTGCTGAACATCGCACACAATGCAGGCACAGGATTGTAGTTTGCTGCAGTTTGCCTACCTGTGATTGCCAGTGTGTTCTGTGGGTGATGCAACTGCATTGAGTTCAGTGAAATGCCGGTCTGTATGTACTGTGGAAGGGAATGCTCGGACGCTTCTTTCTGCACAGTACTTTTCCACTGACTGAACCCGGCAAATTCTGCAGACGGCAGAGCACACTGTTTTGGTGTTACTTGGCTCAGTGTCAGGCTCTTCCCGTTTTGATGACTGGGACATGTATTTAAAAAAAAAAAAAAAAGAAGCGTGGGCTTTGTTAGATGACGGACACAGAACACAGGGACATACATGTGCTTTCAACTGAGTGCATCCGTTTCCATGATTTGTTCTACAAATGTTTTAAAAGGACAAACTTCTCTCGTCTCAAAGAATTTGGGGGGATTTACTGAAACTGGAGCAGCAAGGTAACCAATCAGCTTCAATCTTCAGCTTGTTCAATTAAAGTGGAACTACAACCTCCTATCCTTTACAGATATGGAAGGTGCCATCTTAGCCTCTGTTTGGATTGCATTTGCCGTGGTGCTAGACATGTAGTTATCTATGACACCAGCCATTTGAGAGCTTTAAAGTTTGGTTGAGAGCTGAAATGAGCACACAGCACCTGGAGAGTTGGCATGCCTTAAAAATAACTGGAAGGCATTCAATTGGTGGGTAAAGTTCCCACTTAAAGAAGAACTATGAGGTGAGTTATTTCCACTCATTCTCATAGTTGGAGCGTACGTGTGACAGAGCCAACCGGTGACAGCTTCTTTATTGATCGGGAAGTGAGCAGAAACATGCCGCCGATCCGCTCACTTCCCGATAGTCACCGCTCACTGCAGGGAGACTATCGGTCACCGCTCCCCGCAAGGATTCCCCCCGATCCTCGAGCACTGAGTGGAGGAACGAACAAGGGAGGCAGCGGGCACAGCTAGCTCTGCCTCTAGATAGGCAGAGCCCGCTGTCACTCATGCAGCTGGGCGGATCTGAGCAGTTAATGGTAATCTTTGGTGAAGCATTCCCCTTGTGTCCATGTTCTAGTTGCATATGGTCTTTAATAGAGTGCAATAGAATTCCTACTGAGCTGCTGTCACTTGCTGCCTCGTAAGTCTGAAGTGACACTTGCTTTGAAAATCGTTGAAAGGAGACACATGGGGCTTGATTTATAAATCTTCTGCCCAGGGTATGGCACTACCGCCACTAGATGGCACTGACTGGCATAGGAATGTCCTATGCTCCATCTAGTGGTGGTAGTGCTGTGTAAATGGCATTCATGCAACCATAACCTGGGGCAGAAGATATATAAATCTGTCCCAGTAGTGTATAGACTCGCTCGCTTTCTCTCCCCCCACATCAGGGGTTTGTTGTTTGTAGGTTTCCGAAGACTGTCAATTCTACCAACATAACTGCTTTTAGATTCACTTTTGTAAATTAGAGCCGTAAGACAATCTTCTTCATGCAAGCTTTGCTGATTAGGTGTTAGTGTGACTGCCCTGCTGGGGTTGAACTTTAAACCTCGTTCTTCTGCTAGTCTATGGAAAAAGTCTGTGATTAGAGCGAACAGCATTCAGTTTGGTGCTAAGCCCAGAAGTATTAAATTATTCAACCCATAATCACAACGTCCACTTCCTGAATGTTTTCCCTGCGTATGTGAAGGCGTGAACCCAGGATGATCCCTTTGCACATTGACAGAAATAAGTTCTTATTTTTACAATTGGTTTTATCTGCGTGTATCTATTTTGTGTGTGAGGTTTGAAGATTTTACTTGGTGCATTTCCTCTGTTTAATATGCAATGCCTCCTCCCTGCGCTTGGCTGGAATGGACCTCGACAAAGGGTGGGTGCATTGGGCATACTTGAAAGCTGCATGTGTCAGACCTTGTGCAGCATGTGTTAGCTTTTTCAGTCCTCTATTGGTAGCTCTTCAGCTGCTGAGCCATATAAGGTGAAACTCGAATAATTAGAATATCGTGCAAAGTTCATTTATTTCACTAATGCAACTTAAAAGGTGAAACTAATATATGAGAGATACTCATTACATGCAAAGCAAGATAATGCAAGCCGTGATTTGTCATAATTGTGATGATTATGGTTTACAGCTCATGAAAACCCCAAGAACCCCAAATCCACAACCTCAAAAAAGTAGATTATTACATGCAATCAATAAAACAAGGATTGTACATAGAACAATATCGGACCTCTGAAAAGTACAAGCATGCATTTGTACTCAGTACTTGGTTTGGGCCCCTTTTGCAGCACTTACTGCAATTACTTTTGCACGATATTCTAATTATTCGAGTTTCACCTGTACTATTAAAGTATTATGTTGCTAGCAGTGAAGCTGAACAGACGTTTTTCAACTAGTAGCACATCTCTACAGATCAAAATGGCTGGCGCCATGCGATGACTTGACATTTCTTCTCTCCCAGGAGTAATCACTTTTTAAGAGGTTCCCTTTAACTGCTAGATAACTTGGTCATCTGGGGTGGCACATAGCATTTAAAGCAAAGGATAGTTTGAACACCAATAACTGTGGTGAGGAAATTCTCCCCATAGAAGCAGAAAAGCCTTCTAGAAATTCTCTATTAAACAGAGTATTTTTATTTTTTTTGCAGTTTCCCTGGGAGAGATTTCAATTGATTTACTTTCTTGATGATCACCTGTCACGGGAACTGTAAGGGCCTGTTCACACAGATTGTGGTGACCTGTGTTGTAGTTAGGGATGCACCAATATAGTTTTTTTGGTATTGAGTACGGGTACTGATATTTTTTTTCTTCGGTGCTCGCCAATACTGATACTGGAGTCCCACTCAGGAAACATGGCAGGGTGTAATGACTCGCCACTTGGCTTCCTGATTAGCCTGGAAGCCGGGCGCCGTGTAAAGACTCGCCACCCAGCTTTCTGATCAGCTGGGAAGCCGTCTCCATGCTCCCTCGTCACTATGTGACGAGGGAGCATGGAGCTGGCTTTCTGACCAATTAGGGTGCCGTGTAATTACTCGCTGCCGGCTTCCCATTACTGGAAGCTCAAGTATTGGGCTAGGCATCCGGAGCATTTGGACGAGTACAAGTACTCGGCATCGGCACAGATACTAGTATCGGTGCATCTCTAGTTGTACTGCACCAGATCAATGTTGGTCACTACAAGGACACATACAAAACAATTGTTTGCAATGCGGGAACCTGAATAGAGCATACACATCGTACACTTCACATAAAGTAAACTGTGACAACTCCGACATTGTGCGATAAAACTCTGCCAGAGCTGCCACATCACACTAACCCGTCCGCTAAAACGGAGCGTGTGAATGGGCCCTAAGTAGAGGTTGTATTACTAGGGAGGACACACACATCAGTATAAACCTGACAAGAGTTGTAACCCTTCCATATGGTATGCCAAAAAGTTTCACTTTAATTTCGTATGCCATCACTTGATTTTCAGTACAGTTCCATCATTATGTTTTTAATATAGCTCTGACCTCACTGGCAGTTAGGAGCTTTGCTGTGATTTCTATTGCTAAGACCTTGAACAATGTTTTTGTTCATAAAGTAATGTGATTTATTTGTTTCCCCTCCTTTTAGATCTGTGCCAAGTCAAGCTAGAGTCTTCTAGAGCAACATGCTCCAAGCGTAATGCCTTATTGGCGGTCATTTTTGAATTTACACTACCAAACATCACTTCCTTAATTTGTGGGAAGAAAAAAATAAATCATGGCAAGTAAACGGAAGTCTACCACGCCTTGTATGATACCCCTCAAGGCTCTAGCCTTGGATGGTGGCACAGACATGGCAGAAGAAGAAAAGGACCAAAGTTCCACAGAGGAGCACCAAGATATACTACCAGCTGCAGATCTTATGGGCGGTGGTCACGACTTGCTATCTAATGGACATGAAAATGTAGAAGGTCTGAGTTTTTTTTGTAAATACTGTAACTTTGGTTCTCTGGAAACAAGCCCTTTTGTGGAACACATGAATACAAAACACCTTGACTTTAGAAATGATCCTTCATATGTTTGCATTGTATGCAGCTTCCTAGTGAAAGACCCTAAGGAACTGGAAGCTCACAATGCCGATTCTCATCCCGGAGACCCAGATCTCTCCTGGATTGTGGCCAAGCACGAGAGCTACACTGTTGTAGAACAGAGCGTCAGCGGCCATGGCATTGATCATGATGACCCTGTACACCATGGTGACGAACTTGTGGATGACTACTCGGAAGTAACAATGACTAAAACCCCTATAATGAAACATTTCAAAAATAAGCTAGAGACAAAAAAAATTATCACTATAAAAGATAATGGTAACTGCGTAGGCGAGGAGCCTGAGAGAAAGGGCCGACCTGTTACCAGGAGCGGGACAGCGTTGGTAAGCAAAGTGACCAACAACATTGTAAATTCTTCTCCATTAGTAAACGGCCCCATCATAGGAACAGTACCTGTCTTACAAACTGGGGTCACCCAGCTGGTATCCATAAACCCCCCTCAGTCTTTAATACAGCCAAAGATTCCTGCAACTATTATAACACCAGTGCTGCCCAAACAGTCTGCGCAAAAGTCCCAAAGTCACCTGCTTCCCAATGAAAAGTCTCTCCCAAGAGTAATGATTCCGTTGAGCAGTATTCCGACATACAATTCGTCCATGGATTCCAATTGTTTTTTGAAAAATTCTTTCAATAAATTCCCGTACCCGTTGAAGGCCGAACTTTGCTATCTGACAGTGGTGACGAAATACCCTGAAGAGCAAATTAAAATATGGTTTACTGCACAAAGACTTAAGCAGGGGATCAGCTGGTCACCGGAGGAGATCGAGGACTCCAGAAAGAAGATGTTTAATACCATAATCCAGTCTATCCCCCAGCCAATGCAGCAGCCAACCATAACCGTTTTGAATGCTCCACTTGTAACCAATGCAAATAACGTTCAGCATCTTATCCATGCAACCCTTCCTAGTCAGATCGTCAGCCAACCTCAAGGGACTGGTGGCGTAATAGTAACTCAGCCTATTCTTTCCAATGGGATTCAAGGAGCTCTTACTTCCGTGTCTTTAGGCATAGCTCCACTTTCCACTAGTCAGGCAAACGACTTTGGTAGAGAGTCCTTTACAGCAGCGGGCAATTCCCCTCCGATTACATCACAATCGAGTTTTTATGAAAGCATACGAATTAAAAAGTCAAGGCAGCAGTTGAGTGCCCTTAAAAACAGTTTTTGCAAAAGTCAGTTTCCTTCCCACGGGGAAGTTGCAAAGCTGACCAGAATTACTGGCCTATCAACAAGGGACGTTCGGAAATGGTTTAGTGATAAACGGTACCACTACCGCAACAAACCGGCGTCCTACTTCTCAGACACCGGCGAGCCGCTAACTGACGCGCAGACAGATTTGGTGTTTTCTGTGGGAAAAGAACATGATACTGACTTTGCACTTCCAGCAAGCAGCCATACACCGGCAAGCAGCCACACACCATCTCATACACCGTCTCATACCCCATCGCATACACCCTCACATACGCCAGCCCATACCCCAAGGAGGCAGTCTTGGCATCAGACTCCAGACTTCACAACCACACGATACAAGGAGCGGGCTCCAGAGCAGCTGAGAGTGCTGGAAAGTAGCTTTGCAACAAATACTTTCCCTTCGGATGATGAAGTGACCAGGTTACGAAGCGAGACAAAAATGACAAGACGCGAAATTGACAGCTGGTTCGCAGACAAACGCAAAAGAGTCGCTGAAGAACTCAAGAGAGAGAAGGCCCGTTATGAAAAGCACGAGGACATCTTTCCTGAAGAAATGGAGACCTTCAGGGTCAAGACTGCTGATGAAGTGAAGGCTCCTAGTTCTCCAGTCTTTGAGCGAAAAGTAAACCCTATAAAGATTAATCTAAAGGCTCTTCGGGTGACGGATACAGGGAACAACACGGACAGCTTCAGGGATGATAACAGTAATCACAGCGATGGTGGAAGTAGTAGGCCATGTACACCTCAGAAAAGTCGATCTGTGAAAAAGACTGCCCAGCAGCGGGATCATTTAAGACAATTGTTTGTGAAGACGCAGTGGCCATCCCAGGAGCAGTACGATAATCTGGTAGAGCAGACAGGACTGCCGCGCCCCGAAATTGTGCGCTGGTTCGGGGACGCCAGGTACTCCTTTAAAATTGGCAATTTAAGATGGTATGAGGGCTACAAAAAAACCTATTCGGAAGCTAAGCCTGCGTCCCTCCAGCCTCTTTTGGACTATTATGGCGAGCATCAAACACTTTGTGAAACTGACATTAATGATCTCTGCGACCAGACAGCTATGTCCGCAGATGATATCCGCAGCTGGTTTTCAGAACGGATGGAGGAAGCCAAACGAGGTGCGGTTGAGGAGGGCGGCGATGATGCAAATGTCAGCCACGGTGACACAGTAGATGACCAGAATACGACACCCGATCAGTCTCCAAAGGTCTCTGAGAACGGTGACTCCTGTGAGCCGAGGTCGGATGAAAGCCTGCCAGAACAACCGCCATCAGATTTACCACTTGGTGAGAAATACTGCTGTTGTACTCATTGGGGGGAAGTTATCAAAACTGGAGCAGACAAACTCTGGAGCAGTTGCCTAGGGAAACCAATCAGCTGCTCTATTCAGTTTGCTCAGTTAAGATTTGAAAATGAGAGATGCTGATTGGTTGCCATGCACAGCTGCTGCAGATTCTGTGTGCTCCAGTTTTGATAAATCCCCCTCTTTGTATATAAGCCTGTTCACACTACATTTTGCCAATGTTTATGTCCTTGCCCTTTTAGGCTCTGTTCACACCTAGGCGTATCGAATATGCGCGTTTCGTGACGCATGGTTTTACCGCGATTCACTGTAAAAAAACACGCGACAAACGTGCGTTTCCGAGGGCTACTTGGCTGTATCCCAATGGAAACGCACGACAAAAACGCCGCAAAGAAGCTCATGTACCTTTTCAGGCGTAGGCCGTTTTGTAGCGCGTTCAGACGGGCTGAAATACGGCAAGGTGTGAACCATTCCCATAGAAAACAATGGGATTTTCATGTTTGAGCGTTTTGTAGAGCGTTGAATGCGCTACAAAACGTACAGGTGTGAACCAGGCCTTAACGTTGTAGCTCGCATTTTACTACATATCTGTCAAAATAAGTCTAGGCAACTGGACTTGCTGTATTTTTCTTGAAGACGTTTCACTGGTCATCCAACCAACTTTCTCAAGCCTCAAGTTCTGAATTGAGAAAGCTGGTTAGATGACCAGTGAAACGTCTTCAAGAAAAATACAGCAAATCCAGTTGCCTTGGCTTATTTTTTACAGATATATCATGACCTGGATGAATGAGACCCTTCACAGACATTGTACTACATAGGCTTCAATATTAAACTTAATTTATATGTATAGTTAAAAATGAAACTTTTTTTTATTTGCAAGTATGGATTCCGGACGTGAACACAACTTCATGTTCCGTACTAAGCATTTGGAAGTAACATGGTAAAAAAGAAAAATTAATAAATGCTCCCATATTTAACAGAAGAAAAAAAATTACATTTATGATTTTTTTTGCATTGGGTATTTTATCCTGTTTCTGTGCACTATAATACATTTCAGTGTATTTAATCCTAAAAATATTGTTTTGATGAACAAGTAATTGATGGAGGTGCCCTCCGCACACCTTTCAGCAGTCCCGGCCAACAATCAAATAAATGGAGAACAAGTAGACTTTTTTTTATTCTAAAGGCCTTCTGCTTTCATAAAATATATCAGTTCGGGGGATGTTGATCTGTTTTCTAGCCAAAAATGCAGATTTTATGACGTGGGTGCAAAAATTAAGAAATTGCTCCGGACGACAAGTGGTTAACTAAACATTCACTTTTTCATATATTTTTTTCATAATCGATTAGTTGCAATAAAAAAAAAATCTCTCCCCAAATAGTTGCCAACTATTCTCATTGATTATTATCAATGTGATCGATTAGTTGTTGCAGCCGTAGTTTTTACTTGTAAATCAACTAACTTTTCTCTGAAACCTTTTAGGGCAGCGGTCGCCAACCTTTCGGACCTCCATGGACCACTAAATTCATAATTTTAAATCCCGCGGACCACTAATATGAATTTAAAAAAAATATTTATATTCTCATATT
>NW_017306495.1:524877-526482 GCF_000935625.1 Nanorana parkeri
TGCCCAGAGCTCCACTTACTGGCTGCCTATGAAAATTCAGAATATTCCTATTTGCATGCATTGTAACTCCAACAATCTTCTTTTAATTGCTATCTTTTGGGTCGTTAAATAGAACTCTGAAATTGTTTTGTTCTATCTGTTCCATGACACTCGGCTTGAAGGGCCTGTTGGCCTGACACTTTCTTTACTTTCCGGCTCCTGGAAGAGATAAAACATGTTGAAATACGAGGGTATCGCGGAGATGTACTGAATGTTTTTGGGATTTTTTTTGCCCTGATTTACACTTAATATTTTATGTTTTTTTTTTTTTTTTTTTAAAAACGGGCTGAACACCAGCAAAGAAAAAAACCCTGATAACCCGGAGGACTGCCGTATCTCCAGCCTCCTTCCCAGGGGTTCCAATGGCATTGAAGTATATTGTGTTTTTCTCCACTGGGTGGCAGGAAGACATAATGGCCATCTTGGCAATGCATAGGAAATAAAGGGACCTTGTTGCCTTGATGCAGATTCTGTCCTATGGAAGTCACCTTTCCCTCATTGTACATACCATAATGCAGGTTTTCAACATTTTCCCCATCTCTGTGACCCCCTTTAGTGCTTTTCTTTCCCCCCTCCCATCCTATTCTCTGTATGTCTATTGGTACAGGAGCTTATTTATATAATGACAGAATAATATAACCATTTAGTATTCAGAGACTGGTTTAATACAAAACTTTCTAGTCGGAAACCTACTTGGACTAACTTTTTGTAAATAAAGATTTGGGTTTTCTCCCCTTGTTCTTCGATAAAGAAATGTTGTGATCGTGTGCTATGCATATTTTGTATTTCGTAATAAGGGGGCTTTGGTATGCGAGCCTGGCGGGGGGCTTTATTGTGTGCCATGCTTGGCGATCGCAGCCGGGAGAGGGCTGTATTAAGACGGTGAGACTCTCTCCTGTAGTGTATTCTCATTGTGCTTGTACTTCTTTTTCCATATTGCACTGGGTTTTCTGAGTGAAGTACGTGATAGAGCTGCTCAGGGACATATAAAACGCCTGTGTGTACTAATATGAAGGCAGAACCTTATTTTTTTTTTTAAAGGGTGTTTATTTCTATGTTTTGTTGCAGGAGTTTAAAAGCAAACGGTGTTAAGCCAGTTGAACACTATGGATCCAACCTAATTTAAAGAAGAACTCTGGGGGGAAAAATTCTTAACCTTAGCAGTGCGGCTACTTCTGCACGGAAAGTGTTAAGTGCTTGTTTGTGTCTAGGTTCAAAAATACCAAAGTAATACTCGCCTGAACCTCGGATCTGGCAGGCTGACAGCGCTCTCCCTCTATAGTCTGTTTCCACTGCTGCAGTGATGGAATGTCCCTCGGCATCCTCACCTTCCATACACTGTGTAGAATGTGATGACTCGGGGACCTTAGACTGCTGCAGTGATGGTATGTCCCTCGGTATCCTCACATCCTATACACTGTGTAGAATGTGATGAGTCAGGGACCTTAGACTCCTGCAGCGAAAGGGGAGCAAGGTGGTAGGAACTGGTCTAATAGTCTGCTGTCTCTGACTGAGGATCGGGCGAGTAAAACTTTTTTTTTTTTTTTTTAAACTAGACCCAAATGA
>NW_017306495.1:526573-532645 GCF_000935625.1 Nanorana parkeri
CCTGGGGGGGGAGGGGGGGGAAAAAATTTTTTTTTTTTTTTTTTAAACTAGACCCAAATGAGCACTAAACCCTTGTAATGCGCGGGTAGCCACACTGCAAGGATTAATATTTTTTTTTAATTTCCCCCGAGAGTTTTTCTTTAACAAAGGGATTGTGGCAGATCTTCCATATAGAAAACTGCTGCAGATCCCACCACACTGGACCGCTCAGCTTACATGCCTGTTCCCTGCCTATCCCTGGATCATATCCCCTGCAAACGTAGTGTTAACAGCTTTCCTGGGCAGTGGGAGCCAAAGAATTGGCTCTGGCTTTCTATGTTAGCGGCACTGAAAATGGAGCAGATCGCTGGTGCCCACTTTAATTGGCAGGATGTGCTCCGTTTTCCCAGTTTAGGATCTATGCCTGCACCACTCTTTAATTCCCCCAATGTATATGCTTTTAGGGAGGACCTTTTTTGAAGATTAAACATTGCTGACAGGTTTACTTTAAAACCACACTTCACGCTTTAAAAGTTCTGATCTAGGACACTACGTAGTAGAAGCAGAGTAGAGCTGCTTAGCCAGGTAGAAAACCTTGGCGTTAGACACCATTCACACCTAGCGACATACCTTTTGCAGCGGATCCGCACGGCCGGGATAGCGCGACTTTCGGGGCGACGTTCCAGCGACGGTAGCGCGACCTTCCCCGTCGGGCTCCATAGAAAAAAAGCGAAACCGCGCAAAATCCGCAGAAAAAAGGGTCCGGTAGAAGCGACTTGCGACCGCGACGAGCGACATGGAGTTAAGACAGCTCCATTGAATAACATTGGCCGGCGACTTCTCGCGATATCGCGCGGCAAAAATGCGCGATATCGCGGCGGAAATCGCGGGACAATTCGCTATATGTGAACGGGGCTTATTAAATATGAATAGCAGTCGGCTTATTACTTCCATTGACCATTGTCTGGGGGCAGCTGGAATTATGAAAAGCACACCCGGGGATTTTACTCTGAGCCATAACTGACCTAGGGCTGGATGTCTGGGCTAATGTTTGATGGTCTGTTGCCAATAGCAACTGTTCTTTTATTTTCAGACTTACAATTGAATATTTGGAATGTAATTTCATATGGTTAGCCTTCCAGGCATTTTGAGGGTACGCAGGCCTGGAAGTGTCTCAGAACTAACCAAATCATGCTTCAGTAACCGTTCGGGAAATCGCATTACAAGTGTTTTCTTTCCAAGTATAAAATGTTCATCTGTTCAGCAGTTTTATATCGGCCGGTCATTGTAAAAGTCACATAATCCTCAGCCCATCGTGATATATTTCTAAAGCACGCACTCGACCAGAGTAAAAATAAAATTGCATGTTTCCAGTCTGGTCCTCTAAATGATTAAAGGCTCCCAAGTAAATAAGTTCTCTGTAACCGCATTAGTGTAGCGATAGGAAATGTCCATATGCTGGCCGGCGTGGGCTGAGGGATTTCCTCCCGACACTCTCCATCTTGTATCTGTGACCGGTGCGGTTTAGTCTTCTGCTGCTATACGAAATTCAATAAAAGTGTTAATGCTGGTAGTGCCCTCAGTTCTCGGAAGGCGACTACTTTGTTTTCATGTTTGTGGGGACTAACCAAAGAGAGTGACGGTTCATTCACCCCAAAATGATCTATTTTTTAATGGATGCTAATGGAAAGCACCGAAAAAATGAATGGGTGTGAATGGAGCTCGTTCACACCAGATCCGTTGCACTGAAAAAAAGTAGTGCATGTTCAGCTCAACGGAACGAAATGGAGCGCTGTGAGCTTGCCCCATTCATTTGTTGGTGCCCTTCCATTAGGATCTGGTGTGCATGGGCCCTGACAGTGTGCTTATACGGCATCAGTTCATGCAGGAGTTCTCATTCAGTTGTATTTTAGTTTAGTGTCTGTGACTGTTTACTTCGCTATTTTTCATGTTTAAATGCACTAGTTAGAATATGATATAATGATGGTGAATAGAACACACCACAGAGGTTGCTTGGTGAAGTGTGGATCCTTCACATCCCGATATATATGCATCTTTCAGCAGGGGGAATGCAGGAAAATATAAGCGGACTATGTACATTCTGTTACTTTACTACCGATTTAATATAATTATGAGGGCGGGGGAGAGAATAAGTGTCCCCATGAGCATTTAGCCATAAGGTGCTAGTATACACAGCATATAAGTACATTGTGGCAGACTTGCCTGCCAAAGCAATCCCTTCCAGTGCTGCGCTCCTCCCTCACCAGCACTGCCATCTTTGGCTCCATCTTCTTTCAGGTTTCTAGTCTTTGGCCAATTGGTTGGGTCCCGATGTTGTAACTCCTGCACAGGAGAGTTGCTTCATTTCGGCATGTTGAGACTACGCTGAGCTCTGTATGTTTATCTCAGTGCAAAGGGAGGAGAAAAACCTGCAGGCAGCAAGATGCTTCTATAGGTGATGAGACTTAAAAGTGACATTAAACTAAAAAAATCCTAAACACTAAATACCTAAACTCTAAAAATGGATTCAAGTACCTTAACTATGAAGAATAATGCATCTTATGTGTGTATCACTCGGCTGTAGGTGCTCAAATCATCTCTGAATTGGTGCTGACACTGTCCTTCCTTCTGGAGGGGGCTACTTTTTATACTCCTCCTATGGTTCCTGTGTGTGTTGTAAAGTAGTCACCGCTCCAAGCTCACTCCTATGATGGACTACAATCTCAATACAAATGAGTGAACTAAACGTGAGATTGTAGTCCATCACAGGTGTGAGTTTGGAGCGGTGACTACTTTACAATACACACAGGGACCATAGGAGAATAAAAGTAGCCACCCTCCAGAAGGAAGGACAGTGTCGGAAACCAATTTGCGTGTTTGTCATGTTTTTTATTATTTTTACATTTATTTCATTTAATATTTTTAAAAACTTTTTGTTAACTTTAATTGCTAATCACATAGGGGGGCTTACAAGCCCCACCATGTGATAGCAGATTGGCAGTGACAAGTACTCTTTAAGGTGATACTGGGGGGTCCAAAGAACCCTAGTCTTACTTTACACTCAGTCTAAGCTAGTGAAGTGCAGATTACACATGCAATACGTGCTGCTCCCGGTCCCCTAGAGTGGGGAGATCAGTGAACAGATGTTTGCCACTCTCCTCCCCAGCTGCCCACTGACACCCAAAATTCCGGTCCTGGGCCGTAGGAGGGGCAGCGGTTTGGGGGCCTAAGTTTACTGGCCTGTAGAAGTGATCTGGCGACAGCTGAGTTGCCAGAATCGCTTCTGTTATAAAGCCGACAGTCGGCTTTACAAATGTAAACAGAGTCCAGGCGTCTTTAGTAGCTGGGAGTCTGTTTAAACGGGCTGCTGCCAGTGATGTACTATGGATGTCACTGATCACTAGGGGGTTAAGCCCTACAGTTGGCATATAACCTGAACCTCTGATTGCCTTACTTCCCTCCTACTTCAATGTGATGAAAATATTTCTGTAGTATCACTGCAAACTAAACCCGATCAGAAATGGGATCTTCTGTCTTATCACTACATGGAGTATTCACACTTTCTGGTGAACGTTCCACAATTTTAGATTAAAGAAAAAAAACCACGGAGGATTAAATCTCCTTACTGCCCATGTCTAGTGTATGAGTCTTGGCAATTCTTGTGTAAAGATCTCACCACAGATGTCCCCCAGCCAAAATAAAAAAAAAAAAAAAAAAAACAGCATAGGAATGCATAGCTAGATTCCTATTGGCTATTTCACTTTGCAATAGCAAAATAGCTATTGCACCCGCCCTCTGCTGCTGTCAATCACCAGAAGCTCCCCCCACCAAAAAAAAAAAAAAAAAAAAAAAGGGTACAGAAATGGTGCGATTGCCCTGATTCCTGATCACCCACCCCCTTCACTATATTACCTGCACTCCCCTGCCCAAGAAAAAGTTATTTGCCATGTTAGGTCAATTTCATTGGGAGTGGGCCTTTAGTGCAGGGGTAGGCAAGTTCCATGATGCACTGCAAGACTCTTAACAGCCACAGTCATGTCTCCCAGAGGCAGCTGGAGTGCCTAGGTTGCCTCCCCCTGCTTTAGGGCCTTCTACATATATAGACTTCAGGGTATTCAATAGTAGCTATAAGACTTTCTGCAACCTTTGAGCACTGCTGAAACCTTTTGGCAGCTTATGTAGAGACCAGCACTCCCATTATGATCTGTTTACCCTCCCTGACTGGAGGCTGAGGGTGATTCAAGACATTTGCTTGTAGCTGGCTGAAGACTTTGCAAAAACTTGCTGCTCTTCTCCAAGCTGAAGCTGTGTGAGCAAGGTTTAAAGGGCACCTATGAGCATGGCAAATTTGCTCATCACCACGTCCCTCTTCCAGTGCATGAGGAAGGGTTAGTTCTAAAGGAACACCCCCAACTCTGCAGACGTGGCTTGTGCTGGACCTAGGACCACTTCTGCACCCTTGGCCACTGACTAGGAGCCTGAGCTGTGGCTGACCTGAGATGCCTGTTGCATGCTGCCAGCAGCAGTGTGTGTGTGTGCGTTAGGTTTACTATAAAATGGCTAGTATAAAAGACGGCTAGTTATGCAATGCTACTGAATTGTAAAATGTTATTTTAAGGGAACATGAGCACTTTCAACAAAAAACTAAAAAAAAATATGTAAATAATTGTGCTGCCGTTTGTACCATATTTTTTTTGTTTCTGGTGAGAGAATGGCTTGTCATGTTTTTAGATGATTTTGTAATAAATTTCTAGCCACCCTAATAAAAACTGGTTAGTATTTTGCAAGATCCATGTATAGTGTCACAATGTTGTGTAGTGGTTATCTTCAACAAGCTCAGCGGGCTCCCCCTATTCCGTAACCATACAGGAGGTCCCAGCAATCTCAGTGGGCTTCCCCTATTCCGTAACCATACATGAGGTCCCAGCAATCTCAGTGGGCTCCCCCTATTCCGTAACCATACAGGAGGTCCCAGCAATCTCAGTGGGCTCCCCCTATTCCGTAACCATACAGGAGGCCCCAGAAATCCCCGCCGGCTCCCCCTACTCCGTCAAATACATGAGGTCCCAGCAATCTCAGTGGGCTCCCCCTATTCCGTAACCATACAGGAGGTCCCATCAACTATCGCCTGTTATGGTAGGATGGAGGTTCTTAGTGAAACTCTGGAAAGTCACTCCTTGCCCAACACCCGTCTAAAGAGGAACCTTACCCATTTCATTGAAGTGACAGCAAACACACCTTTAGAAATGTTTAGTAATGACAATCTAGAAACATATGTCTAGAGAATTGCCAGCTTTGTATTCTGTCCCTCCACATTCTCCTCACAGTTGCCATTTTTATTAAGGGCAGATTCATGTCTTCCTGAAACTCTGGCACATGTGACCATGCACATTATCTCAGGGGAGGAAAATGGCTTTCCCTGCGATCCCATGAGATTTCCCAGCAATGCACTACTGATGTAACCTTCTCAGGATGCAACGCTTAGGCACAGATTACATCACTAATGCCCAAGAGAACTGGAAAAACAATAGTTGTAAAGAAAAAGCTGTTTAATGAACATAAGATGATTTCATATTAGCATGCCGTTTTAAAGGGAATTGGTTGTTAGATCTTGTCACAAGCATAGGTTGGAATGGGGACAGAAAGGTTCCTCCTGTACGTCTCTTTATTCAGCATCACTATCTTTATATGAGAATTCCAGGGCACTCTGAAATTTATACAGTGGCTAAAACTATAGGAGCTGATGCTGGGCTCTTCCCCCTCAGGTTTTGTGCCTCCCCCATTACTCTGCTGGTCAACCTTACCGACGTAGGGCCAGTGTTTCAAAGTATAGAAATGATGGGTGCCAAACTAGAAGGTGAAAGTCTAACAATGCCTTTAATTATCCAGAATTTAACAGCCAATGTATTTCTGGGGTACAATCCACCCCCTTCATCAGGGCTTACAATGGGATAAGGACATGAATGGACTCTATATATCATTTGGTATTAACGTTCCTTTAGGACTGGAACAGTTATTCGATATATACTGCCACTGAGTATACAATTCCAGTCATAAAAGGAGCGTTAATACCCAAATATATATATATATATA
>NW_017306495.1:532804-533898 GCF_000935625.1 Nanorana parkeri
TGTGTGTGTGTGTGTATATACAATATATATATATATATATATATATATACACACACACGCGCGCGCGCCCCCATTCTAGGCCCTGATGAAGGGGGTGGATCGTTGTCCCCAAAACATGGCGGTTCGATTGAATTATTAAAGGCATCTTTGGACACTTCCTTTTAGTTTGGTACTCATTTCTGTACTTTGAAACACTGGCCCTATATCAGTAAGGTTGGCGCCCATTACTTCCAGCTACCATCAGGGCAGGCCTGTTTGTTTGTGCGCTTGGTCTGTTCAAGAATGGGGGGGGCTTTAAGGCCCAATTGTGGAGTCAGTATTTGCCTATTAGTGTGTGCTGGACTTGAGGGCACCTGCGGTGCTTTAGAAGACAACCGAGCAGCGGAAACCTAATGCTGGTTTGCGATTGCGGTCTGGACAGAACTACCACTCGGTCCGACATTTAGCGATCCGTGCTCTATAGGCTCATCTGTGTTCAAAGCAAAGTCTTGTACTGGCCCGGCCAATTTGCATAGTCCACCAATCGATAAGCAGCCAGTTAACGCTTTGATCAGAAAATGAGAAAAAGGTAAGCAGATGTACACGGGATGTCTATAAATATGTGCTTTATTACTAAGATAGTGAGATTTCTTTTTTTGCCAAACAGAACATAATCAGCTTAACAATACACAGAACATTCCAGTCACAGCTGGCTTCTGACTGCATTGGGCCATTGGGGAAGATGGTGTCTGAGGTCTCCTCTCTAAGCTGGACTACTTATACTAGAACAGCTCAGAAGGTAAGTGTTGGCGATTGCCGAGTTGTAGAATAAAAGCATATTACATTGTCTCCTTAATACATGGGCTGAGGGTGGAGGTAACTTCCAGGTTTCTCATCTTGCAGATTCTCTATAAGAGGCAAGGAATGCTGGGAATTCCCCCCCCCCCCCACTGTCGCAACACATCAGTTTCTTCTTCCACAGTGGAAACGCTGACACCATCACGGCTTAGTGATCACTGGTTACTATAGCATAATGAGATATTCAGGTCCTGGTGTATGCCGCTAGAAATGTCACCAGTACGACTCTAGCACTACACCATACATATCTGTCGGGG
>NW_017306495.1:534501-535023 GCF_000935625.1 Nanorana parkeri
TACGCTCAGCAAGAACACTTCTGGGGGGGGGGGGGGGGGAGGTAAAGAGCTTGAAAGCTTTTAGAAGCTCGAAATACCCCATCAAGAGACCGGTAAGCAACTTTGGGCCTGATTACAGTATTGGATCTGCAGATACTGCCAATCCAAAAACAACAACTAGGCAGAGTGCCTCCTGATAGCGTGCACATCCATACCCCACCAAGGTATACTCGCCCAGCCATCATCATCAAAACCAATCCATCTCAGGTAAGCTCTGGTGTTAGATCTTACCTAGCTGATGGACATCATAGGCCTCATGATTGGGCCACTCATACCTAAGTGAAATAACAATCTGGAACTTGCTGGGGGAGGAGGGGTGGGCTATCAGGTATCCCAGGTGGGGGTAAAGTAACTGATTGACTTTAATGTTTGCCCCAATTAGTGCTTATACTTACCATCCACCCCCCATGGAGAGCACAAGAAGATTTTTGCCCTCTGTGAGCTGAAAGTTGCGAATTGGACCTTAGTCAGGCTGAGAACTAT
>NW_017306495.1:535262-536362 GCF_000935625.1 Nanorana parkeri
TCAGTGTCATGACCACTTCCCCCCCCCCCCCCCCCTCCTTATAAGACAGCACTGGGTGCCCGAGCAGCAAATTGCCAAGCACCAGCACTGCCCTAGGGTGGGCAAGGTCCATGCAATTTATTTTTTTCCAGGTGTCAAATAGGGAGCCTTACGGAGCAAAGGGTAGGGTGAGCACTGGCTGATGGGAGGGGCCCTCGGTAAACTAAACCGCCAAGGTGGGCTAACTTCAATTAAAATGCTAGAGGCCTGGCTTCTATATTTTCCATGTTCTACAACAAGCACACCTTGTTCCAAAATGGTGATACAGAAATTCTAAAAGCCACAGGGCAGAGCATAAGCAACTAGCTTTTCCAGAAAGAAAAATAAAAAAGGCACCCCTAGTATTTCTCCTATGAGAGGTTCTCTTTAAAATATGAAGGCGAATGACAACTCACATTGTCCATAGCAGCCAAGCAGATTCTCCTATACTTCACCGAAAACATAAAATAGAGAAGCCAATTGGATGCCATGGGCAACAAGACACGCTCTTCTTGCCACACCCCCACCAACAAGACCTGCCCCAGTTCCCTACACTTCCTTTAACCCAGACATGAAATGAGGACCCCCTCATATTGGCAAGAAAAAGTGGGTGGAGTTAATAATGCAAGTGCACAACTCTCATCGTTGTTCACTAACAGCTGTTAAGATACAACCATCTTCCCAAAACTGTATTATGCCGGACTGGCCCTTTAAAGGCTGAATGTTTTATTTAAAACCAAAAAATAATAAAATGTAAAAATGGAACCTGCAATAACATTGAAACGTACATGACATTGAAAAACATCCATAAACGCGGCTCTCGCTCTTGTACTGCTCGAGCCCCTGGAATGTACTCCGCATTAACATAACAGGTGATGCCGGGAATGCTAAAGCGCACTAGGCTTTACATTTCCTCTCTTCACAGTTTGATAGACGATGATTGAATATGAAGCAACAGGCTGTCCACAGCTCGGAAATGGTTTGACAGAAAGCCAGTCTTTCACGATCGGCCTCACGAATATACAAGGCATTATATATAGAAAGGGTTCCTACAGTTTGTGCTGCAGGAAAACAGTTCCCTT
>NW_017306495.1:536387-581670 GCF_000935625.1 Nanorana parkeri
AAGCGTAGACAGAATCCGGATTCTGTCCATGGAAAGCCTTGCTGACCTCCATAAACATTAACATCCCGTTCACCACCAGCCTACAACCTGTTATCTCCACTAAGGCGCGTCTTCCGTGGCATCCTGCAACAATAGAAGGGATGGTTGTAAATATTTGATGCGTCAATATTTGCTCTCTCAAACCAAAGGAATGACAGATATTGCACAGAGCAGCCGGGTGAGACCGAATACTCGATTGCCTGCAAATCTTACAAGTGAAACAGTAAATACAATGTTAGGAGTAATGGAATCTTTGGTACAGAGGGCTCTGCTCACAAAGCTGCTTTTCTCTTTACTTCGCTCTTCAATACCACAGCTTAGAACAGGCAAACTGTGGTCCAACTACAAATCCCATGAGGCATTGCAAGACCCTGACAGTCACAGACATGACTCCCAGAGGCAGATGGATGATGAGAGTTTGAGTTTTACAACAGCTGCAGTTCCCACCCCTGGGTTATATCCTATAAATCTCAGTTTACAAATGTTTATTTTACCTGTTCTGTAAGCTGTGGTATTTTACCCTTCTAGTGACCTAACACTGGCCCTGCCCATTACATACAGGTCTTCACTTCTTAAAGCCCAGTTTTGTATACATCCTTTATTAATGATATGAAGTTAGGCTGCATCAAAAATATCTTGTTTTTTTAATGTGTGCAAGTGCTATACTACAATATGGAGCTGCCTCGTACTGGCAACATGCTGGAAACCCAGACTGAGTGCAATGGATCCCAGATCTCCAGCAGTCCAACTCTCTGAGCAGTGTTCTTGACTGAAGCACAGTGCTGGGGTGTTGCGCTCTAGTAGTGTTAAAAAATATCCAGGTTTGTGAATTGAGCCCAGTGCTGAAAGGACGGGCAATTATAGCATTTTTTTCAAGGGTCTGGTCTTGTCTGCAAGTATCTGCGACTTGCTCTAGATGCAGCCTGTACACATTCTGAAAGGCTGCCGAGTCAATGCTGAAAGGGAAGAGCAGAGGAACCAGTGCAATAAATAAGCTGTAAAACAAGCTCCCCGCTGACCTCCTGCAGGCACTGTGGAGTAATTCATCCTCTATGTTTACTGTAACTTTTCCTTGCAGGAGGGACATACTATATCTCTATATCTTACCTACCCGATCTCTTTCTTATTGAGAATGTACACTGAGCTGTGCATACCTTAACCCTAATAAGATACACTATTTGGGATGTATATGGGTGCATGCCCTGGTCTTACCTTCTCTCTCTCTCTAAAGGATCCGCCAGTTCTTGTGAGATTCGGAATTCATCTAGCTGATGTGCGGGGCATCGAGAGTCTCCTACTCCATCACGTAATCGACCAGCTGAGGGGTCACTAATCCGCTCTCTGGGCGCTGCTGCACCATTCATTTCACCATTCTCTTGCTGCATTTTAAGAAGACAGTATTGTTTCTACAAGCAAAATCTGGGTCTACGTGAATCTACACTGGCAATCACAATGTGCAACATACACTGACCCATACCAACCAATCAGAAATCTAATAACTGATTTTCACTGATTGCCGATTAGCACTACAAAATATCCTTTACCCCTTCTGTGAAAATTCTCATTTATCCAGGTCATGGCGGCACTGACACCTTAATCCCTTCCCCATGGAAACTGTCACACCTCCCATACTGTTCTTGTACAATTGGAGAAGCTACAAAATGTCTTCAACATTACAGAACAAGTCCAGTTGAGTGTGAACAAGCACTGCTATCTCTTCATCTACACAGGAAATCCTTTTTTTGCCATCTGTGTGCCATGTGTTAGACTTTCCTACACTCTGTCCTCAAGGCACAGCTGGAGGTGAGGAAATCTATCCAAAGTGAAAATTGGGGGCGAAGGTGGTCTACAAGTTATGCTAGCCTTGCACTCTGATGCAACGTCCTCTTTATGGTTGGTATCGGGAAGGAGGTGGCTTTGGATAAAGTGTGAAGCCTCTTAGGCACATCCATAATACACTATAGCCATGGTCACTAAAGGAACCAAGGACATGGTCACTGAAGGAACCAAGGATAGTCTACCTCCACGGCATAAATCACACTACTAAATGGTAGGGGTCAAATAACTGGGCCCATCTTTGTCCTAAAAATGATAAACTGCACAGCCATTAAGGTTGTTCACCTTGCTGGAGTAGATGTCTAAGCGTATGAGAAGGGATGCCAGCTCCAAGTCTTCGCTGTAGTTATTCTTTAGAGGAACTGATCTGTATCCTGAAAAATACAGACATGACTTTCAGGTGATGTTATGAAGAAATTCACATGTACAAAGCCCCCCACGACTTCTCTCCACTGTACCTGTTTTTAGGCCGCGAACCATGAAGGACGCCTGAGCTAAAAAGTTCTGATCGCTGAACATGTCCTCCTCATAGACCACAAACCTCAAGAAGGCAAGCTCGGGGTTGGAAATAAGAAACTGAAAGGTCTTCTGGGGCCAAACCGGGTTCAAGCCATTATCAACTGTCAGTGTTCAAAATAGAGATAGTTATTGCATTTATTGGAAAGACTCCCTATTTGGGCTCACATGTATATTTTTCATATATAGCACATCCACATGAACAAGGCACATAGGAATTGGAAGTGGGGAGGGAGAGAGAGAGAGAAAGAAAAAAAAAAAAGGAAGGGGGGGGGGAGGGAGGGAGAGAGAGAGAGAAAGAAAAAAAAAAAAGGAAGGGGGGGGGGAGGGAGGGAGAGAGAGAGAGAAAGAAAAAAAAAAAAGGAAGGGGGGGGGGAGGGAGGGAGAGAGAGAGAGAAAGAAAAAAAAAAAAGGAAGGGGGGGGGGAGGGAGGGAGAGAGAGAGAGAAAGAAAAAAAAAAAAGGAAGGGGGGGGGGAGGGAGGGAGAGAGAGAGAGAAAGAAAAAAAAAAAAGGAAGGGGGGGGGGAGGGAGGGAGAGAGAGAGAGAAAGAAAAAAAAAAAAGGAAGGGGGGGGGGAGGGAGGGAGAGAGAGAGAGAAAGAAAAAAAAAAAAGGAAGGGGGGGGGGAGGGAGGGAGAGAGAGAGAGAAAGAAAAAAAAAAAAGGAAGGGGGGGGGGAGGGAGGGAGAGAGAGAGAGAAAGAAAAAAAAAAAAGGAAGGGGGGGGGGAGGGAGGGAGAGAGAGAGAGAAAGAAAAAAAAAAAAGGAAGGGGGGGGGGAGGGAGGGAGAGAGAGAGAGAAAGAAAAAAAAAAAAGGAAGGGGGGGGGGAGGGAGGGAGAGAGAGAGAGAAAGAAAAAAAAAAAAGGAAGGGGGGGGGGAGGGAGGGAGAGAGAGAGAGAAAGAAAAAAAAAAAAGGAAGGGGGGGGGGAGGGAGGGAGAGAGAGAGAGAAAGAAAAAAAAAAAAGGAAGGGGGGGGGGAGGGAGGGAGAGAGAGAGAGAAAGAAAAAAAAAAAAGGAAGGGGGGGGGGAGGGAGGGAGAGAGAGAGAGAAAGAAAAAAAAAAAAGGAAGGGGGGGGGGAGGGAGGGAGAGAGAGAGAGAAAGAAAAAAAAAAAAGGAAGGGGGGGGGGAGGGAGGGAGAGAGAGAGAGAAAGAAAAAAAAAAAAGGAAGGGGGGGGGGAGGGAGGGAGAGAGAGAGAGAAAGAAAAAAAAAAAAGGAAGGGGGGGGGGAGGGAGGGAGAGAGAGAGAGAAAGAAAAAAAAAAAAGGAAGGGGGGGGGGAGGGAGGGAGAGAGAGAGAGAAAGAAAAAAAAAAAAGGAAGGGGGGGGGGAGGGAGGGAGAGAGAGAGAGAAAGAAAAAAAAAAAAGGAAGGGGGGGGGGAGGGAGGGAGAGAGAGAGAGAAAGAAAAAAAAAAAAGGAAGGGGGGGGGGAGGGAGGGAGAGAGAGAGAGAAAGAAAAAAAAAAAAGGAAGGGGGGGGGGAGGGAGGGAGAGAGAGAGAGAAAGAAAAAAAAAAAAGGAAGGGGGGGGGGAGGGAGGGAGAGAGAGAGAGAAAGAAAAAAAAAAAAGGAAGGGGGGGGGGAGGGAGGGAGAGAGAGAGAGAAAGAAAAAAAAAAAAGGAAGGGGGGGGGGAGGGAGGGAGAGAGAGAGAGAAAGAAAAAAAAAAAAGGAAGGGGGGGGGGAGGGAGGGAGAGAGAGAGAGAAAGAAAAAAAAAAAAGGAAGGGGGGGGGGAGGGAGGGAGAGAGAGAGAGAAAGAAAAAAAAAAAAGGAAGGGGGGGGGGAGGGAGGGAGAGAGAGAGAGAAAGAAAAAAAAAAAAGGAAGGGGGGGGGGAGGGAGGGAGAGAGAGAGAGAAAGAAAAAAAAAAAAGGAAGGGGGGGGGGAGGGAGGGAGAGAGAGAGAGAAAGAAAAAAAAAAAAGGAAGGGGGGGGGGAGGGAGGGAGAGAGAGAGAGAAAGAAAAAAAAAAAAGGAAGGGGGGGGGGAGGGAGGGAGAGAGAGAGAGAAAGAAAAAAAAAAAAGGAAGGGGGGGGGGAGGGAGGGAGAGAGAGAGAGAAAGAAAAAAAAAAAAGGAAGGGGGGGGGGAGGGAGGGAGAGAGAGAGAGAAAGAAAAAAAAAAAAGGAAGGGGGGGGGGAGGGAGGGAGAGAGAGAGAGAAAGAAAAAAAAAAAAGGAAGGGGGGGGGGAGGGAGGGAGAGAGAGAGAGAAAGAAAAAAAAAAAAGGAAGGGGGGGGGGAGGGAGGGAGAGAGAGAGAGAAAGAAAAAAAAAAAAGGAAGGGGGGGGGGAGGGAGGGAGAGAGAGAGAGAAAGAAAAAAAAAAAAGGAAGGGGGGGGGGAGGGAGGGAGAGAGAGAGAGAAAGAAAAAAAAAAAAGGAAGGGGGGGGGGAGGGAGGGAGAGAGAGAGAGAAAGAAAAAAAAAAAAGGAAGGGGGGGGGGAGGGAGGGAGAGAGAGAGAGAAAGAAAAAAAAAAAAGGAAGGGGGGGGGGAGGGAGGGAGAGAGAGAGAGAAAGAAAAAAAAAAAAGGAAGGGGGGGGGGAGGGAGGGAGAGAGAGAGAGAAAGAAAAAAAAAAAAGGAAGGGGGGGGGGAGGGAGGGAGAGAGAGAGAGAAAGAAAAAAAAAAAAGGAAGGGGGGGGGGAGGGAGGGAGAGAGAGAGAGAAAGAAAAAAAAAAAAGGAAGGGGGGGGGGAGGGAGGGAGAGAGAGAGAGAAAGAAAAAAAAAAAAGGAAGGGGGGGGGGAGGGAGGGAGAGAGAGAGAGAAAGAAAAAAAAAAAAGGAAGGGGGGGGGGAGGGAGGGAGAGAGAGAGAGAAAGAAAAAAAAAAAAGGAAGGGGGGGGGGAGGGAGGGAGAGAGAGAGAGAAAGAAAAAAAAAAAAGGAAGGGGGGGGGGAGGGAGGGAGAGAGAGAGAGAAAGAAAAAAAAAAGGAAAGACCGGAGTAAAATATATAATGTTAATAATATTACAATGGTAGTTAGATTCTTCTTCTGGTAATGTCTTTAAAGCAGACTTAAATTAGGATTGAGAACTTATAGATTTTCTACCCCCTACCACGTTCATAAACCTAAACCCCAGTTAGTTAAACGCATGCGTCATATCAGTGGCTCCAGCTCTCGGAGGCAACAGCTACTCTGTCAGAGTGATGTTCAAGCAGTGACAGCCAATCTGCAGCTCCACCTAAACACAGATCCCAAAAGAATCCTGTACAGTTCTATATATAGCAGAGATATCATTCTTGTAGAATGGAATACCGAAAACCAAAAGACCTAAAATGCAATGTGTGTACCGAGTGGCACTTGTACCCCCCCAGAAAGCCCGAGGCTCACCTACAAATTCGGTTTTGGCCTTGGCATTGTCATATTCAGCTCCACAGATTTCCACCTCCACAAATGGGCACACAACACCTCTACCGTTCTTAGGCAGATGCCTGGCACCCAGAATCTGCAAACATAAAACAGATACTGTTAACCGGCTCACATTAAACAAAGAGCAACAATGTATACACAGCGGTCTGTTCTTGTGTAAGCAATACCATGAATAGCATTTCTATAATGGCACCCATAGGCCAAGCCTCACAAATGTACGGTGACAACATGTTTCTCACTTTCTATCCTCTTGACATTTGTGGCCATGCCCTCATTCACACCTCTGCCATAGTGCTTGTGGTGCACTGTGATAGGCAGCCTATTCAAATGAATAGGCTGCCTACCAAAAGTTAAAGCACACTAGAAGTGCAAGCACCTTCTTTTAAATTGCATTGCACCACATCGCATGGCAATGTGGTGCAATGCAACACACAAGCAATGGCAATTTGCACCTGGGTGCCACACTACACTGATGCGAGATTGTGTGCGATACAACGTACATGTAATAACTAGGTGTCAATATGGCATTCGACTATCACTTTTTACTAAAATAACCTCATGACACAAGGTTCAGCCACCCTCAGGTGCCGGAAAGTACTGCACTTCAGCTCTTATGGGCATTGCCTCCTTCAATTTGGGCAGGATGTCACGGTTAAGAGCTGCACTTCCATAGGAGAATCCCCAGCAACTCTTATTTTGGTCCTTACCTCGACACAGATAATAACCGGATCCGATGCACGAAGGCAACACTTGTCGAACGGGTCAAATGCATCATCCCGCATACAGTTCGGCTGCAGGACGTAACCGCAGCGACCTCCCGAATGGAACAGGGCCTGGTTCATCTGCATGGGCTTATCTGAAGCAGAAAGGAATACTCTTATGGGATATGATAAACCACAGCAAAAGTTATGCTGCTAGCTTTAACACCTTCACTGCCAAGCCAAGCATGTTCAAATTTGCATTTTTGGCTCAATAATTGCTTAAAACCCCCAAAATATTAAACAGTCTGAAAGTAGAGGGCCTGTAGAACAAAGTGATGAACACTGCATTTTTATATTGCATTATATTTGTACAACGGTCTATTCAAAACTATTATAAAAAATGTAAATAAATTAGATACCAAATACATCAAACCTTAAAGCTGTCAATAGGCGACGCTTTGAAAACCTTTAAGGCAATGCCCAATATGTCATTGTTTACACATGGGTGGACACTTTATGCTTGCAAGTGTGTGTGTGTGTGCGTGGAGGGGGGCTGCTTTAATTTTTAAGAACTTTTTTAAAACTAACTTTATTGCCATCACAAGGGGCTGAACCCCCCCCCCCCTTACACGTAATAGCATTTAGTCTATTAGACCTCTCATGTCTCCTCTGCCCAAGCAGATGGAAAACAACCAGTGCTCAATTTGCTGTTCCCCTGGCCAGATGATCCGCCGGGATCTGACACCTTTGCGCAGTTATGATTTTAGAGGAGAGATGGAAAAAAGGAATTATAGCAGAAACTATTGATCTCTGCACATTAGAGTCATTCAACCCATAATGTGATCAGTTTAGTAATAGAAGGAGACTCATGGGCTAGTTCACCTCTTGATTTCTTCTAGGTTTTGGATATTGAGCTCTCACTGCCACAAACCCTGGCTCTGTTCCCGTTCACCTGGGAGTTTTGGATGTTCCCTGCCCACCTTTGTGAATCCCAGCTCCTCTCATTATATGCACCATAATATAAAATGTACAAAATCCTAGGTGTGTAGGATCCTCTTGTAAGGATCTTACTTTAGAGAGTGGACTGGCCATTTTAATAAAGCCACCAGTGAAAGGCGGCTCCCACTGTGGTGCTGTAGTGCAGCAAATCAAACTAAGGAACATCCTCCATGAAATAGGAGCCATATACATTAGTTGTGGTCAGTGATCGCTGAAAGCTAGACCTCAATGGAAACCAGTGTGCAGACAACTGAATATCAGTGTCTCCAAGCCTTTGGAGAGCAACTCTGATCAAAATCTATTTTATGCTTTGTGTGGGGCAGGGCAAGCTTAAGTCCTCTCTGCTTGCTGCGTCTTCACTGCGGGAACTTAATTGTGATGACCTTTCCCACCACCTCTACACCCATTGCAGATCAGACTCCCCTTTTCAGCCTACCCATCAGTAGTAAGTGAATATTTCACATATCCACACAGAGAATCCACTAAAAGTGAAAAACGTACCTGGAGTCTGGAAGTTGAGGGCCACCAGCTGGCTGCCGCAAATCCACATGGGCATGGGGTCGTAGTTAGAGGAATCCAAGCGCTGGCCTTTAGGGTAGATGCGGGACAGCTGGCGCCGGTTGTATTGCAAAAACCTTTTGCCCTTTTGCTTGTTGACATACTTCTCAGCTTTGGTCTCGGGGAAGGACGACATGTCCCGATAGCATGCCCGCTCTGTGCCGATCTCTAGGAAAGAACAAGAGCCATCAATGTTCCATTCCATCTGTGCAGCGGTGGAGGAAACACTCTTCAGTGACCAGAGAAGCCACTGGCACTTCGGGGAGTCGGCTGGCAGTTCCGGGAGTCTAACTTTTTTAGCACCTAGACAATAATGAGCAGTTAACCCTTGCAGTGCAGGAGTAGCCTCACTTCAAGGGTTGATAACATTTTCCCCTGGAGTCCTTAAAGTAACCATGCTGATAGGTTACATTTTGATGTGTTGTGTGGCTTTGCCTTCTAAATATTTAATGTACAATGAGTGTAGTGGTTACATTAAGACCACATATTCCTGACCTGAAAGTATAAACCAGGCAAAGCCTTCATGTTATTACAAAGGAATGCCTTCATAAAAACAGATTGTAAAATATTGGCTTGCAACATAATCACGTTACGTATCGGATAAATCAAAATAAAAATCACTTACTTTCTTCATCAAATGGCACAGGTCGGCAGTAAATGACAAGTTCGGAGAGCTCCAGGGCAATTTTCTTCCTGCGCTCCATTATTTTGCCCTCGGTGAGCTAATAAAAACACAGGCGTGAAAAGGAAATTAATAAAACACAGGCGCTAAACTAATAAACCTCCCTACTGCAAACATTGGTGACGCTGTGAAATCTGAACCTCAGTCTTCACACAACACTGCTCCTCCGACAGAATACTACAATCACCCAATGGCCTCCAGTAACGTAGGTCAGCCAACCATCATGGGGGACAGGGATGCGTGGTCTCAACTTACCCGAGCATCTGCTGTCTGGGCTGCCTCTCTGATCTTCCTCACCCAGTCGTGCATATCTTCGGCAGAGTCAGCTGCCACATCAAGCGGGTATCTTGTCACAGATGGGACATTGATAGAGAAGACATAAGGACGATTGTACAGACCCTCGTGTCGAATAGCTAGGGAAACAGAATGAAGTCATTAAATGCAAGATCCCCCCACCACATGCACTCAGAGACTCTCTAAACAAGTCAGGGTTTTACTTTAAAGTCCAATTGAACTTTCAGTTCAAGTCTTCTAAACAGATTCCTGATGTAACAAAAAAAAAAAAAGGTGATTAATGTCTTATAATTTCTATTCTTTCAAAACTCCCGGCCTGAATTAAAAAGGCGATTAACTGCAGAGTGGGACCTTTTGATCTCAGTGAGAAGCAACAGTCTCTCTGTAGAAGTCTGATGTCCCGACAAGTCAGACCGATCGCTGCAAAAATCAGCAAAGCTCATGCTCCCTGCCGATTTAAAAAAAAAAACTGACTCATCGGGGGGTGGTAGTCAGACCTCTAGGAAGCATCACTTGGATACCCCTGGATCAACAGTATTATTTCTCATCACTATTAATAGTCAGCTCTATTTTGTTCATTTAGAAACACATTCGTCAGTTCTTTAAACCCTGTATACATAAAATGCACATCATCTATGATTCGGGTAATACACAAGTGATGTCTTTTATCTGCTTTATTTCCTACAGCAATAGGAAAGCAGCAGTAACCCATACCACCAATCAGGGTTCATCATTCTCCGTCTTCTACAGATAAAAGCCAAATTCTAGCTTCCATTTTCTACATCATCATTACTGTTGTAGTTTATGTATTAGGTTTTGTCCCTACACCACTAAGACCCACATCTCCCTATTATACTGAGGTATTTTTACCAATTTGACAAGAAGGCACGTCCAGTACTCCTCCCAGTAGGTCTCCAAGAGGACTGTTCTCATCCAGATGCTGTGGAAGAAGAGCGAGTTAAACATGCAGAAAAAAAAGATACTAATCATTTCTATCACACTCTCCATACATCTCTCTATCCATCGCTCCCTCTCTATGCATCCATCGCTCCCTCTCTATGCATCCATCGCTCCCTCTCTATGCATCCATCGCTCCCTCTCTATGCATCCATCGCTCCCTCTCTATGCACCCATCGCTCCCTCTCTATGCATCCATCGCTCCCTCTCTATGCATCCATCTCTCCCTCTCTATCCATCCATCTCTCCCTCTCTATCCATCCATCTCTCCCTCTCTATCCATCCATCTCTCCCTCGCTATGCATCCATCGCTCCCTCTCTATGCATCCATCCATACATCTCTCTATCCAGCCATCTCTCCATGCATCTCTCTATCCATGCATCCATCCCTCCCTCTCTGTCCATCCCTCCCTCTCTATGCATCCATCCAGCCATGCATCACTCCCTCTCTATGCATTCATGCATCTCTCCCTCTCTATCCATCTGGGTCAGAAGTATGGAAGTTGCTGGGTCAGAACAAGGAGGTGACTAGCATTTAAAAAAGCCGGCCAACAACAGCATCCTCCTCTTTCAGGACAGGTTTACTTTAATGGACAAAATGTAAAACTTCCAAAGCGATGTTCATATTGTTTAATATATATGGAAATTCCAATTCACATACAGAGTCACAGTTTTACTATTTAATTGCCCTCTGTGCCGTCTATGTCTTTGCTGAATACCTGTCGTGAAAAACCAATACTAGGAAAACCTACAAAGACAGTGTACCCATTTGTAGTGCAGGTCTATGGACTGAACCAAGATTTCCTCTTAATTCCTCCATCCCAATGTCTAAATGTGCTAAAATTACCAATTTAAAAAAAAGCTGTACTCACTGGATGCTCAGGCTCTGGCTCCGGAGGGTTGAATATCTCCTCCGCATAGTTGGATGGGAACCACATCTGCTTTTTGCCCCCATAGTCACCTCGCCACCTACAGAATAAAAGTGTATAAACGGAATACTAGCTTTAAAGAGGAAGTATACTCTGGAAGCAAAAAAAAAAAAGGCAGGCAGAGGGCAAAGAACTAGTCACCAGTATTGGCTGTGGTCTCCCTGTACATGCTTTTTTTTAATTTTAACTTACCATTCCTTGCTCTGCACTGTGCCCATGTGTGGGGGCAGCCATCTTAGTTGAGGCAGAGCTTTGCTTCCATGTGTCAGTCACCAGCAAGGAGAACAGTGAGCAACCCCATAGTGATATCACTAAATCTCACTCCAAATCCGGTGAGACCGGACATAAATATACGCAACATAAATATAAGAATGAATAGCATAGAATAGTGTATGTATGTAAATATGTGTTTTTTTAATTTTATATATAATATATAATCTCATTCTCAATCATATACTACCGAGCCTTAAAATTGCATGCGCCTGCGAAACGGCTAAAAATCATTACTTAAGATAGATGCTGCTAAAAAACAACTTGTACCGCAAACTATGATTCATGAAAAAAATGACCTGCTATCTTACATGATTCCTCTAAATTGATTTAAATACCATTAAATCTTTTAATTTCCCCTTTCAACTGTCTAATAACGATGAACACTCCATACTAACTACAACGCATTGCTACACTAACATAACACTCGCCTCTCTCTATCCTTGCGGCACGCTGCGGACCTATACGTAATGGGCAACTCTGGACTTTATATACGTGATGATTTACGACGTTAATGCTAATGTGACTTCTTGTCTTATTACATGCATGCTCGTCTTATTTGAACCTATTGTAGTGTCTCTACCCACTCTTTAGTACTCTTTGAGGGTGATTTATCAAAACTGGAGCAGCTGTGCAACCAATCAGCTTCTCTCTTTTGTTTTCAAATCTTAACTGAACAAACCGAAGAGAGACGCTCATTGGTTACTATGGGCAACTGCTCCAGATTTTGTCTGCTCCAGTTTTGATAAATTCCCCCCATTATCTTTATCTTAAAACTAACAAGAATTTTATTAAAGAAAAAAAAAACCCTAACAGCTCATCAGTTTAGAATTAACCCTAAATAATGGCCTGATAATGATTCCTCTCACTTCAGCATGTGCCGCGCTACCGATTTGTGTTATCCCGTCTGTTTTATGTACGTGCATGGGGGCGGGTCCTTTCAAAATGTGTTTTTCAATTTTTATTATTTTAAAATGTTTTCCCTTTCCTACTATCAAAAGGGGGGCAGACCAGCCCCTTTTATGATAGTACATTCAGTGCCACCAGTCCTCTTTATTGTGACCCCTGAGGACTCCCCTGCATGGCTTCCAAGCAGTTTGTGTACAGACAGTACTCGACTTGCTTCTTTCCTGATCTGACCGCTGTGCACCCTAAAGTGCTCAGTGCAGAGTTCTTCCGGGATCACAATGCAGAGGGAAGATCGATGAACGGATGACAATGTTTGCTTTACATAGAATTCCGAGTCACGGTCAGGAAGTTAGGATATCATCTTTGCAAATAATTCAACATCCAATGTTTGAGGGGTCTATAGTTGTTACAATGTGTTCGTCCTTATTTCTGCTTGGGGAATAGTGAGATATGTGCTTCATATGACTGTACAGGGAATAACAAAGGTTAAGAGATGCCATTATAAACCTTAATGTAATGATACCAATTTCTCCATGATTATGAGTTGTAAACCATCAGGCCCCCGGGCGTTTACACAATGTAAGTCTCATTCTCTTTCTGGCCTCATTCACACTGCTAAGTGTCGGCCCGTACAGATCCATGCGGTGTGCACGGCCGTATCGGGCCGTTCCCGTGAGGGACAGGTGCTGCGTGTGATTGTACGGAGCAGCCTGTTCTTCCCTTTTAGAGGACGCGGCCATACGTCATCATACGCTCACCCGAACTGCACATCCGTGCGGGTTTGGGTGTCGGTGCCCGGGCGCAGACAGGATCCATCCTGTCTGCGTCCCAGTATAGACACACACCCGCACGGATGTGCCGCTCGGGTGAGCGTATGGCTGCAGCCTACCATAAAGAAGAATAGGCTGCTGCGTACAAGCACATGCAGCACCTGTCCTACCCGGGAATGCAAGCCGCACGGATCTGTACGGCCCAACTCTACGCTGTGTGAATGAGGCCTTCAAGTGTATTTCCACTTTTGCAGTCAAATGTCAGAACCCCCCATTATATATCGGTGTTCTCATTCACACCCCATATCTAAAAATATTTCTTACATTTCTATTTGTTTGGGGCATATTTTTTTTTACACAGGGCACTACAGGCAACTTCGATTCAGAATAGCTGGCAATGTCCATTCAGGGGACAGATTGAGGGAGCATTCTTCTTTGAAAGTGTATTACCATGCGATCTTTGTTAGGACAGGCCGTGTGCTGCTTCTCATCTAGTTTACAACTGATAAGATCTGCCAGCACAGTACAGACAGTTAATTATGGTAAACCTTAACTCCTTAACATTACATAGAGGGGAAACGCTAGGTAGGTAAAAATGGGAGCAGCAATTAAATTTTTTTTTCCGCTTATGCTATGTGAATCAGCATATAGTTAGTGACAGGTGGCGCTGTGATTACAGCGCCACGGTCTCAGTGATTACAGCGCCACGGTCTAGGAGCTTATGGAGCGAAAAATGCGGTACTTTAAGCCTTTGGATAGATCTGAAGTCGCATAGATCTCATGTAATTTTTTAAGTCTTTACATTTTTCTGAATACAGTGAAGAATATTCAGATCTCTTCTTATATAATCCTAATGCAGTAATCTAGCAAAACCCTTGAAATGTTAGCAGGGCTCTGGGTTTTACCTCCTCCTGGTTTCTGTATTGCAGAGATATGAACTTCTGTTCTTATGGCGATACAATTTCCTGGCCTTACACGTATTTCCCGATTGAAAATTTAATCTACGAGCCCATATAAGAAAACAATTATGAATTCATTGTCACAGCTGTAGTCTCCTATTCTATGGAAGCAAGCAAATTGTTTCTTTGTCTGCTGTACCATGTAATAGTGTAGACATCTCGGCCTGAAGATTGGCTTTAATAGACAAATAGTGACCAACTACTGTGGTCACCAGATTTGGCCTAAGGCCTGGTTCACACAGAGCGTATTGTCGCAGCTGATTCAGATTGACAAAATGCTTCCTCCGAAAAATCTCATTCATTCTTATGGCTCCTGTTCACACCTGAGCGTTTTTTTTGCAATAAGCAAAACGCCTGTCGCTGTTGGCAGATTACAGCTCGTTTTGTCCCCATAAAGTCAATAGGAAACGCTTAAAAACGCGCTTTGCGGTAGGTTTTGCGCATTCATACAAATGTTTTGAGCGGGTTTTTGTCATTGACATCAATGTGTAACAATCTGCTCATAAAAATGCACGACATGAAGGAGAACTATGAGGTGAGTGATTTCCGCTCATGCTCATAGATAGAGCCGACCTGTGTGACAAAGAATCTGTCAGCTCTATCAATCGGGAAGTGAGCAGAAACATGCACATCCACAAGGATTCCACCCTCCCCTCTCTGATCCTCCAGTGCTGAGTGGAGGAACGGACGGGGGAGGGGGCGGGCACAGCTGACTCTGCCTCTCGATAGACAGAGCCAGCTGTTACTCACACAGCTGGGTGGATCCAGACAGTATTTTCGGGATCTGTCCTGGCTGCAGCGCTCTCAGTATATCGCGGGCAATAGCTAGCTATATACTGAGCATTGGGTCCCGGTATATGTCGGGAGGATGTTAGTATAGGTCCTCCTGTAACCCTAAAGAGAACTATGAGGAAAACACCCCATAGTTCTCTTTTAATGTACGCTTGTAGAAACGCGCAAAAACGCTGTCGCCTAGGTGTGAATTGGATCTAATACCTCCTTGTGATTTATTGGTTAGAGAGATCATCAGGGGTGGTATGGGGTCACTAATGTGCAGGAGGAGTGGCCATCCACAGAAACTCATTTATTTAGACGAGTGTCCCAGTTTTCATTGCTCTACAGGAAGTCCGAACGTGCAGGCACCTTTTTATAGGTACTTACTGTACAAACTGTAGTGTTTTTCTTGTTTGGGATTTTTTTTACTTTTATAACTTTTTTTTTTTTTTTACACCGGAACTGAGCTTAAATGAAAATTTGCTGTTATCGGACACGTTTTTGCCTTAGCCATACCCTAAAAAGGTACCCATAGTCTTATATTCCTCCTGTGCCTACAGCCTCAAAGCTGCACGTCTGCAGTGTGAGATTTAAGGCAGAGCTGAGTACTGAGTACACTTTTGTGTACTGTACTACTGCGGTCGGCAGCAGACAGTACACAATGGGGATCAACAGCAAGACTGCTATTGGCCATTTCAAATTGCAATAGCCAACAGCAGGCCCACTTAAAACCCCGCCCACCAAGAGGAGGAGTGGACCTGGGAGAGAAAGTTCTCCCTCCTGTCTGCTCCTCAGCTCAGTGGGCGGGTGCAATAGCTAGCCTGCTATTGGCTATTGCAATTAGCTGTCTTGCTATTGATCCCGGCTGTTTACATACATCTGCTGGCTGTGGAAGCTAGCCGGCTGGTGAAGGGGGAAGTGGAGCGCCACAGGGCTGGTTGCTTGAGAGTTATGATTACCTCTCAAGCAACCACAAACTACAGTTATCTAGCACCTAATGGTTCATGGGTGCCGAATAAGTGGGAGTTTAGTGTACAGTACTATACAGTAAACTCCATCGTAAATGTGAAAGATCTTAAGTCGATCTATTGCAACCCGAGGAGCATATGTACAGTATATATAATTTTTATATATATTTATTACACGAATATATACATATATACAGAAAACATGCAATTTTTATTTTACAAAATAATAAACTATTACAGGGTTCGCCCATGACCTAGGATTATATATATTTACCCAACAATGGGCAATTTCACCTATGAAAATTCTTCCCTTCTCTCTGCATGAATGATACAATGACATTCCATACTGCCTATGCATCAGAGTGTAAGGAGTAGATTTGAACCTTCACCCTCTGCTGGCCGTTTCTTAACACTGCAGTTAAGATCTGCACACCTGTTCTTGGTTAACCACCTATAAAGAGAGTTCAGAACTTCCACCTAGCCTATTCTGGGAAAAGGTCTACAGTCTCAAGTAAACATCATCTTCAGTGAACACACATTGGTTTATAAAATGAAATAACTACCAATTACTACCTTGTTAGGTGACAACTTAAGACATAAAAAAAATACAACCCTGCACACAATCATCTATGACACAAGTTTAATTGGGGGAATTTATCAAAACTGGAGCAGACAGAACCTGGAACAGTTGCTCATAGTAACCAGCTTCCATCTTCAGTTAAGCTTTGAAAATGAAAGAGAAGCCGATTGGTTACCATGCAGAGTTTTGAGAAATCCCCCCACGGGTTCATATATATGACCTGATCGTTACTAAACATTAACAAAAAGTAATTGTTGATGCAGATAATACATAACCTAGTCTTTATCTTATTAAAGAATACCTGTCATAACAGGGAGGTCGCCAATCCTGGCATATCATATCAGTTGTTTGGCTGTCATGCTGCCCCTCTTGGGTCAATACCCGTCACTGACCCAGAACAAGTATGAAGTTCATGATCTCTGAGCAATGTGTTGTAGTTAGCATGGAGTGTTCATAGTTATTAGATTGACAGTGTAAAGGTGAGAACAGAAGACTAGGTGTTAGTAGAGGGCTGACGGGGGAAACTTCAGGTGAAGAGGGAGAAAAGGAGAAAAAAAGCGCGAGGGAAGAGGGGGTTAAATACAACCAATACAACACATCCATGCACACAATCACTTCTGACACACACGTATAATGTGTTCACTAACCTTCCCATTCTACATACTTGTTCTAAGCCACTCAATATATTGAAATCAGAGGGTCAGCAGACTAATTTGGTTACCAATCAGCTCAGAAATAGCATCCTCCATAATAACTTTATGAAATATTCCATCAAGTATTTCTGTACAATGCAGCATCTTTTCAGGTGCTTACATCTTGCATTTGAGATGCTTCCGAGTTCCATCATCCTTTCTTCACGGGCGCTTCTGACATGTATTGGACCTTGTTCTAAGCTGCGTCAAGCTGTTATTTCATTCCCATTGACTCATATGGAAAGAAACACACACATACAAAAGCTCCTGTACACTAGCACTAAAAAAGAAAACCTAACCTCGTATTACTAAAGTCCCATATAAGCTACACCATGTTAATGCCATTTTAAGACATTATGTAATGTAAAGAACCTGCAACTATCAATATAAATAATACCTTGTGATCCTGACATGAAGATAATTGTTCAGGCACTTCCTTTTATAAAGGAGGCAACTGTCTTTCGAGCATTGTCTCCCTACTACACCCCTGGTGGACACCAAAATCGGTCATGCCACCAAACATTGTGCAGGCATGTTCCACCATGAAGAAGCCAACTCTCAGAAAGAGCTGATGCTGGAGTGAGTGCACATAGACAGGAAGTGGCTGAAACACAAACTAGTTGTCATCCAGTTAACATTTAGACCTTACTGAAATAAGAGGTAGATCTGAGAAAATTGATAAAGTGTTTCCTAGTGGTTGTCTCATGCTTACCATCCTCCCTCCTGCTTCTCCACGTTCTGGATAATGGCGTTCTTGGTGAATGTGAGTTCATCCTCTCGCTGAGCTTTATAATCAAACAGGGCCTTGACAGAGCACTGGGGAGACACAGGAGGAGTGAGATTTGGGAGGGAAGAAGGATGTAAAAGGAAAGGAAAAGACAAAGGATCAATGAAGAGAGGAGAGACGGACAGCTACAGACGAGGTGTGACCTTTGGCCAACACTGCAGTCAGCCATTACCTTGATAGCAGGCATGGGATTGGGTTCCACATAGAAACCAGGACTCCTCCCCTCATAGAGCGCTCCATAGTCCGGCTCCTACAACAAAAGCATTTGACGCATGTCATTTGACTAACCTTAGAAAACCAGCAAAAAAAAAAATACAATAAAAAAATGGACTTATCCAGATTACTTACAGCTGTACCTATCTTGTCCAGGGTTTCCTCATTGATGGGATACCTGAGCTTCATCTTACGGTATAAAGGATGCTTCTCATAATAGCTAATCAGATCCACCAGGCTGTCAAACTCTGAGCTTCCAAGCACAACACTCTGGCCTTCTTGCTGGACTCGACAATGCTTAATCTTCCCCTCCGCTCTGAATAAAATGCATGGAAAGGGTAAGGCAGGACAGTGCAACGTGAATATGGAGATAAGAAAGCAAGGAGGAAAGTGCTGAGTGGCAGTACAAACTCAGCGCCAACTCTCCAAACACAGGATGGAAGTAAGAGAGGAACGGTACAAGTCTCACCTGAACGATATGGCAAATGAGTTGGGCTCATTCCTCTTGCGTACCAAGAAAGCTCCATCTCGCGGTACCCTCATCAGCATGTGCTCTGCTTGGGCTCGTGTAAGGTTGGCATGGTACCATCTGCAGAAGGTAACAATTCAGATGAACAGGATCAACTACTATAACATTAGTGGTGTCCATCCTTTGAAGTTAAACCTAAACTGTTGTGAGGTTAATCTGGGATTTTAATGCTGAACTTCAGGCAAACAGGTAACACACAATACAAAGCTTTTGGCAGGTAAGACTGGTAATATATGTGTAGACCCCAAAATGATATGACCCACCATAAAACATATTTCTGGAGTGCCCAAAACAGATTCTATGACCCTAGGGTTGATGTAAAGAACCAAAAATGACCACAGAAAATAAACTCCAAGTTGCCCTCTACAATGTTGCCTGACAAAAGATCCTCTTCCATCTCTGCATATTAAACAGAACTTACTCTTTGCTTTCGTGCGCATTGGTCTGTGGAACGGGCTCAGTCAACCTCATCTCAAACTCATTACATCGTAGCGGCATCTGCTGGTAGTGGGTGATAAGTGCATAGAGACTCTCAAACACTAGATTATCTGTAAGGAAGAACTTGGCGCTCCCAGCCTCCTGCTTAGAGTGTATCCGACAGTGCTGGACCTTTCCATTTCTCCTAGAAGACCAAAAATTATAAAGAAAAGTCAGAGAAAGCAGCATTTGCTAACATCTCCAGTGAATCTGAAGGCCCCCCTAATAAGTCCCATTCCTCTGTGCAGTGACACAATTGAGGTGGATCAATGCCTCAAACAGTATGCAACATTTAAAACAATACATGGTGATCCGGTCTCAAAAGCCCTTTCCCAGGCACTTACTATTAGAAGGTGACAGTGCTCCGTTCCTGTCTGCCAACTGTGCTCCTGTACTCTGTCATATGAGCTTCAGACAGACACTTCGATTGAAAGTTTTAAAACACATTAGACAGACATTTATTGTGGTCACCATCAGGAAACCCCCGCCCTCCCCCTTCTTTCCCAGAAAATACCATGTAGCCATTGTTGGAGTGCATGTAGACACAAGAGGCTGCAAAGAGGCTACAGTAGACAAGTACTTTACGACACATGGTGCTTTAGCAAACATAACTGGTTCTATAAGGCCTTATGACTACCTTAACTGCTAAATAAACCAGTAGCAAATGTTAAGTGTCGTTACTTTGTTGCACCACACTAATTGCATAGGGGCTGTATGTACTCCCCATTGTCTGACTTGTAAGTCTTCTACTCAACAGCAAGCCTGGCCTCTAATGTTATGACTGTGCCATCCCATAAATATAGGATTAAAAAAGAAAAAAAGAAAAAATGACTGATCGTACCAAAAGGACAGAGTGTAATCTCCTACAAAGGTCTCACTTTCCCGCACTAGGAAAGAACCATCTGGAGCTCCGGTCTCAATGCAGTAATCTGTCAAAAGGCGTTCGGCAATATGTCGCCCATCCCGGCCTGCCCCGAGCTTTCCATGGAACCATTTCTCAGTAGAGTGTAATTCAGAGCTGTTACTGGTCTGGAAAAGAAAGAATACATCTTTATACGACTAAAAAGAGACTGCAAACAGACTATCGTAATCTGTCTGATCATCAATGCTTGACTGCCGGCACAGTTCATGGTGAATCAGAACAGGGTCAACTCCCAAAGCTCAGCTGATGCTGGCCTTCAACGTTACAATGAGACTGATTAAAGAACTAGGCAAGGTAGCAGCTCACCTGCCCCCCACCTCAACTCATCTTTCCTATCTCTTCAATTTACATCGATGAGGACTTCAATAAACAAAGAGAAGCTGCACCATTAGCAATGACTGTACTTGCATAACCGAGACACTAACTTCCTACAAGTGCTTCCTCCTTTGTGAAGTGACAGACAGGTGCTTAGCTTTGACCAACAGCTCTATTCCTCTGGTTTACTATAGGAGCATGAAAGTTGTAGCTGATTGCCCAGACATCCACCTGGCCTTTCTAGGTTGCCTTTTGGCAGCTCTGCACTTTGTAGTTCAATAATATACGATACACTATACAATACATTTACTTGAATATTTGTTAGCACAATATACCTCCTTCTGCTCTTCCTCATCATCATTGGCCTGTCCACCTGTGGTCTCCTCCGAGTAGTAGACCTTGCTGCTGGTAAGTACGAAGAAGTGAGGATACCACTCCTGTACAGAGAATATATTCATATAATTAGTAATTCATTCAGAAAATCTACAAATCAGTTTCCCGCTGCCCCTCCATTCTTCTCCATCCAGTAAGAGATCACTTCCACATACTCCCTTATCTCAAGCAAATTATTCATTATTGGACATAGGGACACATTTTTAATATGAAAAAATTGGAATTGAGGATTAAGCATACCCTAAAGCTGCCACACATGGAGCAAATTTTGGCTGGTTCTTGATGAAGACAAAAATTTGCCCCCCGGGTGGTCCTGTTGGCAGCTTCCCACCTCCAATCTAGAAATCGAAGGTGCCGGCAGAAAATTTCTGCCAGTCATTGAAGCCAATTAGCGGCAGTCATTGTTCATGTACATGGTAGGTGCTGGCTGTCGGCATACAAAAGCCGCAGTGGGAGATTTGGCCATCCACACTGTTGTACTAATGTATTACTGAATGGCCAGTATGGCAAGTGATTTAAATGGAGCTGAAGATAAACATTTACACAATGGAATGAAAAGAAATCAGATGTCATCTTTCTGCTAATTGTTTGTCTCCGCTACTATTGTTAAAGAGACCCGGACGCCCGACCATTCAGCAAAAATCTATATGTGCATTTACCTGGCATTATATATGTTATTTAACTGTAAAAGCCTCCTTTGTAAAGACATTCAAGAGTCCCTGCTGGGCATCACCATCTTGGATATGATGTCAGCAGCTCAAGAGCTGTCAATCATGTAATACTCTATAGCATTATGGGATTTGTAGTTTCACCACAGCTGGGGTGCCAAGGTTGCCTACCCCTGCTCTATAGCATTCAACTTGGCTCCTCTCCCAGCAGCTACATAAAGTTTATGTAGGGAGGGGAGAACGGAGGAGCTGGGCCAGAGAATAATTAGACATAGGAGGAAAGATTTATGACATGCAAGGAAGGAGGGGGCTGTGTAAGAAAACTGACTCTTCCCAGAGTAGTCAAATGTTCTAGCAAGTTCAAAAGCACATTGCAAGTCAATAAAAAAAAAAAAAAAAGTCTATGGAAAGGAAAAACTGCAAATAAGCATTTACAGTACTTGCCTTTTTTTTAAGTTGGTGACAGGGTCATTTTGGGACTGCTTTTACATTTCCCAAGTAACTGTGAATGTATGTCAATAGTACAGAGGTCCAATGCTGGTGTATAGTGTTCCAATCCTGGATTGCAGAACTTACATGATTGATTGGATCCTGCAGATACAAGATTCCATTCTTAATGGAGTTGCTGATGTCATTCTCTGAATACACAGTGGAGGTGGGGATTTCTTCATAGGTACTGCCTTCTGCTAGCTTCTTGTGCTGTAGACAAAAACAGGAAAAATTAATATATTTCCAGTACATGTGACTGTCCATTTATAGCATTTGCTATGGGTGGGGAGAACTGTCCGAAAACACTATGTAAAAAAGGGGCAAGCCCGTGACAACGCAGCTTTACACGGAAGGCTACATTATCACATTGATGTCATGTCACCCATCATTTAACAAACTCCAGGATTTTACAAAAAACTTAAAACTTGCAGTGGGGCTACCAATCCCGCCCCCACCCCCAGAGGTCAATGGACCTGCATTACACATGATCACGTCAGCAGTCCCTAGACCAGAGTCCAAGGGAAAAAAGGGTACAGGGACCGGTCTAGCAGCCAGGTGGGACTAAAGATCAGGTCAGTATTTCTTCTTTATTTTAGCCCCCTAGACCAAAACAAGCACTTAACAGTTGCCATGCAAAGGTAGCCCCACTACAATGGTTAGTTTTGTAAAAACTGGAGTTCCTCCTTAATCTAGTGTTCTATCACACAGAGTAATGCAAGTTCATGATGCAAAGCCCAGTACTTCCACTAGACAGCCACTGTGCTTTGGACTGATACAATGAAAAACCTTTTTTTACTCACAGCAGAGGATCCCAATTGCCTGCTGCAAGTACTAGTAATGGTGCAGCTAAACCCCAAACCAGTCTCATGGTCCAGGGTCAGCTACACCACCTGCACAGTGTCAGCATAGAAAAACATGGGCTCTTACCTTGATGAGAATTTTTCTTTTAAGCTGGTTGGGGGAGGGTAAACCATCAGCACTGACATCCACTGGTTTGGTTAGAAGCATATCCCCAAACACCTTCTTGAAATGCTGGGCCATGTTCCTCTGCTGGGCAATACTGCAATGGTCTTCAATTGACAAAACAACTGGGTATCTAACAACGGAGAAAAAAAAAAAGACTGTATGAGCTAAAGGCTAAATACCAGAACAATCTCTTAAGAGCTCAACATATGGTGCAACTAAATTCAGAAGGTTTTCTTACAGAGCCCAAAAGGACAACGCAGTAGAGTAAAAGGTAATTGAATAACCTATCAGAAACTCATGAATATTATTAACCTGTTATTCCTTAATACGGGTCTGACCATAATCTAGGCATCAAGTTGCCAAAAGAGCCTCTGCCATGTGGCCACTGTGCCATGTGACCACTGTGCTAAGCCCAACCATCTACAATTCCCCTGTCTAATGAAAGCTGTCACTGGCCAATAAGAGTTTATTTAATTTGACGGAAGAGCAGTAAGGTGTCAGGGTTTAGCTCCAGAGGACAGCCTTAGCAATAGAATCAGGAAAGTTGTAAGTAAATAGTCACAAAGTTAGAATGGAATCAGAGGAACGCCCTGAGGAGGCTTTACTGAATATCAAAGACTACAGTAGGCACAATGTAGTACCAGAGGGCTTCAGCTTTAAATGTTTAAAATGGCTGAAAGGCTAAAGTAATCTTATAGCTTGAGTAATTCTCAGCAGCTAACTGCCGTTAACCTAGAGTCCATACTTTAGTTTGCCTACCCCCACTGTAGAGCCTGAACACTGTACTGGAACACTAATCGTGTAAGTGTCTTATATTCAATTAGGTTACAAATACTAGTACGTACTCCGATGTGACAAAAGCATGTTCTTTGATGGTGAGAAGAACCTCGTTAAACTTTATTTTGGTGGTCAGGGTATGCCCATGATAAATGACTGGCATCCCATCTGGTCCATCCCAGCAATCCACTAGAAACAGAACAAAATCACAGTTGTCAAGAGATATTGTAATAACCAATTAGATATAAAACTGAATCAAAAAACACACAAACATATCTCACAATAGTCCCAAAATACACTAGTTCTTTAGGCTCCTGTTCATATGCATATAAGAAATAAAAAAAATCCTGGTGGGTACCAAAATACTTCAGTATATTTTCCTTTTCTTCTATTTTCCTGGGCAGGAAATACATTTTACTTAAAACAGAACTCCAGTCAGATTTAAACCAGGTATGGATTTGTTCATTATTAAAATAATTTTGACATGTAGCAGTCATAAAGTGACTCAATATGGCAAGGTACCCACCTCCTGTAGTGGACTGTGCTGTAACATGAATTTGGTAGGGGGAGAGGAGACAATGTGAGCCAATAGGGCTCTGCTGCAGTGCACATGTGCTGAGGGGGTATATAGAGAGGAAGAGAAAGTAGAGGGAATCAGTTTTCTGCTGTTCCTTCATTGTCCAATCATAAGGACCTGAATGAAGTGGGCCCAAGGAGGGGTGAGGTTTCAGTGAGTACTTGAATTGGCTGTGCTGTTTGGCAAGGGTGCCGTGACCACAAGATTGGCTGCATAGAACTTGAATATTGCGTATTTAGCGGTCTGCCTGGAGTTCAAATACAAAACCATAGAATTCAACCACTTTAAGGCCAGCAAGGAATGGAGGCCTCTCTTGGAGAATGGCAAAATTGGATGGGATCTATGTAAAAAAAAAAAATGTGGTGGAAATTGGTTCTAATCTTCTTAGTTCCAGTGAAATCGCACCAGTGTCTTATCAAATTAATAGTGGACTCTTCTCATGCACATACTAAATAGAGTAGTGAGGGGTTAGAACCCTCCATCAGGGTTCTATTGCTCTGTTTTCCTTTAACCCTTTCGCTGCCAAGCCCTCCGGAACATTTTTCAAATCAGCTGGCCAAGCCATTTTTGAATTTTCTGCAATTTTTTCCTATTGATTTGATTTTCAACTGCTGCGTTGCTAGCGTTTGTAAAAGACCCCCCAAACCATATATTTTCTGAAAGCGAGAGATTCACTTTCTCCAATTGTCCTGATCGATTAATCAGTTTCAGCCCTTAATATCTCAATCTTTTTTTGACTCATGCCACCCTTAAAAAGTATGCAAATTGTTGAGGCACCCTAGTCTAAAGTGTAAGAGTGTACCCCCATGCAAAAGATAAAAAAAAAAAAAAGTTTCTCCCTTTGCATCAAAGTCTTCCCTTCAAATCAGGAGCCCCCCATTCACAACAGAATCCTTTTTTTCACCATAGAAGCCCGTCTTTACATCAGAGCCCCACTTTCATATCAGATTCATTCATCCCCTTTATATCAGAGCTCCGACTTCACATCCTACTAAATCAAAAAATGTTGAGTCACCCCTGAGGCACCCTGGTTGAGAAAGGCTGACATAAGGCAAAACACGTTTTCTATGTCGGTGTGGCTATTCACATTTACAAGGAAAGCATCCACAAGATGGCGCCCTTCACTCACACTCAATGCAGCGGCAGCCCATCCGCAAACAGCGAGCATATGCTTCAAGGGAGGATTCACTGGAGAACTGATCTCCAGTTAGGTACCTATAAGCAGAGTAACCAAAAAAAAAAAAAGAAAATGTAAATAAACTTTCTTTAAACTTGTCTGATCATACCACCAAAACAAGTGAAAATAGCAGTTTGTAAATAATAAATATAGGATACGGGGTCAATTACACTTCAATTTCCCCAAAATGAGAGTAAAGGCTCTCGCAATGTGTTTTTGTGTGGAATATTTTGCTCATGTAGTGTGTCTTGCACGGGTATCACATTGCTCTGTATGTAAAACACATGTATAGTGTGTTCTACATCCATCTTAAAAGTGCACAGCTGCACATTTAAAAAAAAAACAGCCACTGGAAAATGCATTAAGAAAATGACAGGCACAAATCGCATGCCCTCATGCTTAAAACATCCCACTACATACCCCTAAACAAACAATAACATACAGAAGCATATTAAAGAGACCCTGTCACCAACTGAAAGACTGCAGGTAAAAGTACAGAAAAATCAAGTATTTGAAATTCTTAATTGCAGCGTTTTTCCTTTATTCACTTGAAATGTACCTCTGACCTTGCTAGAAACTTGGTCTACTTCATGAAAAGTCAACTCCCTTGCAGAGCCCACTCCCTTCTTGCATGTCATAGCCTGGTCCTGTTCTGGCAGCGTCTATTTACTGTCTGTGTTGGCCCAGCTCATCTGTCCCTCCCCTCCCATACATAGGTGAGAAGGTGAATATTATTATAGAATATTAACGGAGTGGAAACTCTGAGTCTACTGGGGCTGCAGACATCACATCCAACATGGCGGCGCCCAGCAGCAGTCTCTGGGCTTTTGGAAGTCTATGCAAGAGAAGCTTTTACAGGTAAACACAATGCCACAATCTGTTAAATGCACATGCAAGCTTATGGGAAGATTCTAGTTGAAATAAAAAAGGTCTGACGTCAGGGTCTCTTTAAATATTCCCTTTTTTTAAAAAAAAAAAAAGCACACCATGCTTTAAAATGGAAGGGCCACATATGTTTTAGACCCCAGCTCCACCCATGAAAAAAAATTAAAATAATAATGTTAGGAGAAAATTAAAAACAAAAAATAAAACACTTACCATACACCTTTGTGTACTGGCCACTTCCTCTAGTCACTGAAGACATCACTGGGTTTCACTGCAGGATCCTGGGAAAGTGAGGGCTCCCAAATCTCATGAGAAGACTCTCCAGCGCTGTGCAGGTTATCTCTTTGAGAGTTGGTATCCTCATCTCCCCCAGAAGGCCCAGTGACATCACCCTCGCTAGGTGCAGGGGACAGAAACAGGGGTGTAAGGGAAGTATATTATCATCCTTGGGGAAGGTGGGGTATCTAAATGACAAGTGGATCTTGCTTTCATTGCAGAAGTGTGAACAAATCCCCGGAGTAGAGAGGAGAGACAGAGTACTAGAATAGTAATTGTAATACAGGGAAAAAGGACACTGAGTAGCTGATCTGTCTTACGTGTTATGAGAAGAGGAGATCCAGTAATGGGACAGGGGGTTTTCCATGTTTTGGGAAGAAACCATGTCCAGTGAAGAATCCCAAACAGTGTTCTCCTTGGAAAACAGGAATGTAACAAACTGCAGAGATACAACAGCAGAAAGACCAAAGTGGTCAGCTTACACTGATATAAAAAAATATATATATATATACATAGACATGCAGAAAGTATTTAAAGCTGAACTCTGGGATAAGCAAATATTGTGTAAAAGCAAAAAAGTAATTTGTATTCTTCCTTAAATCTTGGTGTGGATTGTGAATGCCTTCCAGATTTGTGCAGTGTTCCCGTGTGAAACTTTGCCTCTGTATGGGAGCGTCTTGTAATAAAGATCAGTCACCATTGCTCCTTGTGCAGGGTGACTGGTCTAGTCTCCGCCCCCCTACTGTAGTTTTCTGCAGGAAGCCTGTAGTGCGTAGGGCCTGCTGGGTCCCTCCAACAGCTCTACTTCCTGCCCAAGCCATGTACAGCACAGTGATGTCGTCACTGCAATTTTAACAAGGTAATATCTGGGTTTCCAAACTGTGGAAGTGAAGCTGTTTTCAGAGAGGCACACACAGGAGGCTACCAAAAGGTAACAGCAAACATTTTGCGTCCGAACGTCTAATACAGGTCAATGGACATGCATAAAAGCAATGACGTCAGCAGTCCTTAGAACTCCAGAGTGAAGAGGCTTCAGGGACTGCTCTAGCAGCCTAGAGGGAGGCCGGTGGGACAGCTTCAACAGTGTCCCCTAGACAAAATGAACACTTAACCCTTGCAGTGCTGGGGTAGCCCCACTGCAAGGGTAAGTTTGGTTTGTCTGGAGTTCGCACCCTGAATCTCTTCTTTAAACATTATAGTAAAAAACAAACCAAGTTGTGGTTTCTTGGTTTATGTCCTACCTCTTCCAGGGTGAAGTATGGTTCCTCTATCTCCCTCAGAGGGTCACGCAGGCAGTAAAACATGAACTCTTGCACTTGGAGAAGATCAGATGGCCACGTTTCCTGCAAGGAGTAGTGAAAGGGGTTAGAAGAGACAATATCAATGGAAGAGGGAATAAAAGCAAATAGCAGAAGGGGCATCCTCTAAGCACATGAATGCATACAATTATGGGCAATCCTAAGCCCTCATTCACACAAGAAAAGGCCGGCATGTACAGCTCCGTGCACGGCCATATAGGGCAGCTCCCGGGAAGGACAGGCGCTGCATGTGATTAGTACAGAGCCCGTCCTTCTATATGGGACTACGCGGCCGTGCGCGTCCGTGCAGGTGTGCATACTTGTACGCCGACAGGATGGATCCTGTCTGCGTCCGAGCAAGGAAATACACACCCGCACTTGGGGTGAGCGTAGGGGGGCATACGGCCGTGTACTCCCATAGAGAAGGACAGGGGCTGCGTACTAAATCACACGCAGCCCGTCCTTCCTGGGAGCTGCCGTACACGCAGCACGGAGCTGTACGTGCCAGCCTTTTCAAGTGTGAATGAGAGCTTAACGTAAACCTACCGTGGCTTCCCTGCATTCCCTTACCCTGTTCCAACCCAAGGGAAACCTTTGACTTTATAAAAAAAAAAATCGGAAATTGCACAGGGCTCCCCTGCACCCAGGCCTGGTGACTGGCAGCATAGAGGACTGAAACATTCAGGTTTAGTGGATCTAAACATTCAGGTTAATCATACTTCTAAAGCTTTGTTCTACAATTGTGCTTCAATACCAAAGACAAAAACATACAAGACCTTTACCTTCTGATACTCCAGCAGAAAGGTCTGGAAGTCCATCTGCGACACTTTGCACAGCTCTGGACTCGCTCCACCTCTGTCAAAGAAAAATCAAACAAGTATTTTCACTCAACCATCTCAAATCCTCATGGGGTCACAGTATCATACATGCAAAGTCGTTTCTAACACAAGTTTAAACTGGAAGATCTAAAACAAAAATTTGACAGGGTCTTTTGGAAGAAGAGACTTTATAAGCCCCCAAAAAAACCTCTTAGTTACCGGCAAGCAATACTTTTTTAACCTGCGCACCCCACTGCAGCGCAAGCACGTTTCACAAAAGCCGGTTGCCAGATAATGTAATCCAGCTCACATGTGCTGAGCTACGCATTGTCAGTGCCTGCCCAATGGCTGGAGCAAGATGACAGTTGACCCAGAAGAGGAGGAAGATAACGTGATTCCATTGGGAAAGGAGGAGTGGATGCGGGGAGGTTTGACCTCACACCACTGGAGGAGAGCAGACCCAAAAAGGTAAGAGTGTCATAATGTGCTAGACATACTTGAACATGATAGCAAATGGGGACTGTCCCCACCACCCTTTACATCCACATTTCTGCTGACCTGGAAGTGGTTGGTGCAGTGTTAACATATCCAGCTCGGCCAACACCAAACACCTTTTTTTTTAAAGATAATTTTTATTGATTTTTGCAAGTGTCCGAGACACAACAATGATAACAACAACACCATCACAAACAATTGGGTCAACATAACCCAGGCATTTACACATCAGTACACTCACTATGTTTGTCATGAGGTTACAAGGTTACACAAGTTACACAAGCTGTGGATGCAATATACAAGGTTCAAGACATGGTGATAAAGCTCTAAGATAGGAATCACAGAACATTGAGAAACCAACTCAACCACATATATCAGCCGACCCAAGAGTATCGCCTAGGACTCATAGGTCCAGGACTGGGGAACTCAGGGCCAAAAGTTAGTAGTACTACCCCGTTTCCAAATTTGTGTTTGAGGAGGCCAGCCATGGGTCCCATATGCGGCCAAAGCGTGTCGGGTTACCTCTCTGCTCGTATGTTAGTTTATAAATGGGGAGTGCTTGATTGATCAGTCTTTTCCATTCGCCCAGGGTGGGGGCCGTCTGGCTACCCCAGACCAGGAGAATGGTTTTCCTGGCATAAAATAACAGGAGGCGGATAAGTGTCTGAGAACGGGAGGCCAGTGCTAGCTCCCCAAAGATACCCAGGAGGCAGAATGAGGGGTTGCAAATGTTGGGGAAGCCGAGGCTGACCTCCATGAAGGAAGTGATTTCCGACCAAAAGGCTCTTATGACGGGGCATTCCCAGAAACAGTGCAAGAAGTCGGCCTCTCGCCCGCAGCGCTTAAAACAACGCGAAGTCGGGCGTAGGCCGAGAAAAAAAAGAAAAGTAACACATAAAAAATAAAATAAAATAAAAGCCACATATAAAAAAAGGGGAAAAAACCCCCCCAAAATGTTTAACTCCCCCACCCCCACGTTTACGCGCCTATAAACGTAAATACGCGTCCGGTGCCCCAGCGCGCAAAAATTACAATTGCGCTACACGTTACATATCGCCGCGAACGTCGCAGTGAGAGCAATCATTTTAGGGCCATCAATCACTGATAACACTAAACTGATGAGCGGTAACAGCTTTTAAAGCGTCGCCTAGGGCCAATTTTGGGTATTATCGTTTTTTGAGGTTTCGCGCGCGCACGCAATTTTAAGGCTTGACATGTTTAGTGTCTTTTTACCCGACGTGACCCCATCTTTTATATTTTACCAAAAAATTGGGTAATAATAAATGTTTTATCATTTAATATAGGGGAAACTGTTTTTTTTTTAAAATTTCGGTAATTTTTCCTTAATATAGTAAAAAAATAAAACCCCCAGTGGTGAATAAATACCACCAAAAGAAAGCTCTATCTGTCCCCAAAAAAGGGTATAAAATTCATTTCAGTACAGCGCTGCATGACGGAATAAATGTCAGTCAAAGTACCGCAGCGCTGAATACTGAAAAATGGCCTGGATGGGAAGGGGGTTTAACACCGCGGATGTCAACTGGTTAATGTGAATTGACCACATTTTCTCTGCATCTTTACAAAATGATACAATAAAGTGAAGGGAAAAAAGTGAATCTTCCACTATGTAATCAAGCACGGGGAAAAAATGTGTTGCTGTACATTAACGTGGGCTACCATCGATTCCTAAAAGCTCCGTAACATGCGCACAGAAAAGAGCATATTTTTCTTTTCCATGCACCATGTTACAGTAACTGAATAGTGTGCACTAACCACAATTCTGTTTGAAGTGCTGAAGGGCTTCCTGAAGTAAAAAAGAAGAAAATACACAAATAAGAAAAGGCCCTAAAAGTATAAGCAGGAAGTACACCACAGAGGAAGATGGGTAGGCGAGATCAGCGTAGTCACAGATCTCTCCTCTTCACCATCCTCTGGGCATACACTGCCTGCACCTTCAGGTAATCTCAGGACATGGAAACTCTGCACCAGCCCCGTGCAGGTCAGCAAAATAAAAGATCGCTTTATTTCTTTATGCCTATTGTTCTGTAATAACCTAACATTGTCGCCTGTAGCAGGTGAAGACCTCTCTGGACATCACAATGCTACTGACAAAACAATTATATCCTATTGGATAAAACAAATAATTCAAAAAGACAATGCATGCACAAATGACCAAGAGTGATAGCAAATATGATTAGTAAATTAATCTTTTGAATCGGCCTAACAATATTGCATTTGTAAGAAATATAAAAGAGAAGCGACATCAGTAGAGTTATCTTATAGATTCAAAGACCTAATCAGTAAGAAAAAAAATAACTAAAAACTAGTATATGAGAACGATTTGTATTGCATTTGAATTGCAATTTGTAGCCACTCGTTTACATGGCTTTGTTGGGTTTATTACAGGACCAAAGAGAACATACACTGAATCGACTCACCTCTCCAGGAAGGGGATTGGAATCTGCAAAGAGAAAACAAAGACTGTCAACAGTGCTATTCAGAGTATAGTGCAATCTGCAATCAAAGTGGGCACAACTCCACACGTATGTGATCTTCAGGTCACTCAACCATAATTTATATATAGCTTCTCAGTAGTAGTTCCTGCACGTGGTAACACACGCCGGGAGACGCTACCAATCTGCTTAAAGGGGTCCCATTTTAGAGCCACAAAACGCGTTGAGACTGTGATAGCTATGTGTGTGTGTGTTTCATGGAATAAAAGTCTAAACTGAAGAAACACGATAATTTCATCTCTTCCACCCAAGTTTTTGGGGGGGCATTCTTGCCTCATCTCTCCTGTACATTTCAGGTCCCTCTAGCTGCCGAGCTTTGTATCATCCGAACTCCACCCCGAGGAGCATTGAGAGCGACCATCCTGCGCGCCTTTTTGAACCTTAGGTTTCCGATATCCCCAAGAGGATTTCTCGCAACCTATGTGAGTATCACACTTTTTCTTCTACATTTATTTAGAATGTATCTATAGCTTTGTACTATAAAATACTACACTCAGTCGGATCTCTCCTGGGACTTTTTGTCCTCAATTTTGTTGCTCCTACTGTTTGGAGTTGTCTCTCTTTCATTCATGTTACAAATGTGACTTATGCTTCCATTTAATATGCAAAAAAATGGAAGACAAAAAAACCAAAAAACTATAACCAGCATCAACATCTTGTAGAGCAACTCCTCCACATAATAAGCTACCTCTGTAGTTCTCAGCCCGTTGGGCCCATTCTACTCTTCATATCTGTTCCAACTAGATGACAAAGTCAGGATCAGTATGATGCCAAAGAGCCTACACCTTTAGGCTGGGTTCACACCTAGGCATATCGAATATGCGTGTTTGTTGCGCGTTTCGTGTCGCGCGATTCACTGGAAAAAAAACCGTGCCACAAACACGCGTTTCCAAGGGCTACCTGGCTGTATCCCAATGGATACGCACGACAAAAATGCCCCAAAGAAGCTCCTGCACTTCTTTGGGTGTAGAGCGCTTTGTAGCGCATTCATACAGCCTGTAATACGCCCAGGTGTGAACCATACCCATAGGAAATAATGAGATTTCGGCGCTTTGCAGAGCGTAGGAACGCGCTACAAAAACAAAAGAAAAATTTTGCAAAGCCAGCTTCCGTGTTCCAATACTCCTAGGTGCCCTGTGAAAGCAGAAGTCAGCAATTATTCCATGGAATTACTGGAATGGAAAACAACTGTGTGTCAGAAAAGAGGACTCCACAGAATGCCAAATATTTTAAGCAACTCTACTCAAAAGGACTTCTGTCCTTATTTTAAGTGGAGCGACACAGGTCTCTCTAGTTGAGTCTTCTCTGCTATGGAGAGGGGAGATCTCCCACCAACTCTAAAACGGCATGTATCCCACCGCACTCCAAACCGGGATCCCAAAGTAATCAAATGGGTGCTGGCGTGACCAGAGAATGGCACCTCGTAAATCCAAATCAGCAAGTAATCACCTGCACACCAGGTCCAACGTCTCAAACGCCTTTTATTTAGAAGTTAAGAATACATGGTGGCACTATTGGACAGCAATCAGTGGTTCCTTCATCAGGTCACTACGTTTGCCTGATGACGGAGGTTCTGAAATGTTGCTCCCACCAGCTCTGGCACAGCAGTGTATTCTAGCACAGGAACAAGTATGCAGACTAGGAATCTGTCTTCAGGCAGCAGTTCAACCATTGTAGCCCCTGTATATCTCTCAGGACAGGATTCCTTTAAAAAGGGACACTAGACCTGCATTAGAGTCATAGTCCCTTTAAAATGACACTTGGATTCCCACAAATTAAAAAAAAAAAAAAAAAAAAAAAAAGAACCTGATTACTGCCAATCATGGTTTCCATTAGTCTGCTCGTTCCTCTTTTCTACTGTAATTGTTGATTATTTTGTTAGAGTTTCATTTAACGCAGCCAATGAAGAGCTCATTAACAAATTAAAGAAAAAATAAAATCCCAGAGCAAACATTTATACAGCCAGTAATAAGCGATCATTTACAACCGCTGTCTCCTACAATTTCACAGCCAGCCATACGAAGTATCCTGCCCTGGCTGGAGACCGGCTGGCTCAGTAATTGCAAATGGCATTATCGGCTTAGAATAAAATAGAAAACTGGACAGTGCCGCAAGGAAGCCGGCTCCGATTGCATCTATAATACTTACTGTCTTCTGTGCGTTGTACATGAGGGATCGGTACAGCTGGGCAAACTGAGCGTAGTTGATCTCTTGGTTTCTCTGCTCCACTTCCTATGGGTAGGGGTAAGAAGGAGTGCAGGGGGCACAGAAAGCGAAGACATTTAGACTTGCAATCTACTAGGATGGAGATTAAAAAAACAAAAACTAAAAAAGTTCATCCAAGTTCTACCAGCTCCGCAAAAACAACGAAAGAAACCTACCACAGTATGGACAGACTAGCGAGAAGTTGCCGCAATCGGTTTAATAGTTTAAAAGGCAATGTGTGGTTTTGCGCATACTTTATTTTGGTCAGAATTTAGAAATAAACATTTTAAAAACACCTTGTTCCTTTTTTTGTACAACCAGATAAACATAAAAAAGACTGCATTTGCATATTTTGTATTTTATATCTAGCCAGAAGGTGGCAATCTGGGCTCCTTTCCACAGATTTAACTGTGTATTCTTATGTGCTTTGCTAAAACAGGCTTTATGTTTACAGGGCTAAGGAGCTCAAACACACACACACACACACACACACACAGTCAAGAGTCCTACTTCCTCCCAATCCATCCTGCTGAGTACAGATGGTTAGTTGGCTCCATACCAAGTTTTGATCAAAGAGAGGCCCACAGGTCAATAATTGGAGCCAACTAACCAGTACTCTTTTTACTTTTAGATAGAGTGGGAAAGAGTTAGAGCCTCAAATCAATGTTTTATTACTTTGTAGTGTATAGGTGAGAAGCGGTGAACAGGTCTGTGGCGGCTAAACTTGTTGGAGGTCCTCAAAGTGATTCCCTTGAAGCATGTGAAGAATGAGTTGGGTAAGGAGTGCTGTACGAAATTCCCTATCCCTATGTGTGGTCCCCCATCAGGCTGAAGAAGAAATGGCCGGTGGCTTTCAGAAATCCAACATCCCAACCTCCGAATCAGCCTGACCAAACAATCTCATCAAGTTTCCGCATCAAATTTCAGTATCCATATTATACACAGCTTGTGCCCCCCTCCTAAAAGTGGCCACAGCCCCCCTTTGCTTCAATTATTCACTTTCTCAGAGATTCTGATTTTGTTTCTTTTCAGGCTCTCGTTTCTAGTTATCAAGTGCACAGTAACTGTGCTCACCAGACACAAGCAGGGAGAGCTCGTCACCTGTCTGAATGGATATGGAGTTGTATAAAGCCTTTCTATATCTTCCTGTGAACTTTGCATTTATACAAACAGGAAGCTTATAAGGGAGGGGGTCCATAAGGCTCAGTCAAACATCAATAAATCTTACCTAGCAACCCAAAAACACCCAAGTAAGAAAACCTCACTGTAAAATATAGTCAAATCATATCTAATCCCTTGTTAAAATAAATAATAATTGGTTGTAAATTAGCTGATATATATATATATTTTAATTCTTTAAGCTTTAGGCCTGCAGTATTTTACAACAAAAAACTCACACCCCAGAACTTCCTAGGGGTGACAACGCTACCTTTCTATGCTCTGCATGCAGCAACCTTGCCTCCCTAAATGCGTATTCCCACAGCAGATTACAACCTAAATGCGTATTCCCGCAGCAGATTACAAGAGGATGTTCCAAAGCAAAGAGCGCTGTCATATCTAGCCTCATTCTGTACAGACATTCTCATACACCAGCATCTGGTCCTCCCACCACAGCTCTGATCGACTGCAGATCCCAGAGGGAGGATCATAAGCTGCCTCAGTCTGCATGGAAGCACAAGGGGTCTTGTCACTCACATGCAACCTACCATTAGGGACTACAATTGAATTAAAGAGTGCTCTTTATGGGTTTAAAATCCCTACAAGATCACTTTTGGCCGGTTTATACCTCTAAAAATAGGAAAAACTGCAAAATGACCTGCATCTGATGAGGAGCACAAGGTGGGAAATACAAAACTATAGAGAGTGTAACACATTTTTAGTTTAGAGTTGAAGTAGGTACAAGATAGACTTTTCCCCTTACCACCAGTCGATCACGCAGAAATCTCATATTGGGGACTCTGTAGTTGACCTGCGACAGCATATTCTTCAAGTCCTTGACAGAGATCCTACAAAATACAAGAAAAGCAGAAAGCCAATTGTAGACTCTATTTTTTCATTTCAGTGACACTAAACGCAGGACTTAAACCTTAAAAATACATTCAAGTACCTTAACTGTTAACAACTGTTAACAGAAATGTAGCATATTTGTGTATCACTCGGCTGTAGATCCTGAAATCATCTCTGAATTGGTGCCGACACTGTCCTCCTGTCTGGAGGGTGGCTACTTTTGTTCTCCATGGTCCCTGTGTATGCTGTAAAGTAGCCACTGCTCCAAGCTCGCTCCTGTGAAGAAGGACTACAATCTCAGTACAAATAAGTAAAGTAAATGTGAGATTGTAGTCCATCACAGGAGTGAGCTTGGAGCGGTGACTACTTTACAACACACACACGGGCCATGTGGAAGAAAAGTAGCCACCCTCCAGAAGGAAGGACAGTGTCAGCACCAATTCAGAGATGATTTGAGGATCTGAGTGATAAACAAGGGACAGTTTGTTAACAGTTAAGGTACTTGAATACATTTTTAAAATGTAACTCCTGAGTCAAGTGTCACTTTATATTATTTAGAAACCCAGATTAAAAAAGGGCAGTCAAACCAAAAGTGAAATTTGTTATTCATTGGTGAAGCCTTGGTAGGTTGGGTCACTGGATTCCCCAGTCAAAACGCCAAGAGTGACTTTCTCCATTATAATCCCCAACTACGTTCTCATTCATGGCTCCTATTTTGGCCAATTCTCGCTGAAATTCAACTGGGGTTGGCGCTGCTGGCACCGATCAGCTCAACAGACTTTGACAGACGTCAAGTTGGAAAATTGTTGGCCGAACGCGGATCTCACGGCAGCCCCTGTTGGCCGAACGCGGATCTCACGGCAGCCCCTGTTGGCCGAACGCAGATCTCACGGCAGCCCCTGTTGGCCGACGGCAGCCCCTGTTGGCTGAACGCGGATCTCACGGCAGTCACTGTTCAGGTATTCAGAAGGCCGCTGCAGGCAGCTGTCTGAATAAAACAGCCGGCAGAGGGGATTCCTTTAGCCACACTACTTAAGAGAAGAAGTCTTAGATTTCTATAAACAAACAAACTATAGATATATGGCTAGCATTAACGTTTTGGATATTCCCATCCACCTTCAAGCACCAGGACTTCTCGTCTATTCTCTATGATACAGAATTAAATAAAACAGCAGGGAAAGGTAAAAAAACATCATAATGGCTACAACACATGTGCAGACATGAGAACTCAAGTGAAGAGATCTCACCAATGAAGTCCTTGAAAGGTACAAAAAAACAAGTGGTTACCTCTCCAGCATCTACCATAAACTGAAATTTACATTCCGAGTGGACTGACTATTTAAACCACCGAAAAGTAGATTAGGAGAAGAACAATATCTTGTAAACACCTCCCTGACCCCTGGAATTCTATTTAAGCTTTTATCTCAGGAAGTCAGTGACAATAGACAGAGGACAAAACAGAATGATCTAAAGGCCAACATGACTATAAACGTTAGCAACAATAAGAGCAAGCCGGCTGACGTAAATAAATATAAGCTTGCGTAGAAATGATCCAAATCCCAGTCCGACAAAAGTGTGAGCTGAGCATGTCAAGGTAACAAGGGCAATCAACAGCCTGTAAAATTATTATTTCCATTGACTGAGACTAATGGAATAAACACTATGGTGATTCAACAACTATATCCCATAATGTTGATGTCATTTTACGTGGCTGAGTTGCTGCTGTTCCCAGTTGCTTCCACTTTAATATATACCACTAACAGTTGACCGTGGAATATTTGATGGCAAGGAAATTTCATGGAACACCTGAATCCAACGATTTGGAGGGGTGTCCCAATACTTTTGGTGTGTGTGTGTGTATATTTTTTATTATTATAAATGGAGGAACTATACATTTATTTTAAGGGTCACCTTAAAACAGATCATCTAAAAGTTGCAATCTGACCGTATAATATTTATACAATCTACAATTAGATTTTACCAAAATTATGAAATATGAGGACCTACCCAAACTATCAAAAATCTAAAATAATCAATCTGTATCCAATCAAGCACGCCTTACCTAAAACAATCTGTATCCAATCAGAAAGGTCCTACCTAAAACAATCAATGTGCATCCAATTGGGCAGGCCCTTGACCTACATAACTGTTGGTAGATCTAAAGGAAATTGTACAGTCAGATTGTAACATATGTGGTGAGCTCATGCATGAACAGAATTCCCCAAACAGACCTTTGTTCTAAGAATTGAAATCAGTTACTTACTTGTCTTCTCGATTTCTGTCTAATGAGTAAAACTGTTTCCTGAGCCACCTGTACCAGAAAGAAAAAAAACACAACAGTATTATCGCCATACTACTACCATCCACATGATGAGCCCTACTATGTAAAACGTGTGAAGCCTGCATGACAGGGCAATATTGTCCTTTGTAAGAACCATGAGTTTTCTGCAGCACATTGGATTGGCTGATCTGGGCGAGTGGTATGTTATTATTATAAAACCTAGGTTGATATGATATTCTGTCTGCTTGGCGGTCTATAGGTCAGCAGTGGACAAACGAATATTGAATTCAGGAGCCAGTCTGCCCAATCCAAGATTCTGCAGGCTATTTTTTTTTTTAGGAGCCAGTTCGATTGACAACCACCAAAGAATACCTCAAAAGTTAGGCGCTAGCTATCATTTTTAAGAACCACAATATATAGAAATGTCAAAAGCATACCAGATAATTTTAGGATAGCAAAATGTCCATTTATCTGCAGTTCCATGTGAGCTTTCGGGACCGCGCATGGTCCCTTCATCAGGCTTAGCACTGTCAATGCTAAGCTTGATGAAGGGACCCTGCGCGGTCCCTAAAGCGCTTGTTTATCTGAAAAGAGACTGCAAATAAATGGACATTTTGCTATCCTAAAAAAGGATCTAGTGTGCTGGTGACATTTCTATATATTGCCGTTTGCGGCGCCATCCGCAGTTACTGCAAGCACCCACCGCATTACAAGGGACTTTTCAGTAAGGAGTGCCACAAGTAAAAGTGTTTATTATATCATATTTTAAAATTAAACTAGTGCAGTGTTGTAATCAAAGTTCACTTCAGAATAAAACTGCATTCACAATTTTTACAATCGCATTGGAACACATGGCATTGTAGCACGTTCCAGTGCAGGCGATCACACTGCGGGCAGGAAACGCGTTTGGCGTGCCATTGAATGGCACCACGACGCACATCCCTCAGAAAAATTTGTCAGGCCGAAACCCAAAAAACCTTTTCCCACTATATAATATAGAACCCCTCGCTGTCTGCCCATCATAAAAATACGGGCGGATGGCAGATGCTTCCCGGCGGCGCAGAATCCTGCCGGGAATGTGTACAGCCGTTACTGGCTGTTCTATAAAAGCGCAGATCGCTTGTATAACCCTGCCTTGTGACATTTTAATTAGTTTCATGGATTTAAAATAATCTGAATTGTAAAACTCCAAACCAATATAATAAATGGGCTATGGGCCGCTGGATGGGAGACTTCACGCCAGCTTTGTACCGCTGGCAGAAGAGGAGGCACAGGGGCAGCAGTAGGGGAATGCAGAGGCACAGCGGTCTCTACTACTCTGATTGAAGGGTACAGACCGCAGCATGCAGCGGCTCCCAGCAAGGAGAAGAACGGAGGAGCATAGTGGCGGCGGCAGTGGCAGAGGGGGGTGTCAGATTCTTATTATTGATTAAATCGATTAGTTGTTGCAGCCTTTAAAATTATATTAAAAGGTAAAAAGCCATTTCAAATGCGGATGAAAATCACTTACAATGGATGCTGCTTCTTGTGAATTGAAACTTTTAGCTTCCTGCAGAATCAGCTGCTCCCCTGAGCACTGTCCCAATATTCTGTTTTGGGATGGCTACTTTTCCATGCAGTTTCCTATGAAGCCGCTCTTGTGTGTGCTCTAGTAAGCTGTGTGTGTTTCCATAAACAGACAGATGCATCAAGGCAAGCTACTCCTTTGCTCCCATCTCCTCCTTCTCCAAGATAGTAGATGGACGGCTGCTGAAGACTGCTCTGTCCCTTGCGATCTTGTACTGGACAAGAAGTTCAGGAAAGCAAAGCTGAGAGAGTTGGAGCAGTTTGCATGATGACAGTATTCGGGCAATAATATAAAGAAATACTTTGCTGGACAATGTATTTTTGTTTGATTTGGAGTCAATATTGAAAAAGTTTGAGAGTTTAATACCACTTTAAGGACTACATATCAGACCAAAAAAGGATTAAACAGGGGAGGAAGAAGGGACAGAGGATTTGGGTTCCTCTACATGGACAGTTGGAAGTTATGGTTCTAGGCGGTTGGAGGCTCAGCAGTCTCTGAGAGCAGAACCGGTACCAGTACAGCCCCATCCTCTGGTCAAAGCAAGATGCAAAGATTAGGGCCGCACTCAAAGCTCTTGGTCTTGAATAGCTTATTAATGAAACCACTATTACAAAACCAAAAACCAGAAAAACCTCTGAAGCGTTTCATAAAGCAAGATAGTGTAGTCTCATAATGAATTATCAAAGGAAATATCTGCTGACAGAACTATGGGGGCTCCCATCACCAAAAATCTCAATTGCTCTACTCTACCTGGAGTTACTGACCAGGGACAAGGTTGCAGATCAGGAAAAATACTTCATAAATGATTAAAGCTTCAACGGAAGCACACAGTATAATGAAATGTAAATGAAATACAAAAATAGGAGCTTGGTCTACCTGCCAAAGTATTTTTGCCCATCTAGTTCTGAGATTTACACAGCTCAGCCCTATCTGGCAGGGCAGGAGACCCGATTATTCTCTGACGCGACTAACTAATACTTACAGGTCTTGTCCCTCCTCCCAGCGTGTGATTGGACAGTGAAAGGAGGAGGAGCAGCAGACTGATGGACTCAACTCTCAATCATTCTGCTCTCCCCATCAGCATGCTTCCTGTTAGAATGAGCACAACTGATTTGCTTATTGTGCTGCTTATCCAGTGGCTTGCAAAAATCCAATACAAATCAAATTCTGCCACCTGCTTGCATTTAAAAAAAAAACAAACTACAATTAAAGTTGAATTCTATGAAGGTATAAAAGACAGCTTAATGCAGTTCTGGAATCATTACTAAAATCACTAATCACTGGGAGCGGGTCCAGAACAACCAGCGCTGACTGAGGATCAGATAAGGAATCCTGCATTATTCCAGCCCTTAGTCCAAAAAGAGCAATTAACCCTTGCAGTGCGGGAGTAGCTCCACTGCAGGGGTTAATAAAATGTTGCCTGGAGTTTTGCTGTAAAACACATTTATATCATATCCGAATTTTGAGTTCAGATTTAAAATAGGGATCATATATAATAGGGAACTGGGCCAAATTTAGGGAAGGGCAAATACAGGATACCGAGTTGTTCTACAACCACAAAGATAATTCCATAAAAAGCACTACTTGGTCTGTTTGATTAATAACAATGGACCCACAAACTCATCATTAATGGTTGCTGCAGTTGTACCATCTTCAGTATAATTGTTCAGGCGATTCTCACAATACTTTGCCTGGAAAATGTTTTAATGTAATAAAGCTTCTCCTTACCTCTCAATCTGCAGCGGAGACGGGGCCTGAAGAGTGTCCTGAAGCAACCAATTCAACCCTTGGATCCACATGTTCACTTCTTCCTCTGATGTGGCTGGAGGACCAACAAAAGGCACAGCAATCATGTCATGCACTATATATAGACAGGTTCAGCAATATTCCCTACAGCTGAACAGCAATCTGGGTAAACCTAAAAAGACACATTGGCATAATCCCCAGCATACATTTAAAGAAGTACTCCAGGCAGGAATAATCTTAACCCTTGCTGTGGAGCCACCCCCCCCCCCCCGTGATAGATGACTGACAACTAGCTTTTTAAGATGACTTATTCCATGCTTTACTACTTAAAGTGACACTAAACTCAAGGTACTTGAATGCATTTTTAAGATTCAACTTCAAACTATTAATATAAATGTATCTTATTTGTGTATCACTCGGCTGTAGAGCCTCAAATCATCTCTGAATTGGTGCTGACACTGTCCTTCCTTCTGGAGGGTGGCTACTACTGTTCCCCATAGTCCCTGTGTGTGCTGTAAAGTCGCCACTGCTCCAAGCTCGCTCCTGCCATAGGTTATCTAATTTTTATTCAAATCTAATAGTAGATTGTAGTCCCATCACGAGCGAGCTTGGAGCGGTGGCTACTATACAAACACACACAGGGAACATGGGGAATAAAAGTAGCCACCCTCCAGAAGGACAGTGTCAGCACCAATTCAGAGATGATTTGAGGATCCACAGATGAGCAATATATACATAAGATACATTTTTGTTAATAGTTAAGGTACTTGAATGCATTTTTAGGGTTTAACTCCTGAGTTTACTGTCACTTTAAGCTGGTCACACACGGTGCAAACTCTGTCTGGTTCTTGATGAACCGGACAAATTTCGTTCAGTGGGTGACCTGGCAGCACCTTCCCACCTGGCATCCTTCCATCAGAAAAATCAAAAGAAGCCGGACAGAACCTTTTCGGGTGAACAGTGATGACAGCCACTCAGTGACACACCTGCTGTAGAACAGCCCAGCAGAGTTATCCACCAACGCTATTTCACATGGATATAGGTATCGGTTAAAAAAAATTCGGTCAGGCTGAACAGGAAAAAAAAATAAAATGATATACAAGAGTGTATGGCCAGCTTAAGTCAGTCAATCTAAAACAAGCATGGAGCCAGGGAAATATCAGGACATCGGATAATGGTTCCATCTCCATGATGCACTAGGTAGTGAAATCAGGATGATTGTACCACAGCCTGGACCTTCAAAAATCAAAGCCAGTGACTGACGCTCCTGTATCTGCAGCCTTCAAAAGTATAGATCAACCTTCACATTTGAAAAAAGGCCACTTACCTTGCAGGCTCAAAGTTTTAAGTCTAAACTCGGTTCCGTACAGGATAACAAAGCAGTGATCCGCTTCCAAGCGCACGGTGGCATCTTCCAAGTATCTATCGAAGTCCCGTGAATTCTTCCCCAGCCGAATCTCCTTTATTTCTCGGATGTCCACTGAGGAGAGAAACACGGTGTAAGCACATACACTGCTGTGAACAACTTCCAGCTTGTAGATACAAAAACTATAGTTTCATTGCAAGTAACCTTTTTGGTGTCGGTGTTTTAAAAAAAATAACCATCATCAATGAACTATTGAACTCAAACTCACTGGTGCATAAGTGAATACTTTGCTGTAGTCTGTCCCACAACAATCAGCTATTTCCTTGTTGGACGCCTCCACCGTGACTATGGATGCCTCCACTTTGATTATGGAAAGCAAGGGGAATGGCCCCTTGGTCTCTGGAATCAAAGTGGAGGCATCCATAAAGATGGAGAAGAGGGCTTAGTAGTTGGCCTTTTACATAAAGTCGACATTTGTAGATCAATAGTAGTGCTGCTTAGTCTTTGTTTTGACATTCAAACAGCATGTGGTGCAGATTATTAAAGGTGTCACTATGATGAAATGCTTGAGGAATAGAAAGATTCACTTTAACATAAAAAAAGCATCAACTAGAATTTTTATGAGAGAACTAAAATTGTACATCAAGTCAGAACTTTTATTCCCTGGCGAGTAAACATTATGCATTTCTGAGTGCAAATCTACCAAAATTTCTATCAGAGAATCTACTGCATCGTTGGACCTATTCCAGGAGCCAGATAAACAATGCGCCTAAAAAAAAAAAAAAAATGACAGCTGGCGCCTAACTTTTGAGGTTCTCTCTACTTGTTGTCAATGGAGTTGGCTCCTACAAAATCTGGCTCTTGGACTGGACAGACTGGCTCCTGAATTTCAAATTGAATATGTCGATCCCTGATCTTCTGTATAATGGTCACTCCATTTGTTCTATACAACTTGAGTATCTCAAGTGCAGAGACCATTTGGATCAGGTAGCCACAAATCAATGGAGCTCTTTTGGCAGCTTTGTTGATAGAACACACAGTAATACATTTACAGTAATACATTTACAATGTATGTATATAGGCCAAACTTTTTTTTTTTTTGACAGAAGATGGAAGGATTCAGACCCCTGGATTAATTTTATTGCCATTTCCTGGTGCCCATACACTGTTGGAAATTCGCACAGCGAGTGCCGCTGTCAGCACCCTTTCGATCGGCATTCACTCAATCAGCTGATCAAAGGAGCTGGAAAAAAAAAATCCTGCTGGGTCCTGTTGCCAGATCCAATGACAAAGTCAAGCTACCTTTAGGTGGTCACACAGGATCTTTTCATCCAGTCGTTCCATACCATCTGTCCTGTCAGAAACAAACGTCTGCATGAGAAGCTTCCAGGAGACTACAAAAAAGGTGTTGATCAGGTTTGTTGGGGGGGTTTGTTGTACAACTGTAACCAAATCATGTGAATTTAGATTGGCGTACATATTAAAGAGCAACTCCACCGAACTAACTTCTTTTATAGTTTGAAAAAAACAAACAGCTGAATACTGTTGCAGGTGTCTGTGTGCACTACAATCCAAGACTCCCAATATAGTAGACAATATAGGCAGCATGAAGAAATGCAGGAGGAAGACAGTTCTGTGCATGCGGGGGCCATTGTAATTTAAACATCACAATACTGCCTCTTGGGATGGGTGATGCAGACACATCACTGGGCTGTACTGACATCATTGCCTGCCCTAGGCGAGGATCCAGGAAGAGGAAAAAACAATTGCTGAATAGGGAGCTGGGAGGAGGCATATATAAAAGGAGTGAAGGTCCGCTTTAATCCCAAGAGTAGCGTAAAAAGCAACAATTAAAATTGTAGTAACATACAGGTGAAACTCGAATAATTCGAATATCGTGCAAAGTTCATTTAATGGTAATGGCAGTTAAGGCCACATCAGTTTAAACATTTCTCATTGGCTGCCTCGGGTTACTGTTCTTTGCACTGCCTTACTACATAAGCCTATGTGGCTTTCAAGCCGCTGTCTTCCTCCTGCTTTTCTGCATGCTGCTTAGATTTCATATTGTACCCGACTCTTATACGCCTACAGCCACCCAAACCACAAGAAGTCATACATGTTTACCACCGTGACACTTAGGTTCATCTAATCATGCAGTGCAATGAGTTTGCAGCTGGCAGAAACTGTTAGCCAATCAAGGCCCTGTTAAAATTAAAAACCCAGAGATTGTATAAATTTGATTGATGTGGAACTTGATTCCACAAATACAATTTTTCAAAACAGGCAGCGTGTAGCTGGGCAAATGTTATTTGCATGGCATTTCTGCCACTAGATGGAGCCCTGGAAGCTAAGAAATTCTTATGTTCCTCAGCTCCATATATAGTGGTGGGAATGCCATGCAAATGGCATTAAACCAGCTATACATTGGGAGAAACATTTTACATCAGTCCCGCATGTACCGAGATTAATGCATTCCCGTGCATGTATGGGAGTTAACGTCATCCTAGTACAGAAAGACAAACAAGATGGCCAAAGATCCCGTACCTGAAAGAAGATAGGTGAAGTGGTCAGCGGCTGGCAAGGGAACTTATGAATGTCGCATCGCTTGAAGGGAGGAGAGTATAGTCCCATTTAACATGTGTTAGGTCCACAGGTTGTTTTCTGACCACTTCAACCCAAAGTGGGTAAGTCATATAATAGGTTGCCAATAATTATATAACTATTGGGGGGGGGGGGGGGGGGTTAGCCTCTTTC
>NW_017306495.1:582204-593008 GCF_000935625.1 Nanorana parkeri
GGGGGGTTTGATCTCATAGTCTAAGGCAACATTTAAATCAGTCTGCTTTTTAGTCACGGCACCATTTCAATGTAAGGCACCTGGTCTAAAAAAATTGGAAAATAAATTGTGGTCCCTCCAATATCCATACCAGACCCTTATTTGAGATAGGGGACTGGTATAGATTTTTAAAGGGGGACAGCACACAAAAAACAAAACACATAAACGTGAGGTTGCCCCTTCACATCAGAATGCCCCCCCCATCACATTAGGAATGTCCTACTTTCACATCATAGTCAGCACCTCTCATCATGGCCCACCTGCACCATAGAAAGGCATGATTTTGTTGGAAGATTTTGAGACACCTGTCGGGAAGTTATAAGGCACCCCAGGTTGAGAAAGGCTGGTCTAAGCTCCTCCCCCTTATGAGGGTTTTCAATGTACACATTTTCCCTACAATAATTCCTATATCGACTGATGTGGATCCAACATCCCACACAATAAAAGCCTTGAGCTATACAAAAAAGTTGCACTAAATAGAATGTATTTATTCTGAAATTGTTGCATTTTACACTGGCCCACAATGCGTTCATTTTCATTTGTTCCCACCAACTCCAGATGCAGGGAGTGGCAATAGGGACAACATGTGCCTCATCATACGCATACCTGTACTAATATATATATATATAACCACCCACACACACACACACACACATATATTACACACATACAGCTTAATTAATGAGCTGTAAATTTTAATGATAGGTCCACTTGAAGAATGGATAATATGAGATAATGGAAAATATGAGATACAGATAACAAAACATGTAATGAGACATGACATTACCATGACATGGTAATGAGAAAGGCGTCCGAGAGCAAGTTTGTGCTGGTGGGTATTAACGGAAATGAAAAAAATAAATATGGCATTAACCTTGCTCCAGTGACAGGCTTGTGGTTGATGTATAAGGAAGTCACACTTTCGCGTATGATAGCTCTGGAATTATTTAGTATACGGTAGTTAAATAACTGGTTAGGCTACAATACAAAAAGGACTTTCATGTGAAAAAGTCTCCTTTAAAAAGAGACCCTGTCACTTTGGTTATTTAAGGCAAATAGATGGGGCCTGTACATGGTCTACTACCTGACCCCTTTTATACTCACCTCTCCAGTGCTCCTCCTCCACTCCTATGGCTGCCACTGTAAAATACCAGATGCTTCCAAGTATTTGTTAGGACCAACTCTGTCATATAAAAGGATGGGGAGACATCTCCGCTGACCCCAAGATCTGACAACCACTGGGTCTTTTGGTAGTGCTTGCAAAAAAGGGAGGAGCGGTGGGGAAGCACTGAAGAGAATACAATGTAGTGGGGGAGGCAGGGGGTTCATACAGAAACAAAGAATTATACCTGTGCATATGACCGTATATTAAAACCCATACATACAGGTAGGTGCAAAAAAAGTGCACGCAGCTTCTGATTGCTGCCTCATTAGCTGACCCATAGTGCTCCGTGAATCTTTTGCCATGTTCTAAATGGTTATTTGTGTACACGTACACACACACACACACACACACACACACACACACTTTATTTATACATAAAATATTTGTATTTATTGTTGTTGTATGTGGGTTTTTTTTTTTTTAATGTATAAATTATTAACATAGAATTGGCATAGAACCATTCTGGTTTCCCTTTAACACAAGTCAGGTTTCTTGCCAAGCCCCAGCACTGCCTGTTCCTCTACACACTACATTTGCCTACTAACCACATACTACCATCCGAATGTAAAATCTTGTTTCAATTCATCACAACTAGTGAGGGCCTCGGATTGGAATAAAGTGAATAGATTGTTTAGGTACACATGATTGTAAAATTTAAAGATTGCACATAAATCTTACAATCACACTGTAGTACATGTGGGCAGCTTGAAGATTCCAGTCTTCGGTACTAAACCAACCCTCTATAGAAAGTAGACACCAAGTCAGATGTGCCATGCATGCAATAACGCTGCAACTGATGATTATTTTGATGATATGATGATATGATGATATATGATGATAAATGATGATATTCATTTCATAGTTGGACGATTATTTTTTCAAATAAATCGATCGGATAAAAATAAATACCATCCTTAATATAAAATAAAATATACAAATGCAGTGTTACAAAGTTTACTTCAGAATAAAACTAAATGCACGATATTTTGCAACCACACAGCATTGGGGTACCGTGCGTTCCAGTGCGGACGATCACTGTGGGTGGGAGGCGCATTTGGGGTGCCATTGAAATGAATGGCACTGCAATGCACCTCCCGCAGCAGAATTTGTCAAGCCTAAACCAAAAATTGCTTTTTCCCAAAAATTACTGTTCCCACCTTTTATACATTATTTTTTTTTAAATAATTATATTGCATGGCGCTTGAATTGCTTCAGCCAGGGAATGACAGCTGCCAATAGCAATATTCCACAGATGGCAGCTGAATGTAACTACAGCAGGTAGTGCGCTGGTGCAAATCGCCAGCCTATTGGCTCAATTTAATTTAGGGAGGAAAATAAAAAGTTTCTGAGTAAAGTACAGTATGGTGAGCAGCACGTGGTATACAAACATGTCACGCCCAGGGGCAAAGAATGCCATGATGCAAGAATACTTAGTACATCGAGAAGTAACTCAGAATTGGAAGGTGAAAAATAGGTTGATATAACGTACTTTCTAATAAACATCAGCAAACTTACTGTTCCTCACTTTGTATGCTTTGGTGTACCAATGTGTTCGAAGTTGATCCTTAGCCTATGCTCCCAAGTCTACATAATTAGATGTAAGTTCACTGGTTACTATTACTGACTTATGTGGGCGCCCGACAAACCTCAGCAGTGCTTTGTATTTATGATGTGGCTCCGTGTAGTAATTCCAGAGGCCACCTAGGAACCAACTGAGACCTATACATTTTTAGATCCAAATTTAGGAGGGCTGTCAAAGCCAGATACATATCCAATCGAAAACCATTAAAGGGTCTTTCCATCCCAAAATATTTAAATTATAGGTTTAGTCTGGTGGGCCAAATCACCTGCTGGACTTCAGGGACAAAATCTGCCCATCATATTCCCACAAGAGTTTTGAGTATTTTGGGACACATTTGGGAGTTGTCGCCCCTTGGGTGGTTAAATTCTACAGTATGTAACCAAAGGTTTTCAGTGCATGACTCTTTCATGAAAGATAGGGTGGACAAGGAAGAAACTTGAAACACTTACCATGACATTTAAATTAAAGGAGAACTATGAGGTGAGTGAATCACACTCAACCTCATAGTTCGAGCCCATGTGTGACAATTAAACTGTCACACGTCGGCTCAATAGATCGGGAAGTGAGCGAACGCATACCGTCGCTCGTTCACTTCTCGATCATCTCATTGCAGAGAGCCGTGACTTTCAGTTACCACTCCCCGCAGGGATTCCCCCCTCCCCTCTTCGATCCTCCAGTGCCGAGTGGAGGAACAGATGAGGAAGGGGGGGGTACAGCTAGCTCTGCCTCTAGATAGTCAGAGCCAGCTGTCACTCTCGCAGCTGGGTGGATCTTGACAGTATTGTCGGGATCCGTCCCGGCTGCAGCCGTCTCAGTATACCGCGAGCTGTAGCTCGCTATATATACCGAGGTTTGGGTCACGGGAGGAAGCTAGTGCACTATATTACCAAAAGTATTGGGACACCTGCCTTTACATTCACATGAACTTTAATGGCATCCCAGTCTTAGTCTGTAGGGTTCAATATGGAGTCGGCCCCACCCTTTGCAGCTATAACAGCCTCAACTCTTCTTGGAAGGCGTCCACAAGGTTTAGGAGTGTGTCTATGGGAATGCTTGACCATTCTTCCAGCAGCGCATTTGTGAGGTCAGGTACTGATGTTGGATGAGAAGGCCTGGCTCGTAGTCTCTGCTCTAATTCATCCCAAAGGTGTGCCATCAGGTTGGGGTCAGGACTCTGCACAGGCTAGTCAAGTTCCCTTACCCCAAACGCACTCATCCATGTCTTGATGGACCTTGCTTTGTGCACTGGTACGCAGTCATGTTAGAACAGGAAGGGGCCATCCCCAAGCTGTTCCCAGAAAGTTGGGAGCATGAAATTGTCCAAAATGTCTTGGTATGCTGATGCCTTAAGAGTTCCCTTCACTGGAACTAAGGGGCCAAGCCCAACCCCAGAAAAACAACTCCACACCATAACCCCCCTCCACCAAACTTTACACTTGGCACAATGCAGTCAGGGAAGTACTGTTCTTCTGGCAACCACCAAACCCAGACATATCCATCGGATTGCCAGACAGAGAAGCGTGATTCATCACTCCAGAGAACACATCTCCACTTCTCTAGAGTCTAGTGGTGGCGTGCTTTACACCACTGCATCCGACGCTTTGCATTGCACTTGGTGATGTAAGGCTTGGATGCAGCTGCTCGGCCATGGAAACCCATTCCAGGAAGCTCTCTACGCTCTGTTGTGCCAATCTGAAGGCCACACAAAGTTTGGAGGTCTGTAGCTATTGACTCTGCAGACAGTTGGCGACTTTTGCACACTGTGCGCTTCAGCATGCGCTGACCCCGCTCTGTCATTTTAGGTGGCCTACCACTTTGTGGCTGAGTTGCACTTCCCAGTTGCTTCCACTTTGTTATAATACCACTAACAGTTGACCGTGGAATATTTAGTAGCAAGAAAATTTCACAGATGGTACCACGCTTGAATTCACTGAGCTCCTGAGAGCAACCCATTCTTTCACAAATGTTTGTAGAAGCAGTGTGCATGCCTGGGTGCTTGATTCAATACACCTGTGGCCATGGAGGTGATTGGAACACCTGAACCCAATGATTTGGAGGGGTGTCCCAATACTTTTGTTGAAATATAATTTATATAGATCTATATTTGTTCAAAAATTTTTTGGAGTACTGGAAATGTTTCGCTAGGCCTTAAGCCTAGAGAAGGCCTTTGCTGCTGGTTGAAAGGCTCTAACTCGTGTCACTTTGTGCCCCTATGGAATATGCACTGAAATTTGGAAGGGGACTGGCGGGTCTGGAGTCTGTATTTTCTCATGGATCTGCGAAGACCTATACCCTCTCTCCCAGTGTGAATATGTTAATATAGTTCTTCAGCATCATACTTCTGGCCTGGATCTTAACTATGTTGGTCACTAGAAGAGGGCAGTTAATTCTGGTGGGGCAAATGGTTACCAAAATCCCCTAGAAAGGTTATTGATGACCCGGGTACTCAAGCGGCTCCTTTGGGGGGTGAACGCTACACATGCATGTGTTAATGCCATGCAATGGCTGTAAGAAATATGAAAGGGTCCTAAAATGTTTGTGCTATGTCATCTTTCCCCAGAAGAGATTTTAGCTCCCAGAGCACAGGATGCTAGCTTGCAAAGTAACCACACGCAGCACCTGCACTCAGTAGCTCAGCTTCCTCCCCGCTCTCTTCCTGTGTCAGGATGGTACCACGGCATGTTATCCTCCAGCTGCTCCACTACTTCTACGAAATCACCACATGTTACCAGCATGGTCTAACACAGGGGTGCCCACAATTTTTCGTCTGGAGATCTACTTTTCAAATGACGAGCTCAATGAGATCTACCAATGAAAAAACACCTGCGTTAAGGGGCATGGCAGTGCTTTGAAGTCAATGGCACGGCAGCCCTGCCCCCCGCAGAGCGATCGCACGCACCCAAATCACATTAGTGCCTGCATTCTGGTCTAGTGCGATCTGCAAAAATGCTGCAAGCCGGCTTGCATTTCTGTGCGTTCTAGCAGCCGAAAACTCTGGAATGCAGACTTTGTGGTGCGAACTGGCCCTCTCTCTTGGCCGTCTCTTCTCTCTCTCCTCACTCTCTCCCCTGTTTCTATCTGCTATCTCTATCTGCCGGCGTTGCACACAGGGAGAGGTGCCCCGCCCCTTCCCGTCTGCGGCATCTGACACATTCAGCCGCACTAGCACCGCGGGAGGGAGCTCAGGTCAGTGAGCTGATCGCGATCTACCAGTGTTTGCTTTGCGATCTACTGGTAGATCGCAATCTACCTAAAGGGCACCCCTGGTCTAACAATTCCAAACTGCAGCTTCAATAAAGGATTGGGACTTGCGACACTGAACGGGTTTATTGAAAGCTAAAATCAGGGGCAGAAAAAAAATATGTATTAATTCAATTTAAGCTGCAACTGGCATCGGTCTGTACCTGAATCTTGACATCCGTCTCCGGTAATCCCTTGGCCAGCAGGATCCACACTAAGAGAGAGAAGCCCAACATCCTAAGATAACTTGGCTCCATTTCTTTGCACAGTGCTGTACATGTTAACAGACCCATACAGCACATGAGTTACTACATCAGTTTGCTGCTGTTCCTTAACTGTCCATTAATCAGCTTGGTGGATCAAGAACCAGGATGCACTGCTTAAAGTAGATGTAAATCCGAAAACATTTTCCTTCAGCTTTGGATAGGGTAGAGCAGGGCTGGACAAATTCCAGAAGCCAGGTAGCCAATGCTCCTTAAATATAACAGCTGTTGCCCAACGTTTGAAGTTTCCTCTAGTTGTGTCAATGCAGTTGGCTCCTAAAAATCTTGCTGGCCCCTGAATTAGACAAACTGGCTCCTGAATTCAAATGTAATTTGTTCAATCCTGGGAGGTAGGGACTGCTTAAGCTCCTTGTGAGGTTTTTGTTTTCTGCCATCTGAGATTTCCCTTCCTGTCCCCAGAGGCCAATCAAAAAGTAAAGGAAGATCTCTCCAAAGCAAATGAATATCCCGTTTTAGACAGTTGTCATCAGAACAAGTTTCCCCATTGAACAGGTTTTTCTCACCACTATGGTTTCTGTGACAACTGAATTTTGGATTTCCTATCCCTTTCTGTATTGGAGACAAAATGGTCACCAGGTCCAATAGCAAAAAAACAAAAAATCCTCTAAAAAATGACTATATGCTACACAATCCGATTGTACCCTCTCCTTTAGACCAACCATAAACTTTGTAATGCAAGAATTAAGTTTGTTGTAATATTACCCAGTTTTAGTAAGTCTGAAGGAAATTGTACAGAGACTGTATGGCCAGGTCTAGAGTAAAATATCCCCATTTAAAGATTTGTCTTCTATTCCTGTTCTGGTGGCAACTCGCAATTTTGCATTTACCCTCCCTTACTGCCCGGTGACACTTTTTATCAAGAACGTTAGAGAGGGTGAATCTCCAAGGAAAAAACCCTGACAAGGGTTCCAACCTTTTACCATTCTATGCAAATATAGAACGAAAAAAAGTTTAGGCTTTACATACTTTAACAGCACTGGAGTCTGCAGAGGTGCATTTTCAAGCTAGGATGTCAGGCAAAGTCTCTTGATTACAAGACTGCCTCGACAGAATATCAATTCTTCTGGTAGATAAAATAATGCACATGAATGTATTATAAATGAACATTAAATGCTGGTTTGCAGTGTACCAATGATAAAGGATAAAGGGTTAAATGCTTGTTTTAGGTCTACAATACTTGGATAAAGACTTTTGCTTAACTGCTCCCCGCAGCCTCTTTTCCCCTTCCACTTCAGTGGTCGGAGGCCTGATGTCATTATGTACGCTACAGGGTCTATAGCACTGCATTATAGGTGAGGACGCCAAGAGACAGTGCACAAGTCGGAGCGCAGGGGGAAAAGGTGAGCACCAACCATGGGGAAGCGGGGATCAGGTAAGTAAAAAGATCAGGCGCGGGGATCAGGTAAGTGAAAGATTGGAAGTGAGGGCCCGAACCCTGAAACTGCTTTTCCCAGATACCCTAGACCTAAAACGGGCAGTTTACCCTTGCATTGCTGGTGCAGTGCCACTGAAAGGGGAGTTTTTTTCTTTTGCTTTAAACAATTTAAGATAGGCTGCCATTGTTTTAGTATTATGCCAATACAGTAAATACAAACAAAAATATTTTTAGAAGGGCGGTGTAGACCAGCATAGACTGACACCTGCAAAACCCAAACACCAGTCTGTATGCCAGAAAAACACAGGAACAAGCTCCATTCATCCATAGTCTTCCAACCACTCAGGAAGAACGTACATGCAGCCTGACTGCAGGGCAGAGCAGCCTCCTAACAAAACAAAAAAAAGAACAAGGCCGCACGAACTTTCCCTCAAAATATCCCTGACATTTCACAGGGCCGCCATCACCAGCAAAAGATTCCCTTTCTAGAAGTTTAAACACTGCAAGCCTGAAAACTATGATTTAGGCCGCTCATCTACAAAAGACAGCGATTGCCAGACTTGCTAAACATCTTTAGCACAGACATTCTTTCTCACGACACCATCCTTCTAGAAGCAGTAAATATTTTCTCTGCCAAAATACAAAAAAAAAAAAAAAAGTGCATTTAAAATACATACACGCAACATTACCCGACATCTAATGGAAGCTTCCAAGGGCAGGAAATGTGTGCGGGTTTGGTATCTAATCATCAAAACAAGATGCAGAAATAGAAATGCAAAAAGGACAAAATTACTTTAGTTTTACAAATTAAGTTTTCTAGCAATGATGATGTAAGAAACTCTTTTATAGGAATGATCTAAGAAATGTACAGTATAGTTTATGGAAGTGTGAAAATCCCCTGCCATGTTATTCTTGCTGTTTGTTTACTATTGGGGAAATATCCTTTCACTTCCTGCCCCACGGACACACCAGGAAGTTGGAGGGCATCTCCCAAAGTGAGACGATTTCCCCCTTTAAGGGTCTGTTCACACCATCTCCAGACCTTGTGTAAATATATATATATATATATATATGCACACAGTAATTGCAATGGTTTTAAAGAAGAGCTCCAGGAAATTGTTTTTATTAACCCTTGTAGTCGGGCACTGCTAGGGTTAACTGCTCTTCCGTGTCTAGAGGGAAAGAAAAAAAAGTTACACACCCAAAGCTCGGAGCTGGCTTCTTCTTAAACCATTGATGTCTCTCCCCTCCTCTGCAGCGGTCTAAGGTCTAGTAAATTATTATTATACAGGATTTATATAGCGCCAACTGTTTGCACAGCGCTTTACAATATAAGGAAGACATTACAATCACAATACAATTCAAGACGGCCCTGCCCATAAGGGATCACATCTGTACACAGTGTATACATGTGAGGACCCTGAGGAAGATTCCAGGGAGCATGTAGGGAAGCAAGCTGGAGGGGAGCGCCGTCACAGCTGGCCAACTCGGTGCTTTGGGTCAATTATTTTGGGGTTGCTCCTGTCACTTTACCTAGCTGATTGGCTGCAGTCATTGTTAAACTGAGGATTTTCTACCCGGCTCCTTCCATTTTTAGATCGAAGGATGTGGGGCAGGAAGCTGTTGACAGGTCACCCATAGAGGGAATTTGCTGCATGTATGGTCAAGGTTGTCCCTGAAACTAGTGTCCCTATTGGAGGAGATATATGAACACTGATCCTGTTGCTTAAAGCTTTCTAATGGAAGCCAAACTGGGCATCCAATAGCTTGAACAGGTTTACTTTATGTGCAAGAATAGTTTGCTAAATTTACAGGCCTGAAACGGGTTATATTTAAAGGCGCAGCACAAACGTCAATCTGCCATCACTTCTTTGGTGGGCTGGAGCACACATGGACTTTGCAACACTCCTAGGGTCTTTTGAAAAGGTACAAGCACTAAAGCCTGTGACGCACTGCACACGAAGCCATGCATAGCAAAGCAAAGCCGTCAGGCACGGAGCTTCGCGTGCAGTGTGTGAGCTTCGCGCAGGTAGATGAAAGCACCTTCAGCCAATCGGCTCATGTGGAACAACCGGCTGAACTTCGCATTCTGACGCACGGGTTTATAAGCGCGAGCAGATTGGCTGAAGATGACATTTTTCATCTCTGCACGCTCAGCTATGCGAGCTGCCGTGCCGGAGAGAAAACACACACTGCACACGAAGGCAGCGCGCCACCGCTACGCTCTGCTTCGCGCGCAGTGTGTCACAGGCTTAACAGGGCCAGACAGAATAGAAGTCTCGCTAAGCGAAAACTGCATGTGAATACAATCACTAGATCCAGACATATAAACAGCTGAAACTATAAGCACATTTTGACTTTCCCCATACTTGGCTCTGTCCATTTAATGCTTAGGAAGTCACATGACGCTACCCATCACATTAAAGGAGCAGGGAAATATGGGGTCAACCTTAACTCTTACAGAATAAAAATATATGATTGAGATTTGCCTATAGTAGTGGTTGTCAACTTACGAGGTATAGGCGGCCTCCAATGCGGCCCCTGATGTCTCCAAAAAGGCTGCATGTAATATTTACGATATGTAAGGCTACACTAGACTGTCATAGAACAAAGACTTACTAGAGGAAATGGTCACAGACCGTTCTACAAGAGTCCTTGGAGGCGGAAGTCATGATGTAGGTCACAGACAGTCAGACTGCTGGGGACATGTTACAGAAGGCTCCTAGAGATCACTACTATTAAAAAGCCCCTTTACAAATCAATGCTCCCACTACTGACTGCTGTGACCAGATGACCGAACGTCAAACACGAAAGGGCCGCAGGATGGGCACCACGGGTCCATAGTTTCATCTGTCTATCTTTTCACTTACCAATTGCTTTGAAAGTCATTTTTTTGTGTTCTTCTCCCATTAATGCAGCATCCATGGCACACAGCATAATTTAAATAGCTGTCTATGTCCCCGCTCAGAAGAATCACTCATCTTTGTCCTGTGACCACTGTCATTGGGACTGACCGTGAGGGGAACATCCATAATGTGTGACAAGAGGAATGGGAGGAGAAATCCTCCTATGGGGATACTTGTTCCAGTGTTAACTGGTCATTCACTGCTCGAATTTTA
>NW_017306495.1:593594-595139 GCF_000935625.1 Nanorana parkeri
CTCCCATTCAAAAGAAGTGAAAGTAGTATTACACTTGCAAACGTTATTCAAAAACGAACTCAGGTCGAACAAATATACATTGCCCAGCAAAGTGTTTCTTTCCATCTTTGCCCAAGCACTTACAACCATCAATCTTTCCAAATAGCTCCAACTCTCACATTTCCTCTTCCCTGAACTTCCTGTCCTTTACAAGATCAAACAGGACAGAGCAGTCCCTGAACATCCTGTCCTTCACAAGATCAGGACAGAGCAGTCCCTGAACATCCTGTCCTTCACAAGATCAGGACAGAGCAGTCTCCAGCAGCTGTTCATCTACTAGCTTGGAGAAGGGAGGAGGAAAGAGGTGGAGTAACCTGCCTATATGCTTGAGACACACAAAGCTTAGTAGCACACACAAGGGTGGCTCCATAGGACCCTGCAAGAGAAAGGAACCACCCTAAAAAAACAGGGTATCAAGACCCGTGCTCAGGTGGCCAGCTGGTTCTCCAGGAAGTTAAATCAAGAAGCAGCGTCCATTGTAAGCAATTTCATCAGCATTTGAAATAGTTTAAACACCTTTAATTTCACATTAATTTTCCTCTTGACTTGTTGAACAAGCCAATCCAAAATTTTACAGATGAACAGTTACTGCAGCCAATGAGCTCCAGTTACGATTTGGTTATTCTGACAACTGCATATCCTCCGCTGTTAAAATACAATAGACTGGTGGGAGATTCGTCCATTCACACAGTTTACTGTGGATGCAATTGTCCTGCACTTGCGGTCTTCATAATTTAGATATAGTACTGTATGTTATAATGAGCTGTCTTCTGCAGAAACCAGCACAAAAAAAAGACGACATTTGTAAAATTGAAAGGCTTAAATTATTTATGGAATAGGACAGGCCACCTCATGCAGAAATGATGATCTGCTCACCAAGTTTTGCTTTGTCATGGTAAAAAAATCTACACCTACGATAAGATAAGCTGCATCGTGTGCCGCTGCCAAACAAATCACATAACCGTTGGTGAAGATGTATAAAATGCAAATACATGTACAAAAGAAGAAACATTGGCGCGTCCTACTGACATTCCAGGAATATGAACAATGGTGTCAGCTTTGTCCATCTTACAGTATTCAGGAATATCCACAATTTGATCGGCTATCACTGAATTCTTCAATCCTATAAAAAAAGACAAAGCAAACCAGGTTCTGTACCCACTGATGTGGTTTAACACATTACCTCCAGTTGTCATGCTGACATCCAATATCATTAACCCCCAATATTCTATTAGTGATCTCCAAACAATACTTCTGGGTTTATTTATAAATGTTTTCACTACGGATGCACCGATACTACTATCGGTACTGATACGGAGTATCCGGGCAAGTACCCAAATGCTCAGATACCGGAACTTCCGGTCAGAGGGAGAGTGAGCATGAAGCCGGCTTCCCGGCCAATCAGGTAGCCGGGCAGCAGGTTGTGACCCACTGCCCGGCTTCCTGATTGGCTAGGAAGCCAGCTTGCTGCAAGGCAGCCTGGCTTCCTAACCCGGGAGGGAGGGG
>NW_017306495.1:595295-600541 GCF_000935625.1 Nanorana parkeri
GGTGCGCGACGGGGGGGGGGGGGGGGGGGGGGGTCATGTCAGGAAGTCGGCTTCCTAGCCAAATCAGGAAGCCGGGCAGCACCTCATGACCCGCCACCTGATTGGTCAGGAACCAGGCAGCCTCAGGAAGTGAAGCTAGTGTTTTTCGATAGAACACCAGCTTCCCAGGCAATCAGGTTTCCTGATAATCAGGGGGCACACAGCACCGTTTTTGGCGAGTACTGAAAAAAATAAAATAATTTTTTTTAAATAAAATCGGTACTCAATACTGAAAAACTGATATCTCTGCATCCCTAGTTTTTACCCAAGAATTACACATTTTTCAAACTGGATTCAACTGAAAAAGTGTGAATCCTGGGTGAACATTACATGAATCTTTTGTGAAAAACATTTTTTTTAAATTTATTAACCCTTGCAGTGGGGCTACCCCTACACTAAAATGGTTGACATGCTCGTTTTGGTGTAGGGAGGAAAATAACTCCCCCGATCCTCCAAGCCAGCTTGCTCTTAGACCGGTTCCTGGAGCCTCCCTCCTCCTCCACTGCAACGGTCTAAGGATTCCTGGAGTCATCACATTCTATACAGAGTGTGAGGATGCCAAGGAACATACCATTGCTGCAGAGGAGAGAGAGGCAGGAGGGAGAACTGTCAGAGCTGGCCAGCTCAGAGGATAAAAAGGTGACTACTTATGTTAGTTCCCACCAAAGCAAAACAAGCAATTAACCCTTGCAGTGTGGTGCTAGCACCACTGCAAGGCCTAATAATTTTGCCCACAGTTCTTCTTTAAGAATATTAAATGGTCATCCCATTTAGAAGTGGCATACGAGTTATAGGTCGGTATACAGGTATAGTGTATAGTTAAAGCCAGCCCCTGGCTTCTTATATGTCTTAGGTATTCCAACAGATTTCCCTGACTCAGTTCCTGTTCAGCTGGGAGTTCTGGGTGCAGTCTTCATAGTATAAAATTAAGGGCTGGTTCACCATAGCATTGCGCTAAAACACGCTACCCATGCATTTAGCGTACGTTACCATTTTCCCAACAACACACGGTATTGAAATACTGTACACTACAATGCACATCTGCCAGGAGGTGCGTTAGGGTGCCATTAAGATGAACCTAGTGTGTGGAGCATTGTGCTGTGCGATAGCCCACACAATATGAACCAGTCCAAAGAAAATCCAACAAGGAGAGAACTTCTTAATTCTAAAGCCAATTAAAGTTTAATTCAAATGAAAAATGTATACTTTTAGGTTGAATAAAAAGAAATTAGCTATACTTGTATCTGAACTCCAGCACCAGCCCACAATCCAAATGACAGACGGCACCCAGAAGAGAGACCGCTGCTATGTGTGTGGAAGCAGAAGTCTTTCTATAGCGGTCCGACACACCCCAATGCTGTATCAGAATTACAGCTTTGTAAATCAGCAAAGCTCACACTACCCAAAAAGCAGGGGGCATGATCATTTGTGTCCATACCACGTGTCAAAAACTGATGGATGATGTGGGCCCAGAAATAAGCGAGTGGGTCACCTCTCCCACCAACCACCACTGCGAGTGTTGCCAAGCTCAAAATCATCCAAGATACACCCCAACGAGCATCGTGTACGACCATCTGTGCACCTTTGATCATCTGGTTGCCAAATATCCCACAAGGACATCCATTTGAGTACGGAGTATCAACTATACTACAGTCTTGGCCTACCTTGATTCTTAATTTAAAACCACTACACTTAGTCGGATCTCTCCTGGGACTTTTGTTCTCTTTTTTTTTTTTCCTCCTCTCCTATTTTTTCCTTGGAGCTCTATATCCTTCAAAACACCAATGTGAGCGTGCCACCTCTCTCAATGACCGCCAATGTTTGTCGGCCACCACTTCTACTCACCACCTTTGTGAGGAGAGTCCCACCGGTTTCACCATATCCTTTATTTTTAATTATATCAACATGTTACCTATATCAATAACTGACTGCGCCATTGTACCATGAACAGTAGCTAAAACAATTTTTAGCAGTTTTTTTTTTTTTACTGAGACCAGAAAAATACTTCAAGGGTTCATGTGGGAAAAGTCTACATAAAAATGGAGTAGACCAAGTTTAATGATGGGTTAACTTTGAAGGAATCCTGCAATTAAAGAATATTGGGGGTTTCCAACGTCGAAGGTTTCCAATCGCTTCTTTTAAAATTGGTAGCTGCCTGACTCGTGTTATTCCAGTAGCTTCTCTACTTCCCGAAGCAGAGTCAAGAAATGGGTGTGCAAATGGAGTTTTAAGATCACTCTGACTTTCTAAGCTGGATGCTTGTTCCAGGCCAATGAATCAAAGCCTGCCAAGGCACCTAGAATTCTTAGGAGCAGGACAGTATAATATTTTTTTCCACAGTCCTCCCAAGGACCCATGATTGGCTAAACCACAGATGTAGCCATGCCATGAAGACAGATGGCTTCACTTCCTCCTTTTATTAATAGATTTAAATCAATTACATTTACACTCTAGAAAATCAATCCTAATTTCATTAAATATGCTTATCCAATACACATAAAAACAGCAGAGCACACTTATATGGTAAAGAGAGAAACTCTAGCATGTGCAGGACGGACATGAAGCAGCTACTGATATCCTCTAAACGTCATCTGGGCCTCAAGGGGCTGCTACATTATCCGCTCATATCCTGCCTTGGACTTGTCCAGAGAGCCCGCTAGAGCAATCTGATGAATTTCCAGCCAGACAGACCCCAGGGAGATGACGAGCAGAGCTGCAATGCAGTGTGAGGGTCAGCCTCCTGCATGTGTCTGTATTTGGGTTACAATGTACAGGCCTGAAGAGCACTAACTTCCGGCATTAGTGGTGTAGAAGTGAAACGTGATGTAAAGGATCCAGCACTAAAATTCAGGCTCCAAATGGTGCTCTAATGCATTTTTCCATTTGACAAAAAGCCACCTATTGTATTGATTGACCAACAGACACATTAAAGCGGGGTGGCCAATTCATATTCTCAAGGGGTCACATAATGAACTAGGACTGTTGTGAAGGGGCAGAACCAAAAAGACTAAACCTATTAATTTTATTGCATTATAAAAACCAAACAAAACAAAAAAAAGCAGCTGACGTCACTGGTTGGCTGCAGATGAGGTGGTGGACAGCTGACGTCACTGGTTGGCTGCAGATGAGGTGGTGGACAGCTGACGTCACTGGTTGGCTGCAGATGAGGTGGTGAACAGCTGACGTCACTGGTTGGCTGAAGAGCAGGTGGTGAACAGCTGACGTCACTGGTTGGCTGCAGAGAAGGAGGTGGACAGCTGACGTCACTGGTTGGCTGCAGAGAAGGAGGTGGACAGCTGACGTCACTGGTTGGCTGCAGAGGAGGTGGTGGACAGCTGACGTCACTGGTTGGCTGCAGAGGCGGCGCATAGGGCCAACAGAGAAGTTACAGTAGCTAACATTTTCTAATATCCACAGGAAAACTGACAGCTAAAGTATTTGCAAATATCAGTATACTTATAACAGCTTTATTGAAGCCTTTAAAAGGTTATCTATGATCAAAAACTAAAAATAAATCTTTAATTCCATAATTTCTATCCCACTCCAATAAATCATATCGATTTAGAAGTTTCTAAAATTAATGAAAGATGCCTACAGGATGGACTTTCTCACTGCACCGACATTACTTCATGACATGATCACAAAGGACAGGGTAGGCTACAGTATCTGTTCAGCTACTAGCTCGGAGAAGGGAGGGAGGCAATGGTTTGCCTTGCTGTGCCTGTGTATTTGTGCTTACTACAGTGTTTCCCCAAAAATAAGACCTAGTACTATTTTGGGGAATTTCTTAAATATAAGACCTACCCCGAAAAAAGACCTAGTTGTGACCATTCCGGGGGCCGGTGGTTGCATAACGGGGAACTTGAAGAGCCGCAGGAGAGAATCAGCGGTGCCAACTAAGCCAGCGCTAGAGGAAGCGAGGCGGCAGCGGAGGGAGCAGAGCCGCACAAGCCGTTGCTTCCTCTATAGCACCTCCTCCTGTCACAAATCGATAGTGAAAGCGCGCTTTGCTCATTCTGGTTACCAAATTGCTCTTGGAAAGGTATGGCACCCCTGATCACCCTACTCTTAACTTTGCCATTTTGGATTATTTCATTTGGATTTGCATTAACTTTGCATTGTTGTACATTACAACAAATAAGACCGTGTTTTTTTGAGCCCCCCCCAAAAAAGATATAAGACTGTCTTATTTTCGGGGAAACACGGTAGCACACACAAGCATGGCTCTATAGGACCCTGCAAAGGAAAGGAGTCACCCTAAAACAGGATATCGGGACTTGTGCTCAGGGGACAAACTGATTCTGCAGGAAGTGTACATTGCATGTGATTTAATCAGCATGCAAAACAGCTTTAAAAACTTTTGACTTTAATATCACTTTAACCTCTCTAAAGTGAAGCTAATGGCTTCAAAAAAAAACTGATTGAAGCCGGCTGAAAGTGTTGCAAGTGCTTTGTAAAAGATTGCCGAATATGCTTTTCTTCTACGAGCTGGAGTCCATATGTACTGCCAGACACAAAACAAAGTAAAAGGAGATCTCTCCAAAGTTAGAGGAAATCCCCTATTAGACAGTAACCAGGAGAAAAGGCGTCTCATTGGAAGATTTTACTGCCCCCCATTTTGTGAATTGTATGAAGCTTATGGTTTGCCAATAAAAAAATATCACTTAAAAAAAGGGTCTCCATGGTCAAAAACATAAAATAAATCTGTCTTTCCATAAGTTCTATCCCACTCCTAATAACCATATGCATCTAGAAGTTTGTAAACTTACTTATTGAAGATGCCCATAGGATGGACTTCCTTAATGCACCAACACAATTTCACTCAGCCCTGTGAGTATGCACTGCCTTGTGTCACCATTCACAGAGCCTGCTGTCTGAACTCAATAACTGAACAATGTAACATCATCATTGCTTGCTGGAAGCAATGCATGATGGGCTAAGTAGTCTTGAGAAAATAGAGATCACATCAAGCAGCTGGGAAAGAAATGCAAAGCATACTGGGAATCCAGGAAGTTGGCAAAAGTGATGGGCAGACGGCAAAAGTGATGGGCAGACGGAAGGCAGAACTTGGTAAAATAAAAAGGGATTTTTTTTTTCAAGTAAGCTTTGATTGCATTATGAAAAACAACTCTAGTATGTATTCCTATTACAATGCTGATGTTATATGTTGGGACTTTACAATTCCTTGAAACTCAATACACCCCCCA
>NW_017306495.1:600566-609687 GCF_000935625.1 Nanorana parkeri
ATTTATTGTACATGCTTCAGCCCCCCCCCCCCCCCCCAAAAAAATAGTGTAATTTAATTAGATTTCTTTACAGAAGGTTCAGAAAAGGGGAAGATAGGAATCAGCTCTCTGGGAAGGACTGTATCACTTACTGTCCCATCTGCAGGTAAAAGAATCTGCAGAGCATAATCAATACGCCGCAGACAGCATATCCCATAGGGACACAGCCAAGGGCACAAGATGCAAGCCACAAAAGAAACTCAAATTCTTTACAAAACGCCATTCACCGCGAGCACCGACCATTATAACTGCATTGGCAGGGTCTTGTACAGTAAAGCCCTGCTTGATCCAGAACACATAAGCCCGCCAAGTGCATCCATGCCAAACGACTTTAATGCAATTCCCTCGAGTGACGGCATTCCGTCAGCAGCGAGCTGCAGGGATCTGGCAGGGAAGGGGGTCGGTGACGTTTGGGAAACAGACAGAAGGGTCATGAGAGGGGTGGCAGCGAGCACAAAGATTCTCTGTTGCTAAAAGGGGACACTGTGTACAACTTATGAGTAGGGTGGCGAGCAATGCAGAGGTATGTGTATCATTACAGGTTATTATATGTGTGGCTGAAATGTTCCAGCCAACAGAGACCTGATTATTCATGAACTAAAATACCGCATATACTGAGTCAGAGGCCACAACAGACTTCAAGGAAATACACATATAAAACAAAGTCTATATCAAACCGTTTAAAAAGCACAGCCTGCCTTTGTGAACATGTTTTATGTTGGAAAGGAAGGTGCCACTGGCACTTTAGTATGCGGATCAATATGCCTTTATTGACGCTTGCGCAGTATCACATAAACACAACGTTTTGGGGTCGTGCAGGGTCCCCATCATCAGGCAAAAAGTGATCTTTGCTCAGAGCATTACGGTTTTGCCTGATGAAGGGGACCCTGCGTGGCCCCAAAACCTCGTGTTATGTGAAACTGAGCATGCGTCAATAAAGGCGTATTGTACAGCATATTGGAGTGGCAGTGACCCCTTCCTCTCGGATATTGAGCGGCGCCATCTGTTTGCCACGGTAGCACCCACCTGTTCCTAAAAGGACTTACCGGTCAGGAGGGCAATGGGACTTGGGCATTAACAGGTTTCATGTTGGACCCATATTTAGAGTGTAGCATGAACAATGGTCCCATTCCCCAGCCACCCCACTTACCCGAATCGCAGAGTGCTTTGCCCTCGAGTGCCCCATTTTCTTTAGACTAACACACCCCCACGTTGTCTATTCACAGGGATCTAAAAGTGGAAAGACTAGTTCGATCTGCCACTGAGACAGAGGGACTCGTAGATTTCAATAGAGCGCAAGTGCTGTGATGTCACCGCACGTGTTGCCCAATGATTACTACCCAGAGCCCTATAATGGTAGGTCCGAAACATCCCAAAACCAAGGTCCAATTGAAGAGTTAACAGGAGCCTGTACATTGCACTTGCGAGCCATTAATCGTGGCTAAATGGCATAATGATTAGCTGGTTGGCATAAAGCTTAGAAGGAGTTATAAACTGGGGTGTTGCGATTGCTAAACTGACTCCCCCACGCAAGCTTTTCTCTTTCAGGAAGGATATAGACAATGGCACAGGTCCTCTTTCTCCACTTGTAGTGGGCAGCTCCTGAATGCTGCCAGAGACTGGTGCCATGTAATGACTTGGCGCCATGCATAATTGTCCTGCGAGCCCAAGGTGGCTTTATGACGTACCTCCAAGGGGCATTTCCGTGATGCCGTGGGCTCACAGGAAGTGGGCTGAATGACAGTGGATGTCATCTGGGCGATGCGGCACACCACATAGTAATTTGTTACAGTGCGCTCTGGTGCAACACATTACCTTATGATTGCGGCTGAAATGCGTTATCGGCTGCTGTGTCTTTTTGTGGAGCTATGTGCAGATTTATAATACATTTTTCTAAAGACCGGGGGCAGGATCTTTGTCTTGGATCATAGTAATTTAGGATGCCATTGAAAAGGAATGGCACCACAACACAATATGCGTTACATGTGTCATATGCGTTTCTGTGCCTTGCTGCAACACCGCCGTTAATCTGTGCGTTAGGTATGGGACCCCCATAGAGTTTTAGATCTACTTGGAATATTGACCAGGTAGAGCTGTGCCCCTTGTATGGATTTCAAACTAGAATTTTTGACCGCAACCCACCTTTTAAAATTTAACAAATTCATTTTTAAATATAATTTTACTTTCCAAGTCCAGACTTTTGATGGGGTCAGCCATCAGTAACAAGAGCGGCATGGTGAGTCAATTAAGAAGGTTAGTACCCCCCCTTCATCCCCCCAGCTTTGAACAAGAATGAGAGTAGTGTGCCGGCCTGACACACGCTGCCAACTTATCTCTTCAGGCGCACATAAACCGAGTGTAACTGACACAGAAATGTGTCTATATCCTCAACACCCAGAACCCCGCAAGTTTGTTGGCTAAACAGAACCATGTTGTTAAATAGCAGACACCGGGATAATACACCATTCATTCTGCCACGTCTGTGCCAGAATTATGTTGGTGTACTTCGCATGACTACACATAAACACCACTCAATGAGGCAGTCTATTAAACTGGCGGAGATGGAAAGGGGAAGGTGTGGTATAGTATGGGGTAAAGCCTATTTTTAAAAGTAACTCTCAAGCAACCAGAAACTACATTTATCCAGAACCTACCGACCCCTGTGGATGCCGGATAACGGGGAGTTTACTGTACATTTAATAATACATTAATAAATATTAAATTATAAAGAATTAAACAATTTGCCTTATGGTCCATTCATAGCGGCGTGCAGGGCCGTACAACACCTAGATCAGCATATTTCTGTGGCGGGTACAGCCCCATGGTTCCGTTCAGCTCTGGGACAGGAAGCCGTACAAATGAATGACAGGCTGTCGTCGCATGTAAATCCTCAAGGAGAAATTACTTGTGAATGAACTCTACGTCCCTGTTCACACACACCATCACGTAGCGGTGGCGAACGCTCCTGCACTCGCAGAGTTTGTTTCCTGCCTTTGCCACGTGTGCCCATTAAATGCAATGGGAGCCACCCGTGGGGAAAGTACCGCATGTAGGACAAACTTGTGTGCAAGCCTTGCCTTGCAGTCCCCCCCCGGCGATGCCATTAAGTCTAGGGGTACCTCATTTCCCTTTGTGACTGCTCCCCCAAAGCCCCTCTTCTCCAAGACACTCCAGCTGGTGTGTGTGGTACCTGGCACAGTGTACTTTTTTTGTTGTTAGAACTTCATTGAAATGTCACAAGTAACATTTCATCTAGTTTTACGGGCACAGCGAGATCCCACCAAGGCACACCTTTTTTTCAGCGCACACCACCACATTCCTACCGCAACACGGTGGTGTGAATGGGCCCTATACTTGACAAGGGCAAATTGCCTTATCTTGCGTTGAGGCTTCACTGGAAACAATGTCCAGCCCAGCCCCGACGCTGAGGGTATGAATAGGCCCTTAGAGAAAGCTCACCCTAGCATGACATGAGCCCAGCACTGCTAGAACAGGCTTATGCAAAAACACAATAGACGTAAGAGGCAATTATACATAATAAAAGATATGTTTTGACCAGGCTGAGGCTGGATTCACATTGTTGCGTCGCTCTAATGCACATTATGCTGTGCGATAGCATGCATTGTTAGGCTTGCCATTTTAAAATGTTACCGAACAAGCCACAACATACGGTATCTGTGCACTTTGGCGTGCTGCAATGCGCAAGCGTTAACAAGGTGAGTTGGGGTACCATTAAGAATGAACGGCACCGCAGCGCACCAATGCACGTTTTTGAGCAGGAACGCAATGCAACAGTGTGAACCCAGGTCAATGAAAGCAAAAAGTGGATTGCATTGCAACTGTTCACAGTACACTTATTTGCAGTGTTCATAAATAATCCATTATGATCCGCTACTATAATTCCTTTATAATTGTGGAAAACACATTTCCAGCAGTGCAATACAAGTATATAGGCTGAGCTCATGTGAGCAAGTTTCACATAGCACATAAACCCAGGATTATTTTCAAGTTACTTACTTCTGCCCAAACCCAATTATTTTACCAATTTTAAACAGAACCAAAAAGAAAAAACACTGGCAGGATCGCTGGGTATTTTTGCCATTTATTAAAACGTATTCAATGGTATATTTCCCAAACCAATGGGAGCAAGAAGCTAATCTCTAAAAAAAACAAAAAACACACACACAAAAAAAACCCTTGCAGTAGGGCTACCCCTACAATGCAACGGTTAACTGCTCGTTTTTGTTTAGAGGGATTCTGTAAAGGACTTTTACTTACCTAATCCGATTCAGTTTGCTCCAAGACCAGCATCCGCAAACTCTTAACCCCTACCACGCTCTAGAGGTCGGAGGCCCACTGACATTATTACATCATCTAATGTAGGGTCCATAGCCGAGGGATAGTCCATGAAATAGGGTGGAGGGTAGAAGAAGAGAGCACCACCCACTGGGGGAGAGTGGACCAGGTAAGTAAAACTGCTTTACAGAATCCCGCTAGACAAAAAGGAGCAGTTAAATCCACACACTAGGAAAGAATGGTAATTTACACTAGGGCTGCAACAACTAATCGACATAATCGATTAATCGGCTTCCGATCAGTTGGCCTTGTTCACAGCTCCACACGCTGTGCGCCGCACCTCCTCCCCACCTCACGCTCGCCGCTGCCAGACCCGCTCGCATCCACGCTCCACACACCGCACCTCCTCCCCGCCTCACATTTCCTGCCCATCCACGATCGGCAAGGCACGCGGGGAGATGTAGTAAGGAGGAACAGGGGTGGGGGGATGACAGCCGCTGATAGACAGGTCCGATCTCAGAAGCAAGTTGCTGGAAGACTGCTCAGGTAAGCCTGCACTTTCCCACACATGGTGCTCTATAATGTATTGCTGGGATTTGTATTTCTCTAAAGCTGATGGTACATTGTACTGTACATTATACATAGGAATACAAATCCCAGCAATACATTATACACTGTATGTATAATGTATTGCTGTGATTTGTTCTCCTCTATAGCTGGTGATATTCTGCATTGCGCTGTATAGAGGACTACAAGTCCCAGCAATAATACATTATACAGCGCAATGCGGAATACCACCAGCTATAGAGGACTACAACAAATCCCAGCAATAGTACATTATAAAGTGGTACAATGCTAAATACCACCAGCTATAGAGGACTACAAAACCCAGCAATAGTACATTATACAGCGCAATGCAGAATGCCGCCAGCTATAATGTACTATTGCTGATATTTGTTGTATTCCTCTATAGCTGGCGGTATTCTGCATTGCGCTGTATAATGTGCTTTTGCTGGGTTTTGTAGTCCTCTATAGCCGATGCAATTCTGCATTCATTGCTGTATAATTTTACACTTTCCTTTTCACTATATTGCACACCACAATATCTTTTTTCTTTTTTACTTCCACCGCTCCAAGCTTGCTCCTGTGATGGACTACAACCTCAATACAAACTAGTAGTCCTATCACTGGAGCCATTTTTTAAACTTTAGTTTACTGTTTATCCGATTAACCGATTAACCGAACTTAATAATCGGCTAACTAATCGATTTTGAAAATAATCGTTAGCTGCAGCTCTAATTTACACAGTGCACTAGGTGTGTCATTTACACCTAGATGCACATCTGGGTGTTATGAGCGGAAGGCCAGGTCAATGTATAAAGATCTTACCTTGAATCATGCCATCACCCCCACACAATGCCCGGCGTCCAGGCACTGCAAGAAGTGAGGGATGTGACTCGGGCAGTATAGTGCTCCGGTCAAAACACCTGCCGTTCCTCATTATTTTGTATCTGCAAAATAATACAAGGCGTTCTGTGATTGGCGGAGGAGGGGGGACAGGAATTTGACATCTCTCCTCTTCCAATCACAGAACGTCTGGTTTTCTTTGGAAAATAAAAATACAAGACAGTTTGGGAACGGACAATAGTAAGGAGGGGCAGGTAATGGGCCCAGAGCACTGCACAAGTCACATCCCTCACTCCTGCTCGGAAAGCTATGTGCAGTAGCAGGCATGCTAAAATTCAAGATTTTGTTCCTGGAATGTGGCTTTAGCCCTTGCAGTGCCAGGTAGACCTGCTGCAAGGGTACATTATATATACACTGAGTGGCCAGATTATTATGACCACCCCATCAGTACTTCGTTGGGCCACGAGATGACTTAGTTGGGCCGCCTCGTGACTCCACGAGATGTTGAAAGGTGATGCGAGGAATCTGAAACTGCACTGTTGCCCTTCTGTTGTCTTGTACCAGTCTTGCCACTCTCCTTTCTGCCCTAACATTGACTAGTCGCTGACGGCCACAATTCTCGGCTGACAGTCCAGTCTTTAAACACTTTAACAACAGCTGCTCTTGAACATTTAACAAATTCTGCTGTTTTGCTGATACTCGCTCCATGGCTCCGAGCACCAACAATCATCCCACGTTCAAAGGCTATTAAATTGCGTTGTTTACCCGTATCTTCAGAAAAAAAAAATCACTTCTACTGTCACGGTTTTGCTTCCCTATTTATAATGGTCTGACCCTCTAGCAACTTCAGCGCGAAAATATAAAGCTAATTTGCCTACAAAACGTCAGGTGGTCATAATAATCTGGCCACTCACAACTCCAGTAACTACGAGGCACACTGACAGCATGCGTGTTGGAAGGGTTCTCTACAAATGGACCAGGCAATCTGCTGTCACCAATTATAGAAAAAGAAACTGACAAGTCCAGCAAAAGATGAAGAAAAATGAATATTCAGAATAAAAAGGGAAAAAAAAAAATAATAAAAAAATCATAAATTTGCCCCAGTTTTCTAATGCAGCACAGTGGGAACAGGAACAAAATTGTGTTCAGCAAGGCAGACCAAAATTTCTTAAAAAGAAAAATACACAATCAGCTACAAAATTACATTTATTTTCTTAAACTTTTTAATTTGCAAATATTCATCTGCTTTATCAAAAATTCAGCAATGCATCTATTCATGGTGCAAGATCATGGTAACCATCAATCACAAACCTCTTTTTGATGCAATTTCAGGTAATTTTCAATATTTTGAAAATCTGCAGCTATTAATAAAATTATTATTATTATTAATGAACACTGCAGATTTGAAATAATTGAAAATACGCAGCAATCCTGCTGTGAAGGTCCTTGTTCAGGAAATTCCTGTTATAGGATGACAATGTTCTGTTCTCGTTTCCCAGTTCTTCTCCTGCATTGTCACCCCTTAACACGGGCTTACAATGGAGACTACAAGTGGTCACATGAATGCACATTATGTTGGCATGGTACACTGTTGTCAACCTCAGGCTAGGTCCACCCTAGACGACTCCTTACCCCCCAACAATCCATGCGGTTCTGTGCATTATTTGCCGCACGGTCAGGAGTCGCCAAGGTATGAACCGATCTGGCTGTGGGTGCCATTATCTTCTAATAGCACCCTAGTCGCGCCGGGCGGATCGCGCGGTTTCCCACCGCGATTCCACCTGTGCAAGTAAACACTAAAAAAAGCTGTGAGTCGTGTGTCGCAAAAAAAAAGAATAAATTAAAAGAAAAAAAAAAAAAACCCACAACAACCACACACACACGGCGGAATCTTAGGATACACACACTATTAGTGTATTCCATCCAACCCTCCTTCGTCACCTACCACTACCTACCGATCTACGTGGCCCTGAATGCAATCAGTTTGTAAATCCCAGTGTCTAGGTCTCTGATTACATCCAAACTTGTTTCCGAACGTATAAAAACATTTTTTTCTTTTCCTTTAATTATAATAACTAGAGATAAGTAACCCTAAGGCCCCATTCACACGTAGCAATTTATCGCGCGATTTTTGCCACGCGATATCGCGAGAAGTCGCCGGCTAATGATGGAGCTGTCTTAGCTCCAGGGCGGATCGCGCGGTTTCCCACCGCGATTCCACCTGTGCAAGTAAACACTAAAAAAAGCTGTGAGTCGTGTGTCGCAAAAAAGTCACTTTTTTTTTTTGCGATTGCTGCGCGGATGTCACCCCATTGAAATCAATGGGGCTGCACGGTGAACGCTGTGTGCACCAGCACAAGATCGCGTGTCCCGGGTGTCATGCAGGTGTGAACCTAGCCCCAGGGAACCTTCACTGGAAAGGCCCCATTCACACGTAGCAATTTATCGCGCGATTTTTGCCACGCGATATCGCGAGAAGTCGCCGGCTAATGATGGAGCTGTCTTAGCTCCATGTCGCGTGTTGCTCATCGCGGTCGCAAGTCGCTTCTACAGGACCCTTTTTTCATCGGATTTTGCTTTTTTCTAATGGAGCCCGACGGGGAAGGTCGCGCTACAGTCGCTGGAACGTCGCCCCGAAAGTCGCGCTAACTTAACAATAATATTATTATTATATCAGAAATGTAAAACTTTGTTGGTAGCTGTAATAGGCAATGGCTTCCCTTGTGCTCAACATTCCATAAACACATATTTCAATACTTAAACAGTTAATCTGACATTAACCAAACTTTCACTGTGGACGACTCTTCCAGGGTTCAGGAGTTTTAAATGACAGCGATTCACCAACAGAGAATATTTGGTAAAAGGCACATTCACTGCTTTTTATATATATACCCAAAGCATTAGTAAATCACATCGTCGTGTTTTAAGCTGTACAAAAGCCACCACTTGTGGTTAGAGCTGGAAAATTATGGAGAGCAACTTTTTTTTTTCCCTTTCTTTCTTCTTTTTAATTAAAACGTTACGTAAACTGGTAAAAGACACAGTCATCCAAGAATTCGGATTCTTAGATCTGCCCCAGCGTACGTTCAATTTGCCCGATCTGCAGTTAAGAGGCCCTCAGGACGATATCCGTTCAGCCACGGCTGTATGGGTTAACAGAGGGGTGGAAATAAGACAATAACATCCAGGATACACCTGGAAGCTACAAATAGACGGGGGAAATATACAGCTATTCCCAGAACTACTACAAGCCACCCCGCGTACACACGTCCACTACGAGCCGATCCAACTCAATAAAAAAGGGGCAAACTGGAATAAAGTGCAGTGTACTCGTAAGAAAACTGGGGATTCAAGATATCCGGCAACAGAAATATCTCTG
>NW_017306495.1:609738-617077 GCF_000935625.1 Nanorana parkeri
TGGGGGGAAGAGCAAAACATCCTCTTGAAGTGCCACTTTAAATCTATTCCTGCTGCTCAATCACCAAAGCAACACACAGAAAAAGATATTTTTACCAGCATCTTAGAAAGAAAAAAACCAAACCCAAGCCAGGCTTTACTACCATACAAGCTATCGAAACATATGGCCTAACTATCATTTTGTTCTCATTTCAGGCCTATATAGCCCATGATGCTTTGCAAGGGAATTCTGGAAACCATGATTAGCAAAGATTTATAATCTGCATGTGCATGTTACACTGACGCTGGAGAGGCCATTGAACCGAACATAAAAAGGGGCCCTTTAACATTGTGACACTGCAGAACCCAGTTTAGAACTGTGTTGATCTGCTCTGTGTGTAGGGAGAGCCGGGTTCATTCGCAGAATTCCATGTTATTTGCAGCAGAGGAAGAACATGTTTGCCTGTAGCCTATCTTTCATGCACACACAGAAGAAAATTGCATGTAATTTGCAGCAGAGGAAGAAAATGTGTGTCTGTATAGGCACGTGTGCATCAAATAGATAGAGAGAAAGAGATCTCTATATGTTGGAGGGCGATCTATATAAATATGTAGAGAGATCTGGAGAGAGAGAGAGAGAGAGAGAGAGATCTGGAGAGAGAGAGAGAGAGAGAGATCTGGAGAGAGAGAGAGAGAGAGATCTGGAGAGAGAGAGAGAGAGAGAGAGAGAGAGAGAGATCGAGAGAGAGAGAGATCGAGAGAGAGATCAAGAGAGAGAGAGATCGAGAGAGAGAGAGAGAGAGAGATCGAGAGAGATTTATGAATAGGTAATAAATATGTAGGGGGAGATCTATATAAATATGTAGAGAGAGATCTATAGGGGGGAGATCTTTCTGGATATGTAGGGATCTATCAAGAGAGTGATCTATACAGAGATCTATATATGTAGAAAAATAGATCTAGAGAGTGATCTATAGATATCCTGACACCTGGAGTTGCTAGGTGAATATCTCTCTGAAGCAACAAATAAAATAAAACTGTGCATGTGATGTTATCAAAAGGGGTTGTGATGCACCAAATGTGTTTGTAGCATATACATATGTATACCCCTCCCATGTGTACATACACCTATATAATCATGCCAGCATCCATCCACACACACGGTGGCAGGCCATGACTTACCTGACCCCTCCACTTTGTCAGCCCCCCTGCTCCAGATAACTTGTCTGGTCTCCAGCTTCACCTGGAAGGTTCTCCTCTCGGGTTTCTGGGACTTCTTGGAGTAATAGAGAGTCATGACAGTGCCGACCTCCAGGCTCCTGCATAGCTCAGCTTCACTCTGGCCGCAGGGGGCAAAGCCATTGATGAGAGCTCCCGAGTCCATCATCCTGCCAGAGATTGTCCCCTCTCCTTCTGGGAAGCACTCAGAGCGCACAGCCCGGAGCAGAGACCCCTCTTCCGGCCATCACCTGCTCTCCGTCTCCCGCCTCCTCCTACTCCTGTACATGCACCGATCACACGAACATGATCTGCACACTGAGGAAGTGTCTCCTGCACACCCCTCACATCTCCGCTGCTGTGCCTGCCAGACGTCTGCAGCGAACCCCTCCGAGCCAGGGATATTCAAAGATGGCTTCCTAGAGAGAAGGCAGTCTGCAGGCAGCCAGCAGATCCTCCCATTGGTTCCTTGCGGTGTCCTGGCCAGCGTGAATCCAGACAGATTCCAATGGGATTAAAAGCAGAGAGGACTGGAGCCAATGAGCCCCACCCTCTCTTCCCTGGCTCCACCTCTTAAAGGGACAAGAGGCCGCCTGTCAAGCTTTTGGGTGTGAGGGTGGCGCATAGCTCCCAGATGTCACCTATTCAGAGGGGCTCTCTGGGGTTGGTGCATTAAAGGTTCACTCTCTCTGCTGCCCCACGGCATTTACATTTGTATTTATTTTTCATTTTTTGTTATTATTTTTTTAATTTTTAATTTTAATTATTATTTCTCATTGTTTTTTACTTATTTTTTTCATTTCTTTTAGTTTTATTCATTTTTATTTATTTATTTTTTCAATTTACTTTATTGCTATCACACAGGAGCTAACTAGCCCCAGTGTGATAGCATTTGGAGGTGATAGGTTCTCTTTATTGAACCTGTCACCTCCAATACAGGCGTTTGAGCACAGCACTGTGCTGTCTCTCCTGTGACAGCTGAGAGGGGAAGGCTGCGAGTGCAGCTCTCCCGTCTCGGTGTTTACACGGAGCAGAGCGGGAAATGGACGTTCTCCGCTCTGCTCCCCGCTCTCTATCCTGAAGTTCCTTGCTGGGGGACCCCGAAAGCCACGGCAGGGAGGGAGATGGCCAGCGGGGACAGAGGCAGCCAGGGGTGGGGGTGGACCATGGAAGGGGGGTGGTAGTCCACAGACGTGAACTGGACAAGGGCGCTAATAACTCTACAGGAAGGTATTGGAACATTGCCCATGCTTCCCAGAGGTAATTTTGTTTTCAGGGTGATCTGTTTACAAAAAGCTTTTTTAATTACTTTTGTTGAAGGGGTTGCAGGGTGCTTGCAAAAAAAAGTACAGACCTTCTGTATTGCAAGGAAGGTCTGCTTTAATGGCAGGTTTATAGCTGAACTCCGGACACAAAAAAAGTTCATGTATATATATTCCTCAATAGCCACAAAGGATATAAATCCACTTTGTGTGCACCAAATATATTTGCAAACACGGATATTGCCTTGTAGAATTTGCAGTGACATCATCACTGTGCTGCCATGATCGATGCAGAGAGCAGAGCTGTGGAAGGGGTCTAGCAGCTCCACCCACTACAGGCCGCCTGCAGAGAACTACAGGAGAGGGTGGAGACCAGACCAGTCACCCTGCACAAGGAGAGAGAGCAGCAGCGACCGGTCTTCATTACAGGAAGCACACTGCATTACTGCACAGATCTGGAAGAAATACACAAAGCTCACCAAGATTCAAGTAACAATACACATGACTCTTGTATGGTTTAGATACACTTCAAAGTGCAACTGAAGTCAAAACCTTTATTTTATTTTATTCTGAATAGAGTGCAGAGGGATTAGAACCAATTATACTTTTTTATGGCTGTCTCTGTCCCTGTTAGGGAGATTCACCCCCTCTATTTCTCCTGGTGATCATCATGGCCAAAGGTGAAAGAAAATCCCAAATTTTGGGTTGTCACCAGAAGAGGAATAGATGGGAAATCTTCTAATAGGGGCACTAGTTCAGGTGATCCTGCTGACCACCAGGGATTTCCTCTCACTTCCTGTTATGGCTCTTGGACAGGAAGTGAAGGGAAATCATCCCAATGGGACACTAATGGCAAAAAAAGCTGTCAGGGGTTGGAAACCTCCCTTACCCTACCCAAAACCAACAAAAAACAAACAGTTTTGGCTTCAGTTCTTCTTTAACTTTGCTCGGTGAACAGCCTCTTCTCTTTTAGAAAATCCGCCCCTCGGTCTTTCTGCCTCTCCTCCCTTTGGTCTAATACGCAGACTTCTATTTTTTTACGTTACCTTTACATCCTCTTCTAAAAAAAAAAAAGGCTACAGGCCTTCCAGCTTCTGTAGTATGTGAACCCTTCCCTTACTGCGCTGGCTGCCATATTTTCCAGTGCAACCCGAATGCAAGACAAGGCAATTTGCCTTGGCATGGATAGGCTCGGTTCGCACCACCACTTTCCGCTGGTTTGTGTTAAAAAAAAAAGGTACGACATGCATTGTTTTTTTAAGAGCTCCGCAGCAAGACGCGGTACAACTGCGATGCGGCTTGATCAAGTTGTTTTTTTTTAAAGCCCGTGGAGCGTTTTCGAAAACAAATCCCATGTGAACAAAAAAAGTGAATCGTGAAATCACAACACACGTAAAAAAGTGCACAAGGGTGCTTGGTCCTTCAATAAAGAAGGGACCCGATTTCCCGACCCCCCGGGGCGCAAGGCTCCTGACAGGGTCTAGGAAGACTATGGTCCACCAACCCGAAGGCCGGCGGACCCCGATCCTTTGGGGACCTGCCGAAACAGGTCCCACATAGTACTAGGTTGGGGGGATCTCCCGAAGAGGAACCCCCCACAGGTGGGGGGAGACATGGAACCCTATATAAGGGCACAGAATCTCCTCCCCACGTCAGAAATGGGCCCCGAAGGTACCCGCACCCTTCGCATCTGTGGGTAAAATTTCAATCAAAAAAGTGCCAATCGTGCATATGGTGCAATATATAAATCTAAAGTGCCAGTGCACCACGCTGTCTAAGAGGCGTTGTGCAGAAAAAGCAATAGGTGCCGTGACCTTGTGTCAGTGAATTACTGCTGGGGTCCCACACCCTGTGTAATTCTCTGGCACCCCTGGAACGCCACCTCCAGGGGGCACAGCACCACGGGCCTCTGTCGCCCCCGAACCCTCCGGCCAGACCAAGCAAGCACCTGCTCCATCAGGAGGCCGTATACCAGGCTGTCCCCTCTCTCACAGGAAGCAGCCCGGCACGAACCTTCACTCCAGCGAGTACTAAGTAACCCCCCCCCCCGAAAGGACGGTTCTTTTCCCCACCGGAAACTGATAAGAACAGATACTACACTTGATCTTAGCCAAAAGGCAGAGAAGCAATGCGGTTGGATCAAGTGCATCAGCAATGTCCGGGGACACGCACACTAGCAGCCATGCACTTGAGCGCATCTGCTAGTGTGACTGTACCTTTAGGGCAAACTGCATTGTGGCTTTTTTTTCTGCTAGAACTTTATTGATACGTCACAAGTGACATTTCATTAAATTGTATAGGCTCACCTCGGTGCGAAGCTGTGGTGCGCTTAAAAACAAGTATTGCATGCTGTACTTTTGTAGCGCACACCCCTAGAACGCCGAGGTGTGAACTGTCACCGCCAATGGCAAGGCAAATTGGGAGAGGAATTTCAAAGGAAGTGTGAAACTTCAAATTAAGGCACCATTAAAAATGTTGTAAAAAAAGATTCTTTACTGTTAAATGAAGAATATCCTTTTTTTTGTGGATACATTTAGACATTCATATTCCTTGGTCATATCCTGTAGGATGTGATGCGTTGTGGTGCAATGCAGAAAAAGGTGCATGTACTTAGTGCCATATAGCTGCAGTAAGCTGCCCTACGGCAGTGCACCACAATGCACCCCGCAGCACCTCTGAGATGTCACATTGCAGAGGTGTGATCAGTGACTTAGGGAAATATCGGAAAATATCACCTGGGCAGTACCAGCTCATTAAAAATTGTAAAATATGCCCCATCTCCACCAAGGGTTGCCAACTGGCCGGTATTTATCCAGCCTGGCCAGTAAAAATGGGACTTGTTGCCAATGTTTTTATTAGGAAAGAGACCATTGGGCTGGTATTTTGTCCCACAAAATTTGTCAATCCTATCGTCACCCCACACCCCAATAAAACAGATGGTAGTTCAGGCATCGCTCCCACACAGCTACGTAATCCATTTACAGATCCTCGGAGAGGAGTACCATCAGCCACCATGGCAGAGGTGACATCACCACACTTGTAGTCCATTCGTTCTTCCTCCTGTCCATGTTACTGAATGTCCGAGCCAACCCTTCCCCAATTTATCAAAAAATTTAAATGTTTAAGGCTATTCGTTACTATGTATTACTGTGCGCTGCATTAAGGCAACCCATTTATTTTGAATGGTCTTGCATTGCACCTTTAAGCACGGAAAACCAGATGTGACCTTTTTGTTTAATTGAGTGCACCACAACTTGGGGTATGTGGCTTGCGGTGCTCTGCAATACTGGTGCATTGCCTGTTACTGTAGCAGTGTGTAAACGGTGCATGCGTGTTGAGGTTTTGCAACCACATGCATTGTGGTAAGGCAGACCATTATTTATTTTATGGGGGGCATTAAACATGAATGGCATTGCAGTGCACAGAGAGCCATGCAATGTCAAAGGGCACAGTTAAACATGTGTTATCCTGGCCTTACACCAACAGATTTTCATATGAACATTCATTTGAAAGATCTTATCAAATCATTTGATATTACTATCAGAGACTTGACGAATATCATTTGAAATTTAATTTGGTTTTAACATTCAAATAAATGTAGTTAACTAAACAAAAATCACATTCACTGTTAAAATTGGTGATGCATAGAGGTGGGGTAAAAGGAGGGGGTAAAGGTTATGTGGTGCGATATGTTGTTCTATACAACTGATTATAAGGAAGGGTGGAGGATGCAGTGGCAGAAGGTGGACACAGATAGGTGGGTGTAAATCTCAGTATCTGATCTTATTCTGTATCTGTGGATGCCACTCTTGTTCTGTATGCTGGGTGTAATTCTTAGTATCTTATTCTGTATGTTCTTCTTCTCCTTCTCCCCTTCTCCCCCCTTCTACTTCTCCTCTTCTCCTTCCTTCTCCCCTCCCCTCCTTCTCCCCCTCCTTCTCCCCTTCTCCTTCTTCCTCTCCCCCTCCCCTTCCTTCTCTCTCTCCTTCTCCCTCTCTTTCTTCCCTTCTCCATCTCCTTCTTCCTTGCCCCCCTCCTTCTTCCATTTTCATTTTCCTTCTCCCCTTCTCCTTTCCCATTCTCCCTATCTTTCTTCTCTTCTTCTGCTCCTTCTCCCGTCCTCCTTCTCCCCTTCTCCCTCTCATTCTCCTCCCCTTCTCCCTCTCATTCTCCTCCCCTTCTCCCTCTCTCCCTCTGTGTAATCATTGGTATCGGTGACCCCAAAATGTAATAACCAATGTCTTAATGTGTCCATGGCCCATGTTACACATGTTTTAAATAATGATGCTAAATTTAAAAGAATCATTTTGAGAAGATAACATTTTAATAGAATAATACATACGGTAATAACAATCATTGCACCTCTCTTTGGCCAGTAATTCTCTCAGTATGGCCCTTGATGACTTTTAGGTTTCAGATATTTGTTCTATCCTATCAAGAGCTCACTCAGCTATTGCATGTCAGTCACATACCCATATGTGATCTAATTCCAAGAAAGTGTCTTGCAGCTCAGTTCTCGAATCCATAAAAGCAATTAAATAATGTCATCACTATGTTATTTTTTATTATACGTTATTTTTGTTAGTAGCTGTATGATGTCACCCACATTTCTGATTGCCAACGCCTTCTTTCTATAAATCACTTCCCTTCCTTTTTATCCAGTAGAGTATTCTGCATGATTGATGTATTTGTGCTATGCTGCTGATTATAAGAGATGTCATACGGCTGCTTTACATACCGTAGATTGTTATGCTACAAGCACACAGAGGCTGGAAGGTTTATCACTATTTAAATAAATATTCTTTTTTACATACCCAGTGGTGTATCCAGGGCATGGCACATATAGAAGATGGTGTATCCACATAGGGCACATATAGGCTC
>NW_017306495.1:617094-617922 GCF_000935625.1 Nanorana parkeri
TCTCCATGCGTCAGCGAAAGTCTACTGGTCCACAGAGACAACTGAGTTTTTTTCTCACCCCAACCCCTCTCCCATACACATCTCCTCACCCAGCTTTTAGCAACTTCGGAGGTTCTGGCTGACGTTCCGCCCAGCTCACTGGGCATCACTGGTTGCCAGGAGCTGGGATGGACGCCGGCCAGAGTATCCCAGGTTCCTAAGAGCTGGGCGGGGAGATGTGTATGGGAGAGGGGTGGGGTGAGAAAAAAAACCTCAGTTGTCTCCGTGGGTCGGCAGACATGTGCTAACCCATGGAGTGGCACCCCCCCCATTAAGTGAATCCTAGGGCATGTTCTATATGTGCCATACCCTGAATACACCACTGGGCATATATAAAGGGAATTTTTCTGGAATTGTTCTTTAAATAGTGATAAACCTTTCAGCCTCTGTGCGCTGGTAGCATAACAATCTATGCAAAGCAGCCAAAACCAAAATGCTTAACCCTTGGAGTGCAAGGGGTAGCCCCACTGCAGGGCTTACATTTTTTAAATGCCCAGAGGTGTTATTTAACCGCTTGAAGACCAGGTGTTTACACCCCCTTCCTGGCCAAGTCATTTTTCAGTGTTCAGCAAAAAAAATTATTTTTTATGTGTAACTTAAAAAAAATTTGTGGGGAAACTTTAAATTTTTTTCCTATTTTTTTTTCCACTTAACTTTATTGCTATCACAGAGGGGGCTGAGAAACCCCCTTATGTTATAGCAAAAGAGGTGACAGGTCCTCTTTATGGAGACATCAGGGGTCTCCAAGACCCCTAATGTCACCTAGGACCCCCCTGAAGAAGCAGAGAT
>NW_017306495.1:620614-626184 GCF_000935625.1 Nanorana parkeri
ACAGATAGAGCTTTCTTATGGTGGTATTTAATCACCACTGGGGGGGTTTTATTTTTTACTATATTCAGGAGAAATTACTGAAAATTTTGAAAACAACTAATATTACCCACTTTTTGGGTAAAATATAAAAGGCGGGGTCACGTCGGGTAAATAGACACCAAACATGTCAAGCTTAAAAATTGCGCGCACTCGCGAAATCGCAAAAAACTAGCATACCCAAAATTGGCCATAGGCGATGCTTTAAAAGCTTCTAAAGCTCATCAGTTTAGGGTTATCAGTGATTGATGGCCCTAGAACTTTTGCTCTCATTTCGACGTTCGCGGCGATATGTAACATGTGCGGCGTAATGGGCGCAATCGTCGTTTTCGCAGGCATGCGCACCTGACGCATGTTTACATGCGTGTATGTAGGCGTGGGGACTTAAAAAAATTATTTTTTATGTGTAACTTAAAAAAAATTTGTGGGGAAACTTTAAATTTTTTTCCTATTTTTTTTTCCACTTAACTTTATTGCTATCACAGAGGGGGCTGAGAAACCCCCTTATGTTATAGCAAAAGAGGTGACAGGTCCTCTTTATGGAGACATCAGGGGTCTCCAAGACCCCTAATGTCACCTAGGACCCCCCTGAAGAAGCAGAGATCTGCTTCATCAGCTTCTCTCCAGCATCTGAAGCTGGAGAGTGACACGAGAATGCGGAAGTGATATAATATACACCACTTCCGCATTCTGACAGCGGAGAGGGGACCGGAGGGAGATCGTGAACCGACCTCCCTCTGATCCCGTGACAGAGGCAGTATGCTGGTCCCGGGCTCACACCGGAGCCCGTGACCAGCTTGAGGGGGGGGCGCACGTCACGGGACCTCATATAAGCGATCCGCAGGCTCTATAGCCGGCGGATCGCTTGTATATTAACGGCATCGCTGCCTGTTTTCAAATAACGTGCATTTCCCACGGCGGGCGGATGTAACAGGACGTGTATACACGCCCAGTTACATCCAAGAAGCTCCCGGCCGACCGTTGTGTATACACGGGAGGTAGTTAAAAAAACGAGTTTACATGTTCATGTAGTTTGAAAAGTAATTTCTGAATCTGCAGATATTTTTAAAATTATACCCGGCGACCCTTTTGCCACGAAGGTCCTTGCTCAGATTCTTCTTTTTATAGGGTAACGATATTCTGTCCCTGTACTCCATTATCACCCTGTTATACATGCTTCCTATTGAGAAAATAAGGGTGAATTTACTAAAGACAAATAGGCTGTTCACTTTGCATGGGAATTTTCCCTTAGGTTAGTAAATGTGGTAAAAATTCACTTTGCAAAGAATACCCAATCATGTGCAAGGAAAATAATTTTTTTTTAAAGTTGTATTTTTGCATGCATGTGATTGGATGATGGAAGTCAGCAGAGATTCACCTCATTCACTATTCTAAGGAAAGTTGCCTTTCAATGTGAGCAGCCTATTTGCCTTTAGTAAATCAAGTAATTGGTTCAGCATATAATATGCAGTCATGGTCCACTGTTGTTAACATCAGGAAACACGCCCTAAGAAATGATATGCAGCCATCGCTGGAGTGACTGTAGACAAGAAGTGGATGCAGAAGGATGACAAATATGAAAACAAGTCTTTTATTTAATACAACAAACTGGCAATTGTTTATTATATACAATGCTTTAGCAAAGTAAACAGTCTGAGTTTACTTTTCACACATTGTATTTCAGTGGTTTTCGATGAATATTTTAAAATCAATACCATCCTTTATTCATTGTTTTTTTTCTTTAATTGGTAACTTCCGGTACTTTGCATTTATGTGTTTTATTGCTTTTTATTTAGTGCCATCTTGTGGTGGATTTATACACATTCACATAACAACACTTTTTCCTCCTCTTTGATTGGGGAATTCATCTGGCCATTTGGATAATAGTTGTATTATTATTTATTACAGGTATTTATATAGCACTGGCAATTTACATAGCACTTTACATAACTGCACATTCACATCAGTCCCTGCCATCAAGGAGCTTACAATCTAGGTCCCTAGCTCACATACATACATACAAGGACCAATTTAGGGAGGAGGTGATCAATAGTGATGGGCCGAACACCCCTCCTGTTCAGTTTGAATTCAAACTTTATAACATGACAGAAGTTCGAATTCGAACTCTAACTCAATGCAAGTCTATTTATTTATTTATTATTTAAATTGTGCAGTTCCCCCTCACAAACAATACCAGACCCTTTAGGTCTGGTAGGAATGTTAGGAGGGACCCCATTTTAAATAAAAATTAAAAAGCATGGGGCTCTCCCCCCAAAATAGGGGAAAAACATGGGGTCCACCCTAAAATTCCATACCAGACCCTTGATCCAAGCATAGGCCTGGCAGGACCAGAAAATGGGGGGGACCCAGATGCAGTCACCTTGCGAATGCATAAGGGGTACTTGTACCCCTATCCATTCACTAAAGTGTTAAATTAAAGTTTTACAAAAGAGGCCACACTTTTGAAAAAATCCTTTATTTGGAGGAAAAAAAAACAACCCAAAAAGACATGTTTTTGACAAGTCTTATTTAAAAACAAAAACCCCCCAAAAATAGATCCCCCAACATAATCCAGCGTCAATCACAAGGTCCAGCGTTGTTGTCCACGACAACATAAAAAATAAAACAGAATAAAAAAACCAAAACAAAAAAACAACCCCAACCACCACCACAATCACTCGCGACGAACACCCGCCGCAGAATGGCATTTTGATAGATGCCGGTAACAAACATTTGGGTGGAGCTAGCAGTGACAGCTAGCTCCGCCCCAACTGTTGTAACCAGTGAGCCATGGATAAAAAGTGAGTTTTTTCTCCGCTGAGTCGGCTGTGTTGGGGGCTGCGGTGCACTCTGAACAATGGTCTCCATCTCCAACAGGTGGACTCCACTGCTCGGACTGCACCGCTATCAGGGGCAAACCAGTAGATATGGAAAGCCAATGTCACTGCTAGCTCCACCCAAATGTTTGTCAGTCGGCTGCCTAAAAACCCCCAACTTTCCTGATTTTTTTTGATATACCACTTTCAGGGGTGTTGGCATCCTGTGCCTTGATCTAGGTCATTTCCTTTTCAAATCAGTTTATGGATTTGACAGCTGGCAGAACAGCAAAATCTTTCGGTTCAAAATGTGCCCAATAATGCATTTGGCACCCATTTATGAATCAGAGTAATTATAAAGTAGCAGTGTGGGAGCTAACCTAGTCACACACAGTTTTACAAAAGAGAATACAGGTCAAAATCAATTATTCTGGGTCAGTGCAGGTGGCCAGGATTGTGTCAGCAGCACTAATGAACCAGGAGCGTGTCAGTGAAATTAGGGACAATGGAGGCTGAAATGGAGACACCAAAGCTTCAGGTTATTAGCAGTGACTCTGTTATAGAATCTAGTACCAGTGGAGGTAGTACTGCGGATGTAAAAACAGGACAGGGCTTTGTATTGTTCAAACAGAAAATGGGGGAGTGGGGCTGAGATTCCCACTGAACCAGTCAGGGAAAAGGGGACTGATATTTGGCGTGGTGCACTGAATAAATGTGAGAAATTATCATACATGCGGTGGAGACTAGGTCATGAGAAGTTAATGCACATGTGCTAGAGACTGGCCGTTGAGGGGTAAATGCACATGCGCTGGGTAATAACAAAAGATTAATGCACATAAACCAAAGAATAGCCAAGAGTTAAATAATAAGTGTCTCCCCACCACAGATGCATACCTACATATCATGTGCATTACAGCCCCATAGACTCTTTTGGGGCTGTGTCCCAAGCATATACATTGGGTACCGAGTGCTGAAAGATTAACCTACTTAACATGAGCTGGGTACTGGGTGCAGAGAAGTTATCATACATGCTTGGGACGGAGCACTGGGGAGATCAGACACAAAAATACTGGATGTTGAGGGGTTAGCACATATGCAGAGTAATGGGCACTGGGGGCTTAATGTGCCTTAGATGGCGCTGAGCACTTGGACCTCATTCACATACAAAGCAATGACAGTTGGCAGCATCCATAGCCGTTCGCATGTAATTGGACATTCTGTGATTACCTGCGGACGATTGCTCCCCGTTTCTGTCCAGGGGCAAATCGTCCACAGGTTATCGCAGCATGCCCAATTAGATGTCGAATGGTCACGGGAGCAGTAATTGCTTTGGTGTCTTGCTTCCCGCCACAGCCGGTTTCATTAGTCTCACAGAGCAATTCGTGACTCACCAAATCAGCCCCTTTCACAAGTGGAATATGTGATTGCAAACCAAGGAGTCTTTGCAGGAGTAACTAGAGTGGGCTGTAGGTGTGACCTCACGGGGCAACGACCAATATGTGTGTGCGTAGGAGGTGGGATCTCACGGGGCAAAGACCAATGCGTGTGCTGTAGGTAGGATCTCAGGGGGCAAAGACCAATGCGTGTGCTGTAGGTAGGATCTCAGGGGGCAAAGACCAATGCGTGTGCTGTAGGTAGGATCTCAGGGGGCAAAGACCAATGATGGAATATGTGATTGCAAACCAAGGAGTCTTTGCAGGAGTAACTAGAGTGGGCTGTAGGTGTGACCTCACGGGGCAACGACCAATATGTGTGTGCGTAGGAGGTGGGATCTCACGGGGCAAAGACCAATGCGTGTGCTGTAGGTAGGATCTCAGGGGGCAAAGACCAATGCGTGTGCTGTAGGTAGGATCTCAGGGGGCAAAGACCAATGTGTGTGTGTGTGTGTGTGCTGGAGGTGGGATCTCACAGGGGGGAAAAAGCCCCAATGTGTGTGTGCTGGAGGTGGGATCTCACAGGGCAAAGACCAATGTGTGTGTGCTGGAGGTGGGATCTCACGGGGCAATGGGTGTACGGGAGTGGAATCTCAGGGGGCATGGACCAATGTGTGTTTGTGCTGGAGGTGGGCTCTCACAGGGCAGTGATCAATGTGTGTGCTGGAGATGGAATCTCCCGGGGCAATGGCCTGTGTGTGTGTGTGTTCACATGCATCCGATCAAGTCCACCTAAAAACCCTGACAGGCGGACCCCCCATGTAAAAGGGACCATACTCAATTAAAGCACTCTTAAAATAGTTGATGCTGTATCAGGACGACTGAACTGCAGTTCCTGACCAGAACTCCATTATTCCACAGATGTTGCCTTTACCCAGTGTAATGAATGGGCAACATCTGGATTATGGGGCATGTCTTCAGTACATAGACTTCAATATTACCCCATTTAAAAAAGAGAACGCGCTTGTATATGGTATACACCAGACCGACAAACACACACACTAAAAAGAAAACACAAACGAAGTGAACTGCAAGTTGTAGGGTTTTATTTTTAAATAACCTACAGTCAAGTTAATGGCAAATCATGATAAAAGAGGAGATGGGGGAGATATTCATAAAAGAAAGGATTGTTGTGAACACTCGCGTTTATAATCAAAAGAAAAAAAAATTCTTTACAGGCTCTCCATAAACACTGTATGTCAAATTTTCCTTTCCCTCCCCAATTAAAACCGCGTTTACTAAAATATTAGCCAGTCCATTGTGAAATAAGTTTCAAGTACATCTT
>NW_017306495.1:626222-629962 GCF_000935625.1 Nanorana parkeri
ACTTCATCAAAAGTACTTTTTCACATTAAATAAAATTCCGTTAAAAGCATTTACCGAAATGAAAAGTTCAATGTTCCTACAATGGTACAACTGTTTTGATACTGTTTTTTGTTTCTGTGTCTTTGCTACTAAGATACAGGATTAAATACTTAAAATAGGATATTGGGCAAAGAAAAAAAATTCACATTTCTAAAAAGAAAGTCAACAAAAAAATAAAATCCCCTTTCAGAAATTGACAGAAAAAAAAAAGTCACATTTGTATCCAAGCATCCAAACCAACTGTTAATGGCTCATACATGGGACTCCTGCATAAAAACTGGAGAAAAGGATAAAATCGGAGCCAATTCATGAAAGCTAGAGAGAAAAAAAATATGAATAATTGGAGGAGTTTTGAATGGAATTTGTTATCCCCCCCAAAAGGTATAACCCGATTTGTTGCCAATTTTTTTTTTCCTCCTTTTCATGAGTTGGCCCCATCTCTATGCTTCTCTATAGCAACCCAATTTCTTTTAGTTCCCCAACATGCAAAGGACAGATGAAACCTGATTGGATAAGAGTTTGCGGTCTACGGGAACCAGATTGCATCTGGATGGAGATGACATAAAAAGCTTCACCTGATTGGTTGCTGCAAGAAAAATAAAAAAAATGGCTTCCTGTCCCCAGTTTTAGAACACAAGGCCCAGATTCACTATTAATGGGAAGGAGTCGAAGTGACCCCCCTCAGCTGCCAGACAACACGCCCCCTCTTTTCAGCAGAACAGTGTAACCAGGGTAAGGGGATATGTCCAGATGAAAGGGAAGGGTACAATTTATAGTTTTCTATTAAAATAGACGTTATCGCAAAAAATCTTAAATGTAAAAACACACAGGATATTTTTTTTTTTTTTTTTAACTATTATACAGACTTTTTTGAAAAGCGGATTTTTATGCCTGGTGAAAACCTCCAATCTTAAAACACACATAAAAACAGCGTAGTCACAACTTCAGCTCATCCATTTTTGTACATATGTATATATAGTTCTTGTCCATGGGACAATACTGAAGGCAGCAAGGGGATGGTAATATTAATATTTTACTCTTAATTCACCTCTTTTTTTTTCCTCCCCTTAATCTGCTGCATATCCCCTTCCCATCTTAAAATAAAATTAAGTTAATAAAAAGGTAAGGCGCACAGCTCTCTCATAAAATCCCTTTCCGAGGTGACATCCAGGCTTAAAATAATAATTAAAAACAAATTAAGAACACAACATCGTCTCTTGCGCGCCCGTTAAAATTCGTAGTCGTCCTCCACCATGTCGATAGCCCAAGCAAACTTTTCTCGCTGTGTTTTGTTGTAGATCTTCTCGATGGGGATTTCAAATTTTTTACACCTGAGCAAGAAAATAAAACAATAATAAATAAGACACGTCAGTAAGCACCCATTTACAAAAATTGAATACAGGCTTTCAACTATTGTACATTTAATATCTTATTGTAGTTTATGTAGGTAGTTAAAAATACTGCCAAAAATAAAACAAACAAACTTCACATTCTCAATGCAATTTTTATTTAAAAGCACCCACAGTTTTAAAAAACCCATATAAAAACATTACCCTAGAGCAGGGGTGGGCAATTCTAGCCCTCCAGCTTTTGTGGAACTACAAGTCCCATTAGGCATTGCAAGACTGACAGTTACAGGAGTCCCAGAGGTATGTTCAGATTTGTAGTTAAAACTAAGCTTGAGGCCCACAGTTGCCCACCTGTGCTATAGAGGCTTTTACTAAATAAAATGGGCACTTAAAGAAGCTGTTCTTACCAAGCTACAGAGATTCTTGGGTCCAAGTAGTTCAGTTTCGAGGTTCCTAAAGCAATTTGTTTGTTTTCTTCTCTGTCTGTGGCTTGAACCTCCAGTTTCATCAGCTGCTCCTCTATCCTCTGTACAGCCTTCTTTTTGCTTTCCACCATCCTGCAAGAAAAATGCACAAAACCGTTTAGACGAAGTGGGGGGGAGAGAGACACTTTTGTAAAACCCTTTGTGTTCCTTATAGAGCCCGGTCTTTCAGGTAATAAACCATGGACACCAGTTTAAAGGAGGCATTCTTCCTCCCACTGGCCATCAAATGTAAGGGTACATTACATAGTCCTGACCTCTGCACTGTATAAGCTGTGCAGTCTGACATACTCCTGCCAACTGCACTCTATACCCCACGGGTCACAAATTGGAGGGCCGTGGTCCGAACACAGACCGAGCACATTAGGTTATGGCTGGCTGACAGTGGATACACCAGCCTCTGAGGCTAGTGCATCCACTGTCAGCCATTACCCAGTAAGGGGACCCCCTCTAATTTAGTCATTGGATGCTAGGACCGCTGGCAACCAATAACCTCAGATAGGGCTGGCTGTGGTAGTAGTGATCTGGGTGGCTATACAGCCACCCAGATCACTTGAACTAGCTTGTGATCGTGCCGTCCCACCCCACCATTGTGGTTTTCGGGGTACCCCACTCTGCGTGGCAAGGGACCATGGCAGAGGGTGTCATGTCAGAATAGAGAGAAGACTAAGGAACATCCTTTTTCTGATCTACTCTGTGCTGAATGAAGCAGGGAGCGGTGTGCTGTCAGACCCCTCCCTGATATCTCCATAAAGAGAATCAGTCACCTCCAAATGCTGTCACATAGCGACTCGTTAGCCCAGGGATGTCCAAACTCCGGCCCTCCAGCTGTGGTGAAACTACAAATCTAATGAAGCATCTCTCCGGGAGTCATGTCTGTGAGAATCTTGCAAAGCCTCATGGGATTAGTAGTTCCACGACAGCTGGAGGGCCGCAGTTTGGACATCCCTGCGTTAGCCCCTTTGTGATAAGTTAGGTGTAAAAACAAAACAAAAAAACAGTCACTCATGGACTGAGAGATTGTTTGTTCTGTCCGGACTGCAATGAAAATTTTACTCGCCGGACCTCCTTGAATTTTAATTCATTACCCCCGCTATACACCATGTTTATTGCTGCATACTCCTGATCGCTGCACTGTGTGGGCTGTAATGAATATTACATACCCCCCAACCAACAAGTCCAGTCTCAATCATGGTTTCCAAGTAGTATGTCAAGTTCTAAAGTGTTAGGCTGGGTTTACACCTAGGCGTATCGAATATGCGCGTTTGTTGTGCGTTTTACAAGGGCTACAAAGAAGCTCCTGTACTTCTTGGGGGGTAGGCCGTTTTGTAGCGCGTTCAGGCGGCCTGAAATATGCCCAGGTGTGAACCATACCCATAGGAAACAATGGCATTTCGGTATTTGAGCGTACGAACGCGCTACAAAACGCCCAGGTGTGAATGGGGCCTTAGTGCTACTTCTGATGATCCTGTTGTATATTTAACTTGACTTAATATTGATGCCAGTTTAATAAACAGTGCAAGGAGTTGAGGGCAAAGCAAAACAACTTTTAACTTGGCTAACCTTCAAGTCCCCTTTGCATGCCACCACACCAGCACTGGATGGTATTCTGAACCAGTCAGAATCTAAAAGTGATGTGCTGGGAGGACCTACCTGATCAGATATTAACCGAATGTATTGCTTGGGTAGACCCTCACACTACATCGGATTGGCACATTTTACTGATCAAAGGAAACCTCAGCAAAATCTACCTGGTGTGGCTATCATGACGCCCTGAACCATGCCTGTTTTTTGACAAAACCACATTGTTTTCATGTTGCTATAAAAACAAGTCCAGATGTGCTATTTCAGTTTTATAAAGCGATACAAT
>NW_017306495.1:629988-648191 GCF_000935625.1 Nanorana parkeri
TTGGAGTCTGCTTTGGCGCTTTTCAGCTCTCGTCGTGCATCTGCTAGCTGATCCTTCTTGGCATCAATCTAAAAAGAGACAGGAGCACTTAATACTGATCTACACAGTTAACCACCATGTCATCCACTACGAATTGCTGAATCTGTTGAAACCCTGAGAGATCCTACCTTGGTTTGCAGGTTCAGCATGGACTTCTCAAATGTTTTAGGAGGAGCACGCTGATGGTTACACAATATAGCCACAGCTCTGTTGGCACGGTTGTAAGACAAGATTTTGGCAGCGATGTTATCATCGGCTGTAAAAGATGGAAAATATTTTAAATCATTACATGCGACAGATAAATAGGATAGACTTCAAATTCTGACAGCAAAATATAACATATTACTACAGCTAGAAGTAAAAAAAAACATAAATTTTTTTAAAGAAGTATTTTAATTTTAAAATGGTAAGATACGTCCAAGTCCAAGCATAGCCCTTGTCAATGTACCACTTCAAGCTAGGCCCAACTACAGCCTTCGCCTATATACATTTTAGTGCTTTACAAGCTGGCCAGGCCTTAACTGCATAACTGATGACCATCAGCAAACACATTATGAATGCCCAGTGGCTCCTTCCTGACTGTCGTAAATCCACAAAAATAAGAAGTTTCCACCCATCCTGGCTCTCTGAAGACGAGCAAAAGAAAAAAAAAATCTAACTCCTTAAAAGCAGATCAAACAGTTTGGGGTAACGCACAAAATCACCAAGAAATAAGAAAAGCAACGTTATGCAGAAAGGTTTCTGTAGGATTCCCTAAAGGATCCCCCAAAAATATAAAGCAGCAAAAGACTGAACCAAACGAAAATACCCCCAACCTAAAGCACACCCATGGTAGTATGGCAATCAGAGGAGATGACTTACAGTTGGTGAGCTCCTTTAGTTGCTGCTGTAGAGTAATAGAGGCGTTGTATGTTCTGAACACTTTTGCTGTTAGTCCATCCATCAGGTCCTGAAGGTGTTTGTTTAAAATGCTTGTCTAGGGAATAAAAGGAAAGCACGTTAAAATTCTTTTTTTAGGCCTTTCATTCACATTTTATACGCCCCTTCCTCACCAATGACACCGCAGAACTACTCCCTTGTTATCTCTCGTCTTGACTATTGTAACTCCCTCCTCATTGGCCTTCCACTACACAGAATATCCCCCCTTCAGTCTATCATGAATGCAGCTGCCAGACTCATTCACCTTACCAACCGCTCAGTGTCTGCATCCCCCCTCTGCCAATCCCTCCACTGGCTTCCACTCGCCCAGAGGATAAAATTCAAAATATTAACAGTCACCTATAAAGCCATCCACAACTCTGCCCCCGGATATATCTCAGACCTTGTCTCAAAGTATCACCCTAAACGTCCCCTCCGCTCATCCATTGACCTCCTGCTTTCCAGCTCCCTTGTCCACTCCTCCCATACTCGCCTCCAGGACTTCTCTAGAGTCTCTCCCATCCTCTGGAACTCCTTACCCCAACCTGTCCGTCTATCTCCCACCTTGACTGCCTTTAGGCGTTCCCTAAAGACTCATCTCTTCAGGGAAGCCTATCCCACCTCAACCTAACCACTGAACCTTCACATTCTCACATAATTCATTCCCACAGCTACCTCATGTATCATTTCCCCCTCCTCTTTTAGATTGTAAGCCCTCAGGGGCAGGGCCCTCCTTACCATCTTGTCTTGAATTGTATTGTAACGTCTTATATTGTAAAGCGCTGCGCAAACTGTTGGCGCTATATAAATACTATGTAATAATAATAATAATAATAATAATTTTATTTTGGCGTGTGGGGGGCTAGACAATAAGCAGACTTTAAAGATACCATAAGTTCACGCAATTGCAAAAAGGTTTGATAAGACACTTACATTGAGCCTATCAAACAAGTCATCCTCGGGCTGTTTGTTTTCCATAAAGAGTTGCAGATTCTTGAAAACCTGAGCAAGAAACACAAGAGATGTAAAAATACAATTCAAGGATCTGTATTGGGCTGGGAGACGGGGTCTAAAATAAAAATTTGCAATCACTCAATCAGCAGGTACATACCCTTTTCTCCACAGGCACCTTGTTGTAGTAGCGGATGGAATCTTTACCCGGGAAGTCGAACTCTACCACAAACTCCTGTCCGTCTATCTCTGGGAAAAGTTTTATATGTTCCACTCTCAATGAGCAGCAACCTACAGTGTCGGCCGTCTCTCCTTCTTCCTTTTCGTTACCGGCTCTCAGAGCAAGCTAGAAGGATGAAGTACAAGGTGGTACATTACTAAAGGAGTCAATACAAACAGCTCTGTGGATCAATAAGCACAGTCTGTGCAAGCTTTGTATTCTGGGCAATTGCATATGGCTTTCCTGAGAACTTAGTATCAAGGACTATGAAGGTACAATTGCACACAGGGGGGGCAGCATAAAAGACTATTCTACTTGCAACAAAAAAAGTGTTTGGAGAAATATATATATATAAGAAATTAGGCAAATCTACAAATATGCATCTCAACCATTTAATTCAAAGCCTGGTATTGACTATACATGTAGCAACATCAAGCCATCAAAAGTTTTGTTGAAACTGCAAAGCAATCAAAGGATGCAAAGTGGTGGTTTTGATCAAATTACTTCAAATCAAAGCAGATTTTTTTTTTTTAACAATCTTATAAAATTGCCCGTTTTATATTCAACACCCGCCACCCCCCCTTTCCTGTATCAATTCCATTTACATTTACCTTCTTATTGAAGCAGTTCATTTATTGCCCTGTTTAGACATCACGGTTGATTCATTCCTGGTGGCTGATCCCTTAAGCTCACCACACACGTTACAATCTGATTGTACAAACTCCTTTAGATCTACCAACAAGTGTGTAGTACAAGGGCCTACCTGATTGTATACAGATTGATTGGATAGATTGAGTATGTCCTAATATTACATAGATTTGGTAGATCTAAAGTTGATTGTAGAGAGATTGTACGGGCAGATTGTAACGTGTGTGTTGACCCTTAGGTTTCCGGTGATTATTTTTAGTAATAATTTTAAATTCCCAGTGGGTGGAAAATGATAGAAATCAAGTAAAAACCACCATGTGTACAGACAGCTTTAAGGAGCAGCTAGTGTTCTAAACAGTCATGAATGAGTCAGAGGGAGAACACCCCATCCCCCAATTGCAAATACAGCATCTTAAATAGTAGGTTAAACACAGTCTGCCAAAGCACACACAGTACTGGACTTTTCTAATTAGAAATCCCAGTTTTTTTTTTAATTTCTTATATAAACATCCTATAAAACCTTCTATAGCAGTGGTTCTAAACCTGTGTAACCTCAGGACCCACATTTGTCCTTGGTCATTAAGTCGCGACCCAAGCCTTAGGGTGTATTAGCTGTATAGTTGGTGACAAGTTTTTGAGTGTGTTTGTCATTTATTTTGCTTGACCGATTTGGTGCAGCGACGCATGGGGGTTCTCAGCTGCCATTGGGATGTGCGGGATCCCTTGTGTGTTCCTGTGCCTTTAAGGAGGTTGGGCTTCCTCCTGACAAACCTGCACCCAATTTGAAATCTTCTGCCCCCATGTGCTCCAAGATGGAGACTCTCATAGTTTAGAGTTAGGACCGCACTATAAGAGGTGCCTTGGTGCGGCTTTCACATTTTCTGCAGAAGACGTGTATCCAAACCTGTTATTATCCTTAGTGGTGAGACAAGTTGTTTTACATGCTGACTTGTGAGTGTGCCATGATGCCGATCTACTGTTCCAAGTCTTAGGGTACCGCGCTTCAGTGCTTGTACAGCTCCCTTGCATGCCCTGTAGAGGTGCCAGGAGCCAGACTGTGATGTCACTCCGGTTAAGGTACCTCTATAGGACACATAAGGGAGCTGTAAGCAATGCACGTATGTATGGAGCTCCCTCACGGCCATAGCCCCATCCCAAGCTGACACTTGGCACTGGGCAACATACTTTGAATGGCTGCTTGGCATGAGAATTGACAGTGCTGCACTACGGGGAGGCAAAGGAGCCTCTCACCTAGAAAAGTGGAAGAAATGCAGAGACCCACTGAACACAGGGTCACGACCCAATTTTTGAGAACCAAGGTTCTTTAGTATTTAAAAAATTTAGTACAGCAGTGTTCTGCTCAATCAACTAAAGCTGCCAAATTACATGAACAACTACTTTAGCTAAGTAAATGTCTTACCTTGTCAATAAAGTACAGTGCAACAGCTCTCTGTCTGGCCTTCATTTCCTTGGATTTCCAGTCATCTTTGTATGAATTGCGGATCTTCTCAACACATAACTTCAGCCTGCGGGCGGTCTCATATTTCTGCCAGTCTTTTTCACCCTAAACAAAGAAATTTCAGCTGTGGTTTTGCATTTTAAATGGTTTTACATCTGGAGATTTGCAAGGTTTAGCATGAACTTCAAGGGTGCAATTGTCAGACCTCTTGTACTTTTACAGTGCAAACTTAAGCCGGGTATACACGCTTCTATTTTCTTCATTCAGCTTGCCAGCTGAACGAAGAAAATGGAACAGATTCCTCCATCAACGCTTACGAGCATTGGAGGAGAATCTCCCGCTATTACCTTTGTATCCTGACAGTGGACGGCTACCGAATACAGCTGGCAGCTCATTGGCTGCTACGCTGTTTGGCTGACATTTTTCTGACACGCTGCTTCGATCAGCTGATCCAGGGATGCGGATTGGAAAGTGCCATCATCAGCACCCAGCATTGAATTTCAGCCCGTTCATCAAAAACCAGCCAAAATTCGAAGCGTGTATATGCGGCTTTAGTTGTGCGGTTGGCACAAAACAAAAATAATATCCAACAAGACATGGGCCATAATGTGCCAACCCCCATTTCTTTAAGAACTGTTGATGGTAGTGCTGCATTCAAAACCCAGGTATAAATAAACCAGGCTTTTGCAGTATTGCCATTAACCCCTTAACAGTCTCCCAATCATAGGATCACTGAGCCATCACTTGGGTCACGTGACCGGGAGCCTGTCCCACTGGCTCCTGATCATAAGCCGGGACTCAAAGCAACAGCTCTCATATGGAGAGGGTTAATCTCCTCAGCTGACAAAGAAGAATTAAGTAAAGATTTAGGTTTGTTTTTTTAGTTAAACTTTATGGACTTTGCATCTTCTTCCAACATCGCTAAAGTCCTTACCTTAATACGGGAACTAGGATTCAACATAATATATTTGATAGATCCTTGGATGTTTTCAGTCCAGGAAACTAGCCAAGTAACTTTATTGTCATGTCTGACTTCCTTCCACTTGTGTCCAGGGGGAGGAGCGGGAACCTTTGAGTCTCTGGATAAATAAATAAAAAGAAGTCAATATACTGTCCTTAGGTTTTGCTTTTTGCAAGCTTTCATTGAAAATATTTGATTAACCCCCTTACCTCTGGGGGTATATTGCTCTGCCTATAGGTTAGGCTGGACACCAAGGAAGCTGCTCCTCCCTTATAGACTTCACCCTACTGACCTAAGCATTAGTCTTTATTGGGCGTTTTTGGTTCACCAAATTCTTATAGGTTTTAAAGCATCTAGAAACTTAGGAGTTGATACAGCTTACTTATCTGCTGACCTGAGCATTGTCCCTCTTGGCTTAAATCCCAACAACTCTGGGCTCCAAAATGCAGGAGGCTGCTCAGTGGGGAAGTCCTCACCTGCCTGCAATTACCTGCCAGCTCCACCCACTGCTGGTGCACCTTTGTGGCCCTCTTTCCTCCATTACAGGATGTCTGGACCTCTTCTACATGTAGTTGCTGCTCACTGTGTTCTAATCCTAACTGTGCATACTTTACTCCTCCAGCAGGCTAGTACAATGGCAAGTCTCTATGCCCACCCCCTAAACAAGCTATATTCACTGATACATGTTCCTTTGTGGCCTTTTCATCCCGTTGTCGCAACAGAGTGGGCTTCCAGGTATGGTAGAGGACCCTTCCAATGGGACAGTGCTCAGGCTTGAGCAGGCAATCTCCAGGCCTAGCACCGGAGCTTACCTGGTATGACTCCTGCAGCAAGGAAGGGGCAGGAGAGTGTGGATCAACAAATATGCTCTACTGGGGGTGGGCTACCTGGGCCAGCATCTCTAAGCTGTATGGGCTAGGTTTTTGTTGCACAAACTAGGTTTGCGTTTAAAAAACAAAAACAAAAAACAACTTACTTGCTGCAGTTAATGATGATGTTTTCAGGCATGATCCTCCTCTTTAATTTGCCCATTTTGGGATGATTTCCTCGACCTCTGAACAAGCCTGGAGGTTCTATCCTGAAATTGGCAATTCTTTCTTTGTGCTTGTCCATGATACAGAAGCCATATTCCTGCAGCAACCTCTCATTCTCCTCTTTGATTTTCTAAGCAAAAAGGAAAAGCAAAAATGTGTAAGCTTGCAAGACAGGGACAGCAAGTGCACATTTTATGTATGCAGGGCCAATTAAAGAAAAATAAAAAAAGGAGCAAAAAGACCACAAAACGGTGGCCAAACTTTAAAATGGAACATAACAGGAATTCTACAGTAACCCAAGTTACCTGTTTCTCCTCCTTGGTCATCTGTTTCCTGGCCTCAGACTGAGCTTTGAAGTATGTGCTCATATGAGTGAAGTCACACTTGTTCAGGTTGGTAAGGAGACCTTGTTCCTCAGCAGTCATTTCCTATGGAAGGGCAGAATACTGGTGAGACAACAAGCCTGAAACAAATACGCTCACCCAATGGAGAGACACTTAAAGCAATCACATTTACCTTCTTCCAGTCTTTAAAGAAGTTTTTCCTGAAGACGTCTTTTGTAGTGTATTCGTGATCCAACATTTTTGCAAAGAAAGTGGCTACTTCTTCGGCTCTGGGGCGGAGCTTGACATGTTTACCTGCAGTGAACATAAACGTTAACTGGAGTTAATGTTCATAGTTGCAACACTAGAGGGTTTAGCCACAAATCGCTAAAAATAAATAAAAATAAAAATTGGTTTTTAGATAAAGTGAATTTCAGTCATGTCAAGGAGAAAACATGTAGAATGTTGGACAGCAGAATTGCTAGTCACAGGAAAATAGTACATCACAACAATAGGTCAACAGCGGAACATCATTTAATACCAATTGTTCTGTACTTAAACCCTTTAAGTAGAGAAGTCCTTAAAGTTACAGCTAGGACATGCTGTAAAGTACAAAAGGAATGAAAGAAAACTAAGTGCAGATGCACTTAGAATTATGGCCTCTGATTACAAAACAATTGCTGCAGCATTTAACTATACTTTAACCAGGTCATACCATCATAGTAAAATTTCACATTGTCTGGGAGAGGTTCATAAGGTGGAGCAAACACAGGTCCTTTGTGTTCCAGAAAGGTCCACTTGACACCGTCTGTATGACGTTCCTCCTCCCACCTATGAGTAAAAACCACTAGATGAGATGCAATTGTGAGAAACTATGTACTGTATAGAGATTGCTAGATAATACATTAGACCTGAACTCCAGGCATACAACTAAATGCACAGTTGAAACACCAATATGCAAGACATACATGCGTGGAGTCTTTGACTCCTCTTGAGATTCAGATACATGCAGTTCCTTGAACTCCACCTGCAGCATGCGTTCTGGAAAATGAAGGCGTAGCAGCATTGTGTTAGATCAGAAGTAGGCAACCTCGGCACTCAAGCTGTTTTTGAACTACAAATCCCAAGAGGCATTGCAAGATGACAGCCACAGGCATGACTCCCAGAAGCATGATTGGATTTGCAGCTGAAGTGTCCCAGGTTGCCTAGCCCTGTGCTAGATCATCAATCTGCTCATTCCTCCTCCTGTCAGAACACACACTGCAGAAGAGCTTTATTGACCTCAACTCATGCCAGGCTGACTGCTTGTCAGCAACGGATTACAGGAGGTTATCAGGATTATTTCAGGTACTTGCGATAGAGGCATGTATAAAAAGCATTCAGGCTGGATTCACACATATGCATCTGCTCCAAACCATTTAAATGTCAATATACTTTAACATGTGTTAATGTGCACCACAATGCATTGCATCATGCAGCACTTATGCAAGTTAGGCTGTACGTCTTGCAAATGCATTCAGATGAGTTTCCATTCATTGCAATGGACAATCTAGCAGAAATGCAAAGATGTGAATCCAGACTCAGAGAGCAATTCCAGGAGACAAGGGGGGAGAAAAGGCTGATAAGTCCAAATATTGTGAGAAATTGCGGCACATTGCAAGATCATCTTCTTGCAAGATTTGGGCTGCTCAACAATCTGAGATCTGACCGAAAGTAGGACTTCACCACCCTTGCCTAGGCGACACAGGAAAAAGCCAGGGAAAGGAAGTAGATTATCTGACACCCCCTCCCGTGCTAGTCTATGACCAGTCTTGTGATCCCCACTCAATGCTATGCTAGTCTAAGGGTAGCCGTGTGTAAACAGACCTAGTTACCCGACTGCAACCAGTCCGGACACATGCCCATTTACATCTGATTTCCTATAGACTGACATGGGGTTCGGTAATTTCAGTTTTTTTGTGATGAGGAAAAAAAACTGGGACACTGATGTCACAACGGTGAAATTCACTCCATACTGCTCTGATCAGGAGGGGATTCATGCACAGATTCCCACCTGACCAGCCCGTGTGAAAGGGGGCCAAGATGTGATAAACTGAGATTTTTTACATCAGATCCTTAAAGTGGACCTTTACCCCCTTTAGCTAAAAATTACATCTGCATGCTAATATGAAACCATCTTGCATTCATTAGTTAAAACAAAGATTTTAATTTTACTTGTTTTCTACTTCCTGGTTTGTATTTGGCACAAATATAATTGTGCCCAAGTGTTGCCTCCTGGGAAGGTTACATCAGCAGAGCATTGCTGGGAAATATCTGTAATCTCACGAGATCTCAAGGAAAGGCATTTTCCTCCCCTGAGATGATGCTCACATGGCCTAGTCCCATGTGCCAGAGTTCCAGGAAGTAAAGGGAGATTGATTCATCTGCCCTTAATAAAAATGGCCAGTGTGAGGAATGGAGAGGAAAATAAAAATAAAATGTAAAAAATAAAAAGCCGACAATTATCTAGATCAGTGGTTCTCAACTCATGGGTCCCGACACCTTCTGCAGTGGGTCGCGGCGTCCTTCCTGCAAAGAGCGGCCCATGTTCAGGAGGGAGACATAGAGGGGTGATTTGTGCGAGCCAGCCTGTGGGAACTATATATTGAAAACTGTTCCCTCTCATACACCCTCCTGCGCGTGAACTGACCCGGGGAAATCGGGGACTATTTCCTCACTTTCGGGAGGCGGAATAATATGGAGAGGCGGAATAATATCGAGAGGAGAATGAGCTGGTCCCGCCTCTTAGGGGCGGAGCTAAGAGGGTCGTCTCTTAGCTCCGCCCCTGGTCACCAAGACGAGGAAGAGGGCCATGGGCCTGAAGGAGAGGGAAGGTAAGTTTGGAGTGGGAGGGGGCGCTGGGAAGAGAGAGAGAGAGTGTGTGTGTGTGTTTTGCTGGGACTTGTAGTCCTGCATAGCTGGTGGTAATCTGCATTGCTATATGATGATTATACAGCAATGCAGAATAGCACCATCTATGTAGGACTACAAGTCCCAGCAATGCATTATAGGGTGGGGTTTGGATGCTGGTGGTATTCTGCATACCTTACTTTTATTATAATGTATTGCTGGGACTTGTAGTCCCGCATAGCTGGTGGTATTGTGCATTGCTGTATGAAGATTATGTAGCAATGCAGAATAGCTCCATCTATGTAGGACTACAAGTCCCAGCAATGCATTATATTTTTTAGTAGGGATACACCAGTGTTAATAGTTAGTGTTGCCTTCCCAGAGACCATGGAAGCTGAGAGAAGTAGGCAGGCTGGCAGGGAGAGGTTTGCAGTTTTGTTAATAATGTGTGGTGAACAGATAAAAACAGATCATAATGTCCATGCTGCTAGCTCTTCCCCTGTCAGTGCAGAAGCTGGGAAAGGGGGGGGAGCATTAGCAGGGGCTCTGCTGCTCATTTTCTATAAGTATAGCCGCCCAGATCACTTGTAGCAGCCTACTTGTGTGGCTTACCATCACCCCCCGCACCACCACCCTCTGTAGTTTTCAGGGTCCCCTGGCAAATTCATTCAGGATGGAGAGAATTTATAAAGTGATAAAAAAATAATAAAAATGTAAAAAAAGAAATTAAAACCAACCCTGCCGCCCTACCATCTGCCTGCAAATAAACACGTGCACATGGGGCATGCGTGTGTACTTAAAGGACGATTGTGCCATACAGGTTACGTATCACTGCGAATGTGAAACTATTTTTGGGTCGCGACTTAATGACCAAGGACAAATGTGGGTCCTGAGGTTACACAGGTTGAGAACCACTGATCTAGATGTGTTTATAGATTGCCATTACTAAACATTTCTAAAAGGTGTATCTGTAAAAAAATAAGTAAAGGCAACTGGACTTGCTATATTTTTCTTGAAATACAGCAAGTCCAGTTGCCTTTATTTTTTCTTTTTACAGATATACCATGACCTGGATGAAGGAGAACCTTCGCAGACATTTCTTAAAGGTGTCTTTTTTTTTTTTAAGATATGGGTAAAGTTCCTCTTTAAGTGTAAAAGACAGCATGAAGGGTGTTCCAGATTTGCCAGACAAACAAGAGAATAAGGTGGACTGGTGCAATACAGCAACGTGTAGATAAGGGACTCAACTCCTCAGCAGGTAGGCGATGCTCCCTGTATGCATTTCAATGTTCAAGGTGAAGGCATTGCTACATTAATTGGCGCTTTTTATTCTGCCTCGAGTTCAGCCTTAAAAACACAATGATGCAACATTACCATTTCCACTTCTCCTCCTCTTCTTTCTTCAACTTTTTCTTCCTAATGTCACCCCCCTGCCCTTTGACTTTGTTCTTCATTTTCTTAGGTTTTACATCCTACAAAAAAAAACACCACACTTTAACCAAATCCAAACACTGGATAAGCTCCAGAAAGGCGCATTTTGTTCGGGAGGGTGCTAGTCTGGAGGTCTTTAAAAATTGTTACCATGGGGTGGTTGGATAGATCACAGCACTTTTGAGGCACCATACAATTTGTAATTGGTGCAACAACCAACAACTGATGCTCAACTTTGTAAGACCGTTTCCACCTTTGTAAATAATTAGCATTTATTGGGGTAATGTAGAGGTGAAGTGATGATGTTGTAAGATGTATACATACATTTTCATGACTCATATTCCTGGCTTTTTACTTTGACTTTTTAAAAGGCCCGCATCTACTAACCATTCTAAATTACCCCCACAGGAAACTCAATCTAACATTTGGGTGGGGTTGTCTTTTACAGGCTGTACATCATGTAACAAGATCACTGCACATCAGCTCTGCCTCTCCAGGTCACTCTGCACTGTTCATGGGGCGCTGTCACTATGAATATTAATGAATGGGGGAGAAAGCTCACTTTTCACAGAGAAGCTTGTGCAAGAGGTAAGCATAGCATTGTGGGAAATTTAGTTTTCCATTGCCCTTCATTGCATTTCCTCCTGTGCACAGCAGCCTGCAATTTACAGACTCCCTGCAGAGCACAGAGGTGGCCATTTCAAAAGGGAGTCATGAGGAGATGAAGAGGACAGTTAACTTTGTGTACATTGCTTATAGGTTTTCTTTTCAAAAAAACCTCTGCAAAAAAGGTGGAAATAGGCTTTGAACGGGAAAACCGGTTTCAAAAAAAAAAACCAAACAAAAAAAAACAACCCCACTGGCGCCAAGAATTCTACGTCAATTTCTATTCCCCCAAATAATTATATAATTTTACCTCTTCTTCTTGTTTTCGTTTTTTTGCCTTTTTGCCATCTTCGGTTTTAATTTTTTTGGGCTTGTAATCAGAACTGAGGAAATTAATAAACAAGGAAGGATATAAAAGAAAGACTGATTAGAAGTATTACAACAGCATTGTATAATTGTTTGCAGCAAGATTCTTCTCTCCCAGATGCACATACCAACAGCACAGGCATACAAACCCTCTAAGTATATCAAACTAGTGGCGCTTTAAAAAAAATTTTTTTTATCTACTGCTACTCTGAGTAGTGCGCCAAACTCCTCACTTTTTTTGGCATTACAGTTTAAAGTGGATCTGAACTCATGAGGTTTGCCAGCTTGAAGGGGACATTTAAAAATTGTAATTGTCCCTAAGCAGTATGCTGAAAGATTTAACTTTTTGTTTTGAATTTCTCAAAACAGTGCACTTCCTGTGCCCAAGAAGCACTTCTATTCTGTACCCCAATAGCTGTATATCAGTAGTGTGAGATCATGTAAGGCACTGCTGCCTTTGACTGCAAGTTGCAGGATATTTGGAGTGAAATTTTATGTCCCTACGGTGCTGCTCACCAATCTCCTTGCTGGGGGGGAAGCTGCACCTGAGAACCTGCTATGCATGGTTCTCCCTGCTTTATTCATGCAGATCTTGTGTTTAACTTTCCTAATTACCACACAAGGCAGCAGATAAGCAGTCATGAGGGAGGCAGCTCTTACATAAGAAAGCCCTGCTTCTCTGCCAAGATGGCTCTCTATACATAGCATGAACAAAATGTGACAAATAAGGGGGAAGAATTAAGCTGCAAGGAACCTTTAAAGTAATACCGGTGACTAGTCCTTTAGCCTCTGCTTGCCTTTTTTAGCTTTGTCAAATTCTGCCTTCAACAGCCACTTAATAAATTAGATCCAACATAAAAGAGCTACAGACAACAATTGCTACCCAGGATCCCCTCACTTACTCTTCATCCTCTCTGGATCTCTTCAATGCCTTGTTCTCCTTGGGAGAGAAGGTGTAGCCATCATCTTCTGGTTCATTTTTAACATGGACAGGACTAAAAACAGGAAGATGAAAGGTTACATACAAATGTTGCAATGACTTTAGTTTTCCCCATCAGATTTAACCAAACACATAATAGTCAGCTAATATCCAATTATGGCAAACTGAAACTGGAACATAAAATACACTTTTACAGAGAGTATGGAACAAGGATTTTTCTTCGAGAAACAGTCCGTAATATAGGAGGCTGCCCCTGCTAAAATGAACTCCAAGGTTATCGACAGGCCAAAAAGTATGTTGAGCCATATACTGGGGAAGAAGGGTAGGGGGGAAATACATACAGGACTGATTCCTTCTTAAATCCATTGATGACAAGTCCTCTTTAATGTGCCCCCTAACTGGTGGCATTTTAATGTAATAGTCAATGGCTGCTCTAAATCAGAACTTAAGACCAGGTTGTGGATCTGCCACTGCTGGTATCTACCGCAGAGATACAGATGTCCTACATTAAAAATTACCAGAGAATACAAGAAGATAATCTAATCATTTGTAAAATGTAAAAAAAAAGGATGGAAGCAAAAAGCTTTGCAACAATTTCAAAATGCCTTCTCAGGTACACCAACCATAACAATGCAACTGGTTAGCACTGTTAATATAGGTTACCTTCTCAGCTCCCAATCCACATATATGGCCATTTGAAAGTCTACATAGGGCTCTGTCACTTCAATTTTCATCAAATATTTTTTCTTCTTCTTAAATACTGTTACATGAGCAATCATCTTTCCCGTTGCACTCTATTGAGAAATACTGGAAGTATCTGGGTATGGGTGAACATGGGGCTCAGTGCTTTCATATGGGAGTAGGGAAGGAGTCGATAGCCCTATTAAGTGCCAACAAGTCTGCTTGGCCCATTCACAGGGCATTATTTCCATAAACCCGATGGCAATAAAAGGCAAGGACATGCTGCCTGGGAGAGGGGGGTGGTAATAAAGTAATCCTTTTACTCTGCCTGTATGAGAAAAGGAAGGGGAGCACTTTAAAGAGCCAACAAGCAAACTATCCACCAAGAAAGTTCTCTAAATTAGCACTATCAGCACTATCTATTGGTCCAGAGGGGAGGGAAGACCATGCCAAATAGTAGCACAGCCATGACAGCCTAGAACAGGGTTAGCCAAACTCCGGCCCTCCAGCTGTGGTGGAACGACAAATTCCATGAGGCATTGCAAGATTCTCACAGCCAGGACTCCCCGAGAGAGATGCATCATGGGATATGTAGTTCCACCACAGCTGGAGGGCCAGAGTTTGGCTACCCCTGGCCTAGAAGCTCACCCCGTTCTGCTCTTCAGGGTACCAGTTTAGACTTGCAGGGGATCAAACACTACCTAGTTCCAAAATAAAATCTGCTTTGTCTGGGGTTGCTCTTTAGGATCTAACAGTGGCACCAAAAAAAAGTTCAATTTTACCTAGAGAAGCCATTTTCTTTTTTCACCTTCCCACTGTCCATGGAGGATTTTAGCTGCAATACAAAAAGTTATGCAGATTTTATTTAGCTATCGCCATTATGTTAAAAAATACAACAAACATTAATGAGTAATCTGTCGGGGCAAGGCTACACGGGTGATTTTAATAGTTTTATTGCACTATTAAACCCCAATGTGATAATTTTCTTCCTTTCTAATCACACTTCTCTTCAGATTAGCAATAGTGTGACTGAGCAAACAATTTTCCTGATCGCGCAGCATCACAAATTAATTATGTAGCGATTAATCATCTCTCTTTTTCAGAAACCTAAAAACGAGAATAGAGGATTAATCACTCATCTAGGCTAGATCCCCCCCCCCCATTCAGATCTATATCTGCGCAATTAACCTCATGAGATTAAATGCTCGTCACCCAACAATTTAAAAAAAGGAGCCAACCTCCAGTCTTAGTACAAGTTGAGCAAACCTAACACAACAGCCTTAGCATTTATTCTAGTTTTAAAAGGATTAAAATTTAGATCTTCATTCAAAATAAAACCAGATTATTAATAAGTGAGCCTTCAACAATCAACGCTCTAACTTTTGGTAAAAGCCTTTTAAAAATCAGTCACAAGTGATAACACGTGGGGTTACAGGACTATAAAGAGATATAAAAAAGGTGCGAGACTTCAGTTGCACTTTAACAGCTTTAGACCGGTTTTAATTGCAAACCCTATTAGTTCAAAAGCTGGCAGAAATGCTGCAAAACTGATCGGCTTGGCCAAGGATGGACAAATTCATTTGAGGCCAATAGGAAGGCCATGAGGCAGGAAAAACAAATGACTGCAAGACAAAATAGTGGACCTTCATAGGCAAAAGACCACAGCCTACAGTTGAGTAGGTTAGCAACGTTTCACACACACCTTTTCTTTTTCTTCCTTCCTTTTTTCCTTATCTTTGTCTCTGTGTTTTTCTTTATGCTTTTCTCCAACCTTATGCTTCTCCCCATCTCTGCGCTTTTCTTCTTTATCTCGATGTTTCTCGCCATCTTTATCCCGATTTTTTTCACCATCCTTTTTTAGCTTCTCGCTCTCCTTGTCTCGATGTTTCTCACCATCCTTGTGCTTCTCGATCTCTTTGTCTCGATGTTTCTCACCATCTTTCTCGCGGTGTCTCTCGCCATCCTTCTCCCGATGTCTCTCGCCATCCTTTTCTCTGTGTTTTTCACCATCCTTCTCCCGATGTCTCTCGCCGTCCTTTTCTCTGTGTTTCTCAACATCTTTGTGTTTGTCCTTGTGTTTCTTTTCAGAAGGATCTTTGTGCTCACTGAGTAAAAGGAAACAAAACAAATTTGAAGTAGATTGAAGATACGGGAAAAAAAACCCCCAAAAAACACACAAATGGGATTATACCCAATCCAAAGCTACTCAAAGAATTTTTTCTTAGGGTTTTAGTACGAATCAAATATGCATCAAGTGAAATAGGAAATTTGTACTTCCTGTGAAAATCTTTTCTTGGAGTCCACTGGGGGACATAGGAAGTCTTTCACCTTTGAATTATACTGTCTCCTACAGGAGGATTGGACATTGGTAGAGATGCAACGATACCGAATACCGATACCAGAAGTCCCATCAAGGAAGCCAGGCGTCTTGTAAAGACTCACCACCCGGCTTCTCGATTAGCATAGAAGCCGTCTTCATGCTCCCTCGCCACCTGGTGACGAGGGAGCGTGGAGCCAGCTTTCTGGCCAATCAGGAAGCTGGGCGCTGCGTAATGACGCGCTGCCTGGCTTCCAGATACCGGAAGTATAGGGCTAGGCATCGGAGCATTTGGGCGAGTACTCGACCAAACTCTCGGTATTGGCACCGATACTAGTATCGGTCCATCCCTAGAAATTGGCAAACAAAAACTGTAGGCCAGCACAGGATAACCCCTCCTCCTACCAGTTTGCCTCATTTTTTTAAAGCATGATCGTAAAGGAGGGGAACATGTGTCCGTCAATGGACTCAGGTGTGGCAGAGAGCAAACTAAGGAGTGGGCAACACAGCAAATGCTAACAGGCCTAAGAAAACAGAGAAACTGGATACTGCATACCGCTCAAAGGAGCTGCCAGGAGGACCTTATGTCCGAAGCTGGAATCAGATGAGGCTGCAACATCCACCTAGTAAAACTTGGAGAACGCATGAAGACAAGGTGGCAAGCCTCACAAATTTGGAAAATCATAGCATGATGCCAAAAAGCCCAAGAAGAACTCTCAGGTCTAGCAGAGTGTCCCTTGGCAGGAAAGGGTGAAATCCAATCCTTGAGACCATAAACTTGGATGGTTGGCCCAAGCCACCTAGAGATTGTAGAACAAGAAACCCTTATGGGGTCCATCCAGGATTACAAGACGGGAATCAAGTCTTCCTAAAGGAAGCAGTGGATGACTCTCCCTGCCCAAACCACATTCAGAAAGTGGAATTTCCTTTTGGTAAACTGGAGCTGGTACGAGGGACAACAACAATGTTTGAGGTGGTTGACATGAATGGCAGAAACTGCATTAGACAAGGGGAGGGCAAACAGCTTAGAGAGTTTCCAATCTCTATTGGCTTTAAAAAAAAAAAAAAAAGTAAAAGTAACCAAGACCGCAGCCAGCACTAGTAGGCTGATCCTCTAGTCTCACATTGTTGGCACAGTACACTAGCACTTTCAACCTCCTTATGAAAATGCAATTTGCAAAGCGGTCTCACGGATGCAAAGACTTCTATACTTTGAGCTACGACCCCAGAACAAGCATTCACATCAGAATCTAAAACCTCCTTCTGACTTCACTGGCTGCACACTTGTTCAGTGATTCACAGTACTCACTCCAGAAGATCAGCAAGATAACCAGGCAAGCATGTTAAGCCAATCATGAGACGTTCACCATCAAAGAACAGTGGTCTAACGGAGTTATAAGTTACTGTATAATAAAAACATTTATTACCAAAAGGCCCCTTTCACCCAGGTGCCATCAGTTCTGATCAGCAGGGATTGTGTGCACAGATTCTCCGCTGATCAGAACGGATGTCATCTTTGTGACATCCACGTCCATCCAGTTTTTTCCTCCACCGTGCGATGAAGGAAAAAAACAAAAATGAAATTACCGGACCCATGTTGGTGTACGGGGAGGGGGATGTAAATGGACAAGTGATACCCTTGATCCCCCACAATCAGGTTGCGCTGAAATAGAACTCTGATCCATTTGTTTTTCCAGACCTGGAGTCGGGGGGTAATTGGATGTAAACGGACGCCTATCCGTTTAGATTCAGCTGCCATAGACTAACATTTGGTCGACATGTGGACCTGATCGAACTACCAATATGAAAGGGGTCTTCATTTAATGGGGTGGCTACATTCACTGACCACAACTCATTTTGGTACAATTAGATTAAAAGGGGCAAAAGCCCCTATCTCTCGAACCAGCCAGTGTTTCCACCAAGCCAAAGCCATTTTAAACAGCTTAATGCAGTTGTCAAACACACGTCCAGACTATTGCCTGTGTTGTCCTCACTACATCCTGGGCAGCTTCCACTGCCTACAATCCCTCATTGTGCCCCTACAAGAAACGAATGTCCTCCCGAATACATCCGGCCTATACAGTGGTGAATATCAATGACATTTCTGAACCAGAAGAATCTACATCTAACTCACTAACCTGTTGTTGTGTTTGGATTTTTCACGGTCTTTGTCCTTCTTGTGTTCTTTGTGACGATGCTCCTTGTCTTTCTTATGTTTATGGGAGTCTGCCAGGTGAAGAGAAGTATATTAGAAGACCTCATAAATAAATGCAGATCTAACAAACATAGAGAACTAATTGGAAAGGTAATTTTACAATTCCAGCAAAAAACATAGTACACAGACATGGGATGCAGCAGGTGTTCATTCTTTCACAAGCCATACAAAAAAAAAAAAAAAAAAAAAAAAAAAAAAAGAAAGG
>NW_017306495.1:648286-699808 GCF_000935625.1 Nanorana parkeri
AAAAAAAAAAAAAAAAAAAAAAAAAAAAAAAAAGACATTTTTCTTTTAGTGAAAACGACATCCAGTGGGAGGAGTAACGAAGTATATTAGCATGAACAGCTTCGAGAACATTTCATGGAAACTTCTGAAAATCTAAATTTAAAAGATGAAAACGTAAATATTTTGCAGCTAACCAGCCCTTAGATGTGATGGCTGCATTCATTTTCTCTTCTCAGCCTAACCACCCCCCACCATTTTGCCTAAATGATTGTGCCAGTAACACTCCCTGTCCTAGGGTGACAACGTTGATTCTCTGTACTGTATTTTATAGAATGGCAACGTTGTCGCCCAGCATTGGACAGGAAGTGTTAGGACTACAAAGCATCCCTCGTTCGCATCTCCATAGCATAGGGAGGAGGTGATCTGTGGTCTCTGGCACTGAACTGGACAGGGCCGATAACATTGCTTGAGATCACACTGCAGAGTGCACAGGTCAGCACTGTAAACCCCAGGAATTGCTTCCCTGGTAGGGTCTTTTGTATTAAAAGGTATGTCTACAGCAATATTAAGCATTGCAGCTGCTATGGGACCCTGGAGAAGGTATGGCCTGCAAGGCTCCCACCTATAATGAAATATGTCATACAAATGCTCCAGCTCTCACCCATCAAACAGTACACAGTTTACCGACACACACACCAGTCCCAGTATAATCCTTATAATAACGATGACCGCCATGTGATGTTCTTGCCGACTGTCCCAAGACCCTTGATTCCAATGCAAGTTAAATTTACAAGGGTGAATAAGTCCAGGTCAACCAAGGACTTAACGGGCTTGCACTAGTTAGAATTTATAGTACAACACATATTGCATCATCACACACAAGTCTACAAACAGCTAAGCAGTGAGTGATGATCCTCAACCAGAAACACAGGAGCTTCCCATTTAGACAGAGGTAGACAAGCCCCATAGAAATCAATAGGCATGTACTGCACAGGTTAGGTTAGGATAGGAAGACTTTACGCAGGATGTAAAGAAAACAAACAATGAAGGCCAGACCAATCAGAACGCAGTAAGAATGCCTCTGTGATGAGGGATGGCGATATTGGTTAGATCAGCTTAAAGGGGCCAAAAGGATAAGTGATTGTTTTAAAGCGCACTCATCCTTTATTGTAAAGTGCACTTATCCTTTATATGCAAAGAAAAACATTAAATAACCATTAAATATGATGTTTTCATTTGAAAACCATCAACATTTTTAAAGTACATCAAGTAGATGAGCAAGCATGATCGGCTTTATGTAAACAACTGTTAAAAGCACATTTCTATTTATAGAAATATGCAAGGTATGCGTTAGTATACACTCCATTATAAAAGTATGCTGGACTTCCTGTATAGTTGCGCAATGCACTTAACCTCTCCTTCAGTACAAGTCTATGCACAGAGCTTTGCCAGTTTTGTGGGTTTTTTTTTTTTACTACTGAAAGTTACCAAGATTGACATGAACCTGTGCATTGCCCAAGCAGGCCAAAACAACATTCACTGTAATGGTGGCCCCATCAGCCGACTACATTTTCTTTCACTCCTTAGAATTGTGTTTGCCCATTGGAAGCCAAGAAAAGGAAAAATGGGGAGCTTACACACAGGTGGGGTGGGGGTGGCACCCCATGTGACAGTGCTGGTGTCAGAGAATCCAACCAACAAGCAGGAGCACTATCACATGGGATGAAGGCGAGCCAGTCACACGCTCCCCTATATCAGGGTGAACCAGGTATTTTCCTTTGCTCCCAGTGGCCAAATGGAGCAGCTGGTGACCGAACAGAAGGAGAGTATATGTGGCTGTTGGGAGTTGCCAATTAATTGATTCTGTTGCTTAGTTCATTTTGATGTTCAGCTTTAATGAAGAACTTTGCAATAATAAATTTAAAAAAAAAGGATAAAAGTAGTAATAAAAAGGCAGGGCATTCTTTTACCTAAATACATTCTATGCATTAAGGTAAAAAGTGCCCAGCAGCTTTGTTATCCTCCGGCCCGAACTTCCTGGTTGCGGGGAAGGAGATTGAGGACAGAGGAGCCATAGGCTCCTTCTGTCGTCAACCTGTTGGGCGAAGAGGGGCGTGGGTATCTATGGAGGCACACAGCCACTGCTAGCACAGCTGGGAACGAGCATGCATAGTTGCCTCCACAGCAGCCGCTTAGGTGGTGTAGGCACCAGTGCGGGGAAGGGGGGGATGCAGGGGAGACAGTGATGGGAGGACCCACTAGAACACAAGGAATTGAAACATAAAAAAAAAAAAAAATTAAAAAAAAGCAGCATACCATCTGTGCCCCATCTCCATACAAAAAAAAAAAAAACACGAGCAAGGTTTAATGATGACACTTAGTTCTCGTTTTGTCACGGGGGCTCAAATAAACCAGATACTCACCCTTTGGCCCTAGAATGGGCAGCACCTCTCTCCTCCCCCTCTGAAATGTCCCTTGGCATCCTACAAGTCAATGGACCTGCATGAGACCTGATGACATCAAGGGAGAAGAGGCTGCGGCGCTCAGACTAGTAGCCAAGCGGAGACTGATGATCAGATGCATATATCTGCTTTATGGGGCGGGGCGGGAGCAGCGCCATTGACAACTACAGAGAAAACTTTAAAAGTTAGGAATCAGCTGTAAATTTTAATAAGCATTTGAATACCCTGTAATACACTAAAATACCTATATGGAGACTATTTAACCTTTTTTCCTACTGTGAAATGTTCAATTAACTCATCTACTCTCCCGAGTATAGCAAAGGGAGAGCACAATGTTCTACATCTACTGCGAAAAACAAACTATGAAAAATCTTATTTGTATGATGTTGCAACAATTAGAAGTGGCCTGCAGTGTCTGGGGGGGAGCATGCGAGACACAAACATTTGACTCCATCAGGGCAGGTTAAGGAAGTTTTGGTTTACCTTATGGGGCTTGAACGACATGTAAAACTGGATTTGGGAAGAAGTTCATGCAAGAGACTTTAATTGCACTTTAAATCCAAACATGTATGGCGTCAGAAAACGGTGTGGTACATGGACCAAAGTGAGAAACTTGCGGCTATCCTACAGGACAAGATCACCAAACTTGAAAAGGTTTGGCCCCTGTGGATGACCTACCATCTCCCAATAAGACTCAAATAGTATATGAGCCGTTAGGTCCCAGGTAAATGTGGTCCTAGGGTTCGGGCCTTTGTGGTGTTTGCACCAGTCCATCTCTGGTCCCTCGTAGATCCTTCCTGCCTCACCTTTCTACCCCTTCCATCCATGTTTTCTTTCACCCTGTTCTCTTCTACCCCTTTCCTACTCCTCTCTTGGTTTCTTTTTCATTCCTCTGTTGGTCTTAGGTCCCACAGGGGTCCGTCGAAGTTGGAATTTTCCCCCTAACAACCCAACAATTTGCAGAGACCTTATTTGAGTGGAAAAGGAATGAGGTTCCAGAACACGGAGATCCACTTTATCGATTGACGTTCAGATAAACATGGTGTCATAATCAATCGCAATGTTTCGGAGCCAAATGCGTTCCCTTCATCAAGCAAAACGATGTGACCCAACAGGGGCCATTCAAGTCAGAGTATTTTCTTTTAAAAGACCCATCCATTTGAAAAATAAAAAAAAACCTTAAAAAAAAAAAAAGAGGAACTTTACCAATTTCTTTAAAAAAAACAAAACCCACACCTTCAGAAATGTTTAGTAATGACAATCTACAAACACATACTTCTAGATAATTGCCGGTTTTGTATTCTTGGCATACCTTATTTCTCTTTTCTTCCCGAGTCTTCTGACAGTGGCCATGTTTACTGAGGGCAGGTTACTAGCTCTCCCTTTACTTCCTGGAACTCTGGCACATGTGACCATGCACATCGCCTCAGGGAAGGAAAATGCCTTTCCCTGAGATCTCATGAGGCTACAGATGAGATTTCCCTGCAATGCTCTGCTGATGTAACCTTCCCAGAATGCAACATTGTTACATTACATCATTTGTACCAGAACTGGACCAGGAAATATGAACTATATTTGCAACTAAATGACAAAACATGTTTGCTTTACTAATGAATGCAAGATGGATTTTAAATCAGCATGCTGCTGTGATTTTTAGTGAAATTAGGTAAAGGTTCACGTTAAGTGGGTACATCCATGCTTTGCTAAATGATGTCACACTCACCGCAGTGGATACTCACCTGCATTCACTTCATTTTTCAACAGAGTTGCACTTCTATACAGCAGGCACAATTCTAGGCATGCCTACAAGTTAAAGGAATTGCAAGGAGGGCCACTGTTGTATACGGCACTGTAAGGCGCCTCCGACATTTTTCAATGAGTGTAGAAAGTGTCTGAAAGCTCAAGAATTAAAAACAAAAATGTGTATGGCGCCTTGCTGGACTCTTACCATGTGCAGCAAGTGACAAGCGTAAATGCCCCAGGCAATACTGCATACTTTTGTGACAAAAAAAGTTAACATATCTGGTTTTAAAACCTTAGAGGCACATTTTCCTACAAATGTACATGCCAGTATAGCAATGAGCCTAATATAGAAGTGGCTCATTTTAAGTAGACGTTGCTTAAGGCAACTGTATGTCAAAGTAAAGGGCAGGTTATTAGTTTAGACTTCCCTGTACCATCCACAGCAGATGACGTAATCTCCATGTATGAAGGAGAAGTCATTATGCTGTTGGCTGTGTATACAGGCCAATTGTTCAGTCCTCTGCTGCCATCTCTCACTTAGGTCCAGAAAATCACTATACTACAACAGTCATAGTGAATGATAGCTGGGAGAGACACTGAGGAAATGATTGCTCCTGACTGCAGCATATTCATTATATGCTTCCGGAATGATTCTCTCAAGAGGTTTAGGCTAGGTTCACACCAGATGCAGTGCGTTCCGGCCCGATTCTGGCCGGCTCACTTTTTTGTGGGGCAGGAGTGGGCGTGACAGGCCATTGAAGTGAATAGCATCGTAGCCACGCCCTTCAGCCGCAATGCGATCGGCCGCACGGGATCGCAAGGCACATTGTGTCTGCGGTCCGGTGCAAATCACAATATTGCTTGCTCACTCGATCCTCGCTGACTACTGGCTGTTAGAGGACCCCCTCCTGCCTGTCTTCTCCTATGCTGCAGAGATGGCATGTCTCTCGGCAGCCTCACATGCTACACTTCGTGCATAGGACAGGATAATTCACTGGTCCTTAGACTGCTAAAGTGGAGGGGGGGGGCTGGAAGGACTGGACTAACAGCCAGCTGGCTATGAGGATTGGGTGGGTATAACTTATTTGTACACCTAGACAAAAACAAGCACTTCACCATTGCATTGCAGGGGGTAGCCCCACTGCTAGGGCTAACAAAAATTTTGCCCGGAGTTTTCAGTCAGTATCTGGCAACTCCATTTTCAACATCAGCTGCAACAATGAGCAACGCATGTTCCAATTCCTTCACAGCAGCTTGCCTGAGTACGTTCATATAAATGGGTTTGGATGGATCTGCACCGAGTTTAAAGCGGATTTTTAAATCTGCATATATTTTGTCTTCCCTGGTTCCTCCACTCCAGTGAAGTCAATGAGTCTTTATACAATGCAGGCAGATATAGTTTAGGAGGGTAAGGCGAGTGGAGTTGGGCTTTAAAGAGAAAGGAGTCGCTCAATTTAAAATAAGGCAACTTCATGGTCAAAGACCGTTTTTTAATTTCTTATTTTTCTTTCAAGTTCCACTTAAAAAAAGAGAGAGACACAAACTGGACCTTATTTGTGCATCACTCGGCTGCAGATCCTCAAATCATCTCCGAATTGGTGCCGACACTGTCCTTCCTTCTGGAGGGTGGCTACTTTTGTTCCCCATGGTCCCTGTGTGTGTTGCAAAGTAGCCACTGCTCCAAGCTCACTCCTGGGATGGACTACAATCTCACATTTAGTTCACCAATTTGTATTGAGATTGTAGTCCATCACAGGAGTGTAACCACCCCCCAGAATTCAGAGATGACTTGAGCCAAGTGATACACTTTTGTTCATAGTTAAAAAAAAAAAAAAAAGGTACCGGAATGTATTTTTAAGATTTAAAAGAGAACTAGGGTCCAACTTTTTTTGGCCATAGTTCTATTTGGGTCACAGGAGGACATACACTATGTCCTACAGTGACCCAAAGCTCAGCATATAGCCAGCTATATGCTGACAGCGAGGCAATATTGTTGGGATCCACCCCGATAGTTGATTGACAGCTGGCCCTACCTCTCAGCGCTGGAAGAACAGAGGGGGGGTTTGGGGAAATGCCTGCGGGGAGTGGCGAATGACACTCACCACTCTCTAAAGCTGGCCATACACCTTACAACCAAAAGTCTTGCGATGGGTGTAAGGTAATTAAAAAACTGTACGATCTGCCCATCTTGGACAGGCAGATCGTACTTGCGATGCTGAATGCTTTCGCACACCGTGCGGCATTTGTCTTATGAGCAGGCCACAAACCCGCCGACAATTGTACGATTCTTGGCGGGTTTTTCGAGCCTGCTCGTAAGACAAAAGACGTGCGACCGTACAGTAGAAAACGGTGACACGCCTTCCATACACCTGCCGATTATCGTACGAGCGCGGGATTTACCTGCGATTCTCGTACGATAATCGGCAGGTGTATGGGCACCTTTAGAAAGATGATCGGGAACTGAGAGATCAGTGGTATGTGATCTCTCAGTTCCTGATCAATAGAGTTGATGTGCGACAGCTGCACTGTCACACATCAACTCTAATTATGGAGATGAGTATTTCACTCTCCCCATAATTCTCCTTTAACTTCTAAAGCTGGCCATACACCTCACAACCAACCATCGCACGACTTTCCTTGTGCGATGGTTGTAAGGTCATTAAAATTTCGTACTACCTGCCCATCTTGGACAGGCAGATCGTACTTGCGATCATCGCAAGCCCTCCCCGCTGAGCGGGGAGGGCAATGCTGAGCGGGCAGTGTGCGCTTGCGCACACTGGCCCGTGCGGCTTTCGTTTTCCGGGCATGCTACCAACCCGCTGAAAATAGTACGATTTTCGGCAGGTTTTCCAGCGTGCTAGGAAGATTAAAGTCGTGCGACTGTACAGTAGATGCGGTACAGTAGAAAGGCATCATGGCACACTCACAAACCAGCATGTAAAACAACTTGTCTCACCACTAAGGACAACGACAGAGGTTCAAAGCCCATTTCGTGTGCACCTTACTGTATAACTGGTAACAAATTGTTGAGTGCGTTTGTCGTTTGTTTTGCTGTACAGTAGATGCGGTCACACGCTGCCCATACACCTAAGGATTATCCTATGATCGCAGGAACACCCAATTATTGGCAGGTGTATGGGCACCTTAAGTTTAATGTCAGTTTAAATTTAAAGCACAATGCAAAAAAATAACTCCTGCTGCAATGAAATGAAATAACCATGACGGGTCATTTTGGTTGCTATACGTGTACATTATATAAAACGATTTAACTGACAGATTTGAAATCTTACGTTTCAATGCAGATTTGGAGACTTCTTTTTATATAGACCAGTCTTATCTTTAATACATACATAACTAGAGTTTTCTATAACGGTCCAGAGTTCAGTTGTGAGTGGGCAGTAGAACAATAAACCTTTAGCAAATGTTTACTAGAGGAAAAAATAATTAATGAATAAAATAAATATTGTAACTTCTAACGTAAACATCTATTAGCTGTACTGTAGCTGACACGTGGAACCTACTATGGGGAAGTTTAGTCAGAATCAACATTAAAGCCCCGTTCACATTGAGCGATTTATCGCGCGGCAAATTACCGCGCGATATCGCGCTCCAATGCATTTCAATGGGGCAAAGGGTCCTGCTGTTGCGGGACGTGTGTCGCTACAGCGGGACCCTTTTAGGAGCGGATTTAGCCGGGATTCAAGCTTGCTCAATGCAAGCTTGAAAGCGATATCGCGCGGCAAATCTTGCGATGTCGCGCTATTTGCATATCGCGCAGTGGTAACGGGGCCTGAAGAAGAACTTTTAAAAGGAAGTTCAGCCAGAGAGATGGAGCCATTTATAAACATGATGACTCTAAATGATTGGGTAAAAATGTAAAGAAATACTTGCCTGGCCAATGTATATACACTATATTGACAAAAGTATTGGGACACCTCTCCAAATCATTGGATTCAAGTGTTCCAATCACCTCCATGGCCACAGGTGTATAAAATCAAGCACCAAGGCTTGCAGACGCTTCTACAAACATTTGTGAAAGAATGGTTCACTCTCAGGAGCTCAGTACCGTGATAGGTTGCCACCTGAGCAATAAGTCCATCCGTGAAATTTCCTGGCTACTAAATATTCCACGGTCACCTGTTAGTGGTATTATAACAAAGTAGAAGCAACTGGGAACAACAGCAACTCAGCCACAAAACGGTAGCAAATGTAAAATGACAGGGCGGGGTCAGCGCATGCTTAAGCGCACAATGCGCAGAAGTCGCCAAATGCATGCAGAGTCAATAGCTACAGACCTCCAAACTTTGTGACTTCAGTTTGGCACAACAGTGAGTAGAGAGCATCCTGGAATGGGTTTCCATGGCATAGCAGCTGCATCCAAGCTTTACACCACCAAGTGCAATGCAAAGTGTTGGATGCAGTGGTGTAACGCAGGCCACCACTGGACTCGAGAAGTGGAGACGTGTTCTCTGGAATCCCGCTTGTCTGCCAATCCGATGGACGTGTCCGAGTTTGGCGGTTGCCAGAACAGTACTTCCCTGACTGCATTGTGCCAAGTGTAAAGTTTGGTGGAGGGGGGATTATGGTGTGGGGTTGTTTTTCCAGGGGTTGGGCTTGGCCCCTTAGTTCTAGTGACGGGAACTCTTAAGGCATCAGCATACCAAGACATTTTGGACAATTTCATGCTCCCAACTTTGTGAGAACAGTTTGGGGATGGCCCCTTCCTGTTCCAACATGACTGCGCACCAGTGCACAAAGCAAGGCCCATAAAAGACATGGATGAGCGAGTTTGCGGTGGAGGAACTTGACTGGCCTGCACAGAGTCCTGACCTCAACCCGATAGAACACCTTGGGGAAGAATTAGAGCGGAGACTACGAGCCCGGCCTTCTCGTCCAACAGTACCTGACCTCACAAATGCGCTTTTTGAAGAATGGTCAAACATTCCCATAGACACACTCCTAAACCTTGTGGACGCCTTCACAGAAGAGTTGAAGCTCTTATAGCTGCAAAGGGTGGGCCAACTCAATACTGAACCCTACGGACGAAGACTGGGATGCCATTAAAGTTCATGTGCGTGTAAAGGCCGGCGTCCTAATACTTTAGTCAATATAGTGTATATTTTTGATCCGGAATCTGTATTGGTTTAAAAAAAAAAAAAAAAAGTTTGCGAGTTTAAATTTTACTTTAACGCTGAAGTGGCTCTGTCACTCAATCAAGCGATCAAAAATTCAGCAGCACTTCGTATCTGCGGTGGCAAAATTGCCACCGACAATCACTTTTCATTCACCTCTATGGCTTTGCTACAAATGGCTGAAGGAGAACACAACCCAATGCTGTAGAACGTTACAATAAGGAAGACATTACAATTCAAGACAAGATAGTAAGGAGGTAATGACAACAAACATAGCTTTATTGACAAGCTACACTGTTCATGGTAAGTCAGTAATGTATTCATGCAGATTGGAAAGGAACCGGGTGACATCCCGCCGTGACGTCATCGCGCACGTGCGTGATGACGTCACACGCTGTTACCTGCCAGCAGCCATTTTGGTGGTGGACCCCGGCAGAGAGAGGAGGGGACAGGTAAGAGGATAAGGTATGCCACCGGGTCTCCTCCTCTCTCTCGTGCAACTGTTGGGCTCTCGATACATGACCAAGTGCCTAACTTTTCAGGAGGGGTGACCCCAAAATGACTCCACACCACTGAATTCTATTCTGTGGCCAAAGCTTACCATCTTATTAAAAAAACTACCATGTATTTGGAAAGTCTACTGGACTTGTATTATTGACTTTTTTTTCTAAAAGATGCTGGTTTTGCTCAGGAGTGGGCAAGTTCGGCCCTTCACCTGTTGTGGAACTAAAAGTTCCATGAGGCATTGCAAGACTGACAGTTACAGGCATGAGTCCCAGAGGCATGTTGGGATTTGTAGTACAGCACAGCTGCAGGACCAGAGTTGCCCACCCCGGGGTTTGCTGGTGGAGGGGTTCAGTAGATCATGTGCTACAGTAGATCATGCGCTCAACACCCTTTAATGTGAAGTGCTACCATTTCTCAAGAGTCAAAACAACGTCTTATTCTGAGCAATTGAAGCAGCTCACGGCATACTGAGAAGGAAAAAATACTTTCCTTGTCTGAGGACAACCATTTAGATCCGGTGATAAAAAGCACCAACAGCTGTTATTTATGAGACGCCATGTTTCTTGTAATCCAGAAGTTGTTATACTCATTATCATAACTCAAAGTACATCTACTGAAGTGTAAAACAAATACTAGAGAATTCGGCTTCTAGGACTTAAGAATGACAGCTCAGCTTCAGAGGTGACCAGTGCAGCCAGCGGAGGTACAAAGATTAACTCAATTGCTGAGCCGGCTGGCTGATACTCCGATCCCTGAATACTGTCTCCTCTGTTGCAGCAATGGTGTGTCCCTCGGCATTCTCACGTCCTATACACTGTGTATAGAATGTGACGACTCAAGGATCCTTAGACCACTGCAGCGGAGGGGGAGAGACACTCCAGAGACCGGTCTAAGAGCAAGCCAGCATCAAGGATCGGAGACTATAACTTTTTTTTGCACCTAGATAAAAAAAATTTTTGCACAGAATTCAGCTTTAAAATCTTCACGCATGGACACAGTTAAGAACAAAGTGTATGCTACCTCATGGAGCTTGCATTCTTTTGCCCAACAATTTACAGTTTTATTGAGCACCTATAGTATACCCATCGGTACATTTCCAGCACACCGACATGCCAGACCAGGAGTAGGCATCCTTGGCTGAGCAACTACAGGTCCCATGAGGCATTGCAAGCCCCCGACAGCCACAGGAGGATGAATGAATGATGGGATTTGGTGTTTCAGCACAGCTGGTGTGACAAGGTTGCCTACCCCTGCACTAGAACATCAGGTCTCCTCCACGGCAGCAGTCACACCCTTTGCCTCCCCTTGGCAAATCACACGGTTGCAAAATCTAAAGTGTTCCGACACATTTTGTTCTGGACCTTCTTTAAAGGGCCCAGTCACACCAGCAATGCCCTGTGCTCCGGTGCAGTGCGATCAGAAAAAATAGTGCATGCACAGTTTTTTTTCTCCAATTGCAGTGCACCGGAAGGCAGGGCATTCCAGTACCACGTGTTCTGGTGCAGACGGCGGGCGTGTCTGCGGTGCCATTGACATGAATGGCACCACCAAGCCCCCCTCCCTCCCCAGAACATGACGATCCAGGTCCGAACCGTGCCGGAATGCACTGGATATGGTATGACTGGGCCCTAACAGAAGTGTGTAGGCTGCCATTACTCTCGTTTCAAGTAGAACAAGCATGGAGCAAGTGATGTCAGAACTTCCGATCCGCATACATTTGGAAGCTTGGACACCAGAGTATCAGCATCAAAAGGTGGTCAGCAATGGCAGACTATAAATGTCCTTTATCCCCAAAGATAGATTGCATTTAAATATGGCTGCTGCACTGGTCGGTCCACACCTTCACTAAAATCTCAACATTTAAAAAGGTATAACTCCAGATATTTACAGCTGATAATGAAGTAAGGTACTCATGACATGCATTTTAAATGAAACTAGTAACCTAAAATTGTCTTGCTAGCTACCCCTGTAATCGCTTGCAAAGCATCATCCAAGACTGAGAAGGAGGTCAAGCATGAGGAGGTAGCCAGGCTCTGTGGCAATAAACAGTGCTGACAGGTGGAGAGAGCAGAGGGATGACTGCAACAGTGTGCTTCTACTCCATCATTGTACAAGTCAGGCTGCGGTGTCCTCTTGATCAAACTTTGCTGAGCAGGAACCTAGTGTTGCTATACAAGACTGGCTGGACAGAATCAGAAAACCTTTGGCAGGGATATAGTTTCAATGTTGATTTTCTGGATTAAAAGTACAACTGAAGCCAAGTTTTTTAGTTTTAAATGGAGTGCAGAGGGGTAAGAACCCATCAGGTTTTTATTGCCGTCTGTGTTAGGGAGATTCACCCTCTCTCTATTTGTCCCAGTGACTTATCACTGAAAAAATTTCAAATTTCGGGGTGTCATCTGAACAGGTGTATATGTGAAATCTTCCAATGGGGACACTTGCTCTGGTGACCCTACTGACCACCAGGGATTTACTCTCACTTCCTGTTATGGCTATCGGACCAGAAGTAAAGGGTAAGCTGCCAAAAAGTTTTAGCAACAGTCCTACTTTAAAAAGTGTATGTATAGCCGAAACCTATTTCAATTTTGGTTATTGTAGGGCAGGGGTAGCAGAGCTCCGGCCCTCCAGCTGTGGTGAAACTACAAATCCCATGATGCATCTCTGTCCGGGAGTCATGTCTGCGGCTGAGAGAATCTTGCAATGCCTCATGGGATTTGTAGTTCCACCACAGCTGGAGGGCCAGCATTTGGCTTCCCCTGTTGTAGGGAAATGGGTAAAACCCCTGCCAGGTTTGTTTTGCACTCTGTGCCCCACTGGTCAGATTTCCATCTCTAAGGGCTAGTACTGTGCTGTGTTTACACTGAAAAGGGACAGAAATAGCCTCATGTGCATGACATCAAGAAATCAAAGTAGTCCAACATTTGTAAAGGGTGCCACTGTTACAATTTTGGCCGGTTTTTGAGAACCCGGCCGAAACTTGCATAGTGTGTGCCGCTGTTGACACCCTTTCTATCAGCATCCCTCAATCAGCTGATCGAAGGAGTCGGTCGGAAAATCTTTGACCGATCAGAGCTGGCAGGCAATGAGCTGCCCGCTCTGGTCGGGTATTTTGACTGGGGCCGGCGGCTCCTGTCAGAATAGAATGTAAACAGTGGGATTCCTCGACAAAATTGATGTGTTGAAGGAATCGGGTCTATTTTTTTCATTCAGCCCGTGGGTTGAACGAAAAAAAAAAAAAAATAGTTCAGCGTATGGCCAGCCTTAGAGATGCTTGAATTGGTTGCATCACTTGACAGTAAAGGGGTCCCTATATGAGCACTAACTAGCATGCATAGTCATACAAAATGCACAACAAAAATATTAACACAGCTATAGGATTCCTTTTTTTGTCACAGGAAACGCAGCAACTCTTTTTCTACTGTGCATTTAACTGGACCCAATGCCTGCGTTAGGCAAATAGTAAAACAAGTGATATAAAAACTGGTTATGGAGGAAGGCATCTTTTCTGTACAAGGCATATGGCAATTACATGGAGAACAGACTATTCCAGGGGTAGGCAACCGCAGCACTCCAGCTGTGGTGAAACTACAAATTCCATCATGCTTCTGCCTCTGGGAGTCATGCCTGTTACAGTTAAGAGTCTTGCAGTGCCTTATGGGACTTGTAGTTACACAAGAGCTGGAGTGTTGAGGTTGCCTACCTCCTTGACTATTAGTTTGCTTTGCAGATCGATAGTTTCCACCTCAGAGGCTCGAATACAAAAAGTATGTGACTGAAGGGTCTGTGCCTTGTACGCACTGGCTTCTGTTTCTATAAGGGCAGTGTGTACAACAAGCTTTTACATTTAGAGTTTGCAAAGCTTTTAGCCATCTTGATAACTTATCAAATCCACCCCAGCCAGGCCGCCGGAGGCGGCCACCCCACTGCAAGGGGGTAATGGGGATAGATCAGCAGCAGGGAGCCCACAGGGGCAGCTTACAGAGTTCAGTTCCCCTATAGGCAGCTATATAAAGCTGCCAAAAGCAGGGATCTCAAGTCTCCCTGATGTTCAGGGAGTCTCCCTCTTTTGGACAGCAGCTCCCTGATGTCCGCAAGAGAGGCATTTTCTCCCAGAAAGGTTTACTCTGAGTAAACCTTTCCGGTAAGATATCAGTGAGTAAAGTTTCAGAGTGAGGCTTGCCTCCTGGAGGAAGGTCATGTGATCTCTAGAGTAGCCTCAAAACGAGGCTTGGCTCTCGGAAGGAAGAAGCTACTTGCTGCACAGAGAGGGCGGACATAGACCACTATTGAGAGCAGGTACAGGCACTGAGATCTACTGCTGCAGGGTTGAGAGAGTGCTGTTATATGTCCTGGTTGTCTAGTTATAGAGAACATTTATTTCATTTGCTGCCCATAGCAACTAGTCAACTGTGTATCGAGGACTTTACTCCTCAGCATTTTTTTTAAAAAGGTTTTGGGCTGTCTAATAAATTGTGACCTTTACACTGACAGATACTTGACCAATTCACAAATCGGATGTATATATAAATAAATATATAATATTATTGGTATAGGGGTTGTGTGTGTGTGTGTGTGTGTGTGTGTAATCATTATTATTTCTTTTATATTCTGACGACGGCCGCTGTAAAAAAACAACCCAAAAAACACAGGGCACCTCCCTGAAATGAGACGGGAACCTCCCTGAAATAAGGTTTTGCAGGTTGGGATGTCTGCAAAAGGGGTCTACAAGTTTTATTTTTAAACGCATTTCATTTAGTTGTGAAGGAAGAGCAGCCTAAAGAAAAACTCCAGAAAAATTACAAATGTGCTCTTGCAGTGGGGCTACCCCAGCATTGCAAGGGTTAAGTGCTCATTTTGCCTAGAGGGCTCAAATGAAGCAGATATACTTGCCTGATCCTCGGTCCTGTGGCGGTCAGCACTCACCTCTTCCCCTCCGCTATGGCTGGAGAATGTCTCTTGGTGTCCTCACATCTAATGTAGGTTAACGGCCCTACATACGACGTGATGACCTCAGCGATACTACCACCACCAGAGCACAGGGGAAAAGAAGCTGCAAAGACCAGTCTAGCAGCCCAGAGGGAGCTAGCCAGGCTGAGGATCAAGTAAACCTACCAGATAAAATTCTTGGCAGCAAGGGGGTAAAGGACCTATAATCACCATCTTTTTTAAGGTAAACATGAAATGATAAATTATTGTATGGCAACATTAAAAAAATAAACTCCTGTATAGTTGTCAATTACACAGGTACCTGGGGGCAGTTACATTGGTGCATGACAAAAGATATTAAGACTCTATGCAGTCCCTATTGAAGTGAAACACTCACAATGTCCAGAGACCACGTCACGTCAACGCGGAGTTGAGAACATGTTAAATATTAATGGCAGGACAGTTATTTCTGCCTCAGCTTTGATTATTTTAGGACAGGTCCTTTGTATACATGATCATTGCTTTCCCACGCAGGAAGTTGAGGAAAACCTAAAAGTGGACCAGTCATTAAACTTACAAGACAGGATGAATACATTCCAGACATTTCTCAATATAAAGCAGAAGTCTTTTTTTTACATAAAAGATTACTTAAAGTGCAGTCCCTGAGCTCCAGGCAGTGACTTTGTCCAGGCTGAGTCAATGTCATTCATCTGCTGCAGTCCGAGGGAAAGCCTTTCCTCTGTCTCCTGACCCCCAGTGATCGAACTGCAATATTATAACTCTGTAGTAAGTCACAAGGCGAGAGGCTGCAGCACGGGCCGATCTGAGGAACACAGCCAGGGCACCAGGATTGACACGATTGTGTCATATCTGAGGCAGCATCTCAGGCAAGGGAGTAGATGCCCAACCTAAAATTATACCTAAACAAAGATGGCTTGACCCTTCAAGAGAGAAGCAGATGAAGGCATGGTCAGAGGGAGTATTATACCTCTGTGAGAAATAATAAATACCTGTATGTTGTATTCCAGGGGTAGGCAACCTCAAAGAAGGAATACTGTGATCTCAGCAAGCTGTAATAGCTACCTGTATGGGTTATGCCAGGGGTAGGCAACCTTGGCATGCCAGCTGTGGTAAAGCTACAAAATTCCATCATGCCTTTGGGAGTGATGCCTGTAGCTGTCAGAGTCTTGCAATGCCTCATGGGACTTATTTCACAACAGCTGGCGTGCCAATGTTACCTACTCCTGTGGTATGCCGACACATTCCTCAACATAAAAATCCCAAATCCAAGGATAGGCCTTTTTGGGGAACCCCCCCGCACTTCCATATTTTTCACCTCAACAAGAACAACGTCCCCCAGCTCCATGTGGCCTACTGGGAAACCATATCATGTACCTCAGGAGGCTTCAGAGCAAACTCCAGAACTCCAGCATATGCACTGCGTCATTAGGGCCTGGTGGTCTCTTCCTAGTTCTTGCAACCTACCCCGTGATGGCGCACATGTATGGCGGGGCATCATCAAGGGGAAGCTATAAGAACCAGAAAGAACGCCAGCTCCCAAATGACGTTAGAGAGGAAGATGGTGGAGCGGGTGAACAGCAGCAGAGCGGTGGGCTACTGTAGAGTGGCGCTAGCTTTGCTAACCGTGCAAATATAATAAAGGGTAACCCCCCAAAAAGTAAAAAAACTTTAAAGCTGGCCACAAAAATGTATAATGTCCTGACATTACTGTGCACCACGTCAGACATTTTGATCTGCATTCTGGTTCAGAGTTAGTCACTTCAAATAATGAAGCCGGATGGTCAGCATGACAGCGAGGGCAGAGGTCACCAATGGCAACATCCACGTTCCAGTCAGGAAACATTGCCAAGTAAAAACCGCCTACGTATAACTACCACCTCCAAGTCTTGGAAAAAATGTCAGGTAAAAACTCAAATTTTCCTGGTCATATCCTGTCAGCCATTTGCGGCATGGGCAGGTGAGGCAAGGCGCCAGTGGCACGGGCAGGTGAGGAAATCAGGTAGTGACACGGGCACGTAAAGCAAATTAATATGTAGACAACGGGCCCCCCATGAAACGTCACACCGGCCGGATCGCCAAAACTAAACCTGCACCAACCTAAACTTCTCACAAAGTTTCAGCACACGAGCGGTGACTACACCATTTCTCACAAGCCGAGTTTTCACGTGCACGGTGCGACCTATAATTACTGAAAACGTGACTGAGTCACCCTCACAGTAGTGCATCATAAATGCGAAATAGAAAAAAAAAATACACACCATTGTCTTTTAATATACAAGATAAACATTGGCGCCCTGTCAGCAAGGGCGCCGACAGACTAAAGACAAATAAAGTTTATATTAAGAATGAGCTCCTTTATTCTTCACTCTATAGGCTACCAGAGCCATTACTATGCAACTTCTCTAAATATCACTCAGTATCATGAGGCAAGGAGTCAATATTGAGGGAAGAAAACGTGTTAAATGTGGTTATTTTTCAACAAAAGGAGTATTTGTGGTGAGGTGCTGCAGACAGCCCAGGCCTCAAGCAGCAGCCATGTCAGCCCTGCAGCCCAGGCCTGACACACACACACTGCCTCACTCACACAGACACAGCGAGAGGAGAGAAAAAAAGAAAATGGCGCAGAGACTAAGTCCCCACCGCCTGAAAGCCGACTTTCAGGCGGGCAAAACCGAGTCAAAACGAGGTCTGAGAATCCCGGGGACGTCGGCAAACGGGAGATCGGTTCGGTCTGAAGGGAAATAGGGGGTTTTTGGCCGGTTATCGGCCACAGTGGGCCAGATGGAAGGCTCTGGAGGTGAACAAAGGAGCCGGTGAGCGAGCAGACGGGACTTAGTCTCTGGACGCCATGTCTGCCCTTTCTAGAGGAGGAAGGAGAGTGAGGAGAAGGAGGAGGGGGGGGGGGAAGGGAGAGACTGAGAGAGGAAAAACAGGGGGGCCCACACCCTAAATCACACACACTACACCCCCAAATGTACCTTATAAACCCGGCTACCCACCGACATTAACCCAGTACTCACCGTTCGCTCGAAAATTCGGGTCAATCTAAAGGAAAATAGGTGAAACAGAAAGAGGAATCAGAATATGGGGGAGCTTTTAAATTAAAACAAAGGGGGTTCTGCTTTACATTCCGCAAAATAAAACACTTTAAAGGGTTAACAAAGCAGTGCTAAGCAGAAGGGGGTTAATGGGCAGCTTGCTGGTGGAGATCAACACCCTCAATAAGGGGGATCCCCCATAATAAGTGATCATCTGATCCGATATGTGATATGATCAGCTTACCTGTGAGTCGTTTTGACTGTTATCTCCACTCATCCTTCACCAGGTACAGAAGGTGGGGGGATGTCAATGAATGAATGAGGGGTGCCGGTAGTAAGGGGGGGATGTCGAGCACAGAAGGCTTTGGGGCGATTTGAGCAGTGTGGATCGCTCCCGTATTGTGTGGATGGGGAATGGGGGTAGGAAGGAGCAGGATACAGCCAAGAGAAGCAACAGCAAAATGAGAGTGGGCAGAGACACACAGCGGATTGTGTAACAGCTAAGTCCCGATTTAGCCCTACTGCGCAGGCGCATCTGATTTAAAAGGACCGGGAGGAGCGACGGCCGAGCAGGAGGCCACGCCTCTTCCGTTATTGAGCTGCTGTGCGAGTTCACTCCCGGCGGCTCGGGGATCACGCTGGGCTGATGTGCTGAGCAGGCGGTTACTGTAGTGATCGCGTCCTTGGGACATCGGCATCCGCCATACTTCATAAATGATCCTCTTTTTGACCTGAATGCCTGATTACAACATAGCTGTCATTCCTTCAGACCGGATGTATAGACCTATATAAATAAATCTGCTGATTACCTACTGGATGTGTTTTTATTGCTCAGGGATGATTCACAGCTATGTATTTTATGGGGATGCATGTTACATGCAATGATGCATTGCAGTTCCATTCATTTAGAATGCCCCCCCCCCCAACACACTTAAAGTGATATTAAAGTCAAAAAGTGTTTAAGTTTTTCTGCAAATGCTGATTAAATCACTAAAGCTGGCCATACACTGCTCAATTTTTTTCATTCATCCAGTGGGCTGAACAAAAGAAATAAAGCTGATTTCTCCATCAACACTAACAGCGTGTCTATCGAGGAATCCCCACTCTTTACATTGTATTCTGACAGCGGCCGACGGCCCTTGTCAGAATACCGGAATAGAGCGGGCAGCTCATCGCCTGCCGGCTCTTAACTGTTTGCATTGTATTCTGACAGCGGCCAGCGGCCCCTGTCAGACTACCAAAATAGAGCCGGCGGCTCAATGGCTGCCGGCTCTGAATGTATCAAGATTTTCCAGCCGGCTGCTTCTCAGCTGATCGAGGGATGCCGGTGTTCTATCGGAAGCTCCAACTCATGGAGATCTCCAACTGCCTGACTTCCGGTTTAGTTAGAACTAAGAGGTTTGGCCAAGAAGGCTGTACTGCACGTGCGCCACCCGCAGCATTTCCCTGTACACATACTAAACAGCAATAAAGTATTCAAATGAACTAGGGTCACAGTAATCCAGCACTTTGTTAGTCTGAGTTGCCCCACTCAATATGGCCACCGCTTGAGCGGGGCAACTAAGATTAATAACGTGCTGGATTAGTGTGATCCTAGTTCATTTTAATACTTTATTGCTGTATTGTATGCAGGGGCGGACTGGGCCGGGGGGCAGGGTGGCAATTGCCCATTTTTTTAATAAATTCTTTATTTATGATTTTTTCAAAATGGTAGACAGATAATCAATAAAAAAAAATATAGATAAGCAGCGTATAGATTATACATAAGGCTTTTTAGGAAAATACGCAAGGAATAGTCGGCTAAAATGGGGTCGGTTTTCAGCATCGGAAATCTCACATCCTGTCAACATTAACTAGCGAAGTTTGCCCCTGCATACCATATACAGATCTGTGAGCACTAGACGCTCGCATCTCCACCCCAGTTAGGTAGAGTGTCAGCCTGAAATGACCATGTTTTGATCATCACACACCCCCTAGTAGGGTAGCATATTCAGGGGATGCAGTGAATGTTGTCCAGTAGAACCAGGTGCGGTTGAACTGAGTAGTCCTGTGATGCAGGAGATATTCAGCCGGATCGGACCCCAAACTAACCCCCGTTAACGTATGGCAAATCTCCGCTACCTTACCCCAGAAGTCCCTAAGCTTAGGGCACGACCAAAATACATGCAGCAGTGATCCTTCCTGCGTCTGGCAACGCCAACAGAGTGGTGAGCACTGTGGGAACATTTTATGGAGGGTTGTCGGGACTCTATACCATCTTGATAGGATTTTAAAACCCGTTTCCTGTATATTGCTGGAGATAGATGCTTTATGTGTCAGCTGGAAGATCCTATCAACTTGGTGTGGGGTGAAAGTTGTTCTCAGATCCTTTTCCCATTTTGAAATATACACCGGCTGGGAGAGACCCGGTGGGTCACAGAGCAGTTGGTACGATACTGACAGTCCATGGCGGGTAGGGCCCTCCATTAGACAGCACTCCTCGAATGGCGTCAGCGGAGGCGCAGCCTGTGGGTCCAGCCTGCCCGAAAATGGAGCACTCGGAAGCTGCCTGATCGTACCAAACAGCCGACCTATTTGTCATGCAAACCTCTCAGTTCTAACTGAACCGGAAGTCAGGCAGTTGGAGATCTCGAGGAGTTGGAGCTTCCGATAGAACACCGGCCGAAAAGGGCTCCGACAGCAGTACAGCACACACGGTGCGAATTTTGGCCAGTTGCTCAAAATTCGCACAGTGTTTGGGCACCTTTACAATGGATGCTGCTTCTTAAAGTGATACTATGTATAATAACACAACAAAGATAAGGGCTTTAAGGCTGGGTTCACACATAGGCGTATCGAATATGCGCGTTTGTCGCGCGTTTTGTGCCGCGGGTTTTTACCGCGATTCACGGTAAAAAAAACGCGCAACAAAAGCGGGTTTCCGAGGGCTACCTGGCTGTAAAGCGCCCAGGTGGGAATCATGCCCTTAGGCAATCATTGGTTTTCACATGTTGAGCGTTTTACAGAGCGTAGGAACGCGCTGTAAAACGCCCAGGTATGAACCAGGCCTTAAGGTATCATAAACACCACTGATATAGCACATAATAAGTATAAGATTTCATCTTTATTTTATACAAACATATAAAAGAAAAATTGATTGTGCATAATAAAACACTTAAAATAGTGAAACAGTGACCCTTCCTTCATCAAGACCTCCCTTATACTCCACTCCATCCGCTTCACCGCAACCCGACGATTACAAGCGAATGCTCACCCAGCCTTAGGTGAGTACATCACCAATGCTTACACCCTGCTCTACCACATTTATTGCACCAGGTAGTGGCGCTTCCGTCTCCAATTTTTTGATATTTGGTATGTATAGCCCCTCCATTCAGCAGTGCAATGGTTCAGCAGTTCCTGATCTTTTCAGGAACAATGGATGACTGAATATCTATTTCTGGACTTAAGACTGCCTTTATTATTCATTTTTTCCCCAACAATAAGTATCAATCACAGGGGCCCCAACAAGTGTCAGGGATCGTAACTGTCCATTCGTAATTCAGTCGGATTTGTAATTCGGACGAATTTCCGAAATTTGGGGTTTTGCGCGAACAGACGAATGTTCGTACGCACGTACTTAGCAGAATTGGCACAGTTGACATTTCTGGTTGCTGTGCTCTAGTCTTCACTATTAAAGGGACATTAAAATCCCCTCCTTAAAGGAGAATTATGAGGCGAGTGCTTTTCACTCACCTCATAGTTCTAGCCGACCTGTGACAATGAGACTGTCACAGGTCGGCTCAGTAGATCGAGAAGTGAGCGAACACATACCGGCGTTCGCTCACCTCTCGATCCTGTCACGGCACTCTGCCGTGACAGGGGAGGGGCTGGATTCCCCCTCCCCGCTCCGATCCGCCAGTGCTGACTGGCGGAACAAAAGGGGAGGGGGCGGGTACAGCTGGCTCTGCGTGCCTGTCAGTCACGCAGCTGGGCGGATCCAGGCACAATTGTTTGGATCCGCTTCAGCTGCGGCGTCTCAGTATACCGCGAGCAGCAGCTCGCTCAGTATACCGTGAGCTACAGCTCGCGGTATACTGAGCCTAGGGTGACGGGAGGACGCTAGTTTGTGTCCTCCCGTTACCTTAAGGAGAACTATGGGGAAAAGCCTTAACCCCATAGTTCTCCTTTAATTTTTTTTATCCGTTTAAACGTTGACGGTGCATGCAGAGGAACATGAAGTAATATTTTGCTTTTATCTTCACATGCTATGAAATCCTCTTTTTGAAATCATTATCGTAAATTTCTAATTTAGTTTCTGTTAGGACGAAATTCGTACTGAATTTCGAAATTCCGAATCCGAAATTTCGGATCTGGAATTTCGGATTCGGATGCTTTTGGATGAATTCGGACATGGTACATTTCGGAAATTCGGATGCTCCGAATCCACGAATTTCCGACATTTCGTCCGAATTTCGAATCGGGACTAAACGAATCGCACATGTCTACTGAAAACAAACTTTTGTGAACAAAATTCTACTGGTGAGTTGCACATGCGTTGCAGCACATCATAGCGCACTGCGGAAAAAATGTTATGACCGACAATAATTGGGAACGTTTTTTTTTCAACAGAATCCTATTGATTTTATTGAGCTGCACACAAAGGTACTGTAAATGAGTTACAACACATGGCAATGCATCATAGTACGTTGCAGCAAAAATGTTGTGATGTGTCCGATAATTGGGATGTTTTTGTGATCAAGAAGCGCAGGGATGTAGCTACCATGGGGCGAATGAGGCACTCGCCTGGCTGCACCCCCTTGCCATGGCGAGCACAGGGCACCATTGGCAACAGTGGCGCCAGGTGGCCAACACAGCCGCGGCTCACAGGGAGAAGAGGAGCTGCACAGGCTCCTGCTTCTCCTCTGATCCCCGCTGCTCTTCTCCACCTGTATCTGCAGAGGACTCTGTGTCCTCAATCTCTTTTTCTATTTCAAAATGGAAATGTCAGGGGTCTGTTTAGACCCCCCCCCCACACACACACACTCACTCACACATATTACTAGACATGTGCAAAGACTAAAAATGTACTTCGGACAAAATGAACGGAAACTAAAAATGTTTTCATTAGTTTCATCAAACAAAACACATTTTTACGCTAGATTGGATTTGGCCACCAGCGCATTCGGCGCATATGCGCCGCCAACCTGGAAGCGGGGGGCATGACGCACAATTTTCTGTTCTTGACTTGGGCGCAAAAGAAGCTAGCTACGGCTCTGAAGAAGCGTATTGACTGATTGCGAAAAGATAAATGTGAGGTTTCCAGTATAGAAGTGCTGGAGTCAGACGTCAGGATCCTCTAGTCACAAATCCTTCTCTGTACAGTAAGAAGCACATAGCTCGGTGGTCTCATCGGTTAAGAAGGGGTCAATTTTGTAAATCACAATCACAGATGGCTACTGATCATGTGACTGCTGTGACAGCCAATCACATGATCAGGACTCCGTTTCCCAATGTTATGACAGCGGGAGGCAATGTCAGGGGGTTAAAATAATCTTGTAGTGAAATACACAAACAAACCCCCAGTTGTGTAGAAGGCACCCTCTGGTGCTTTTATGTACCTTCCCTGAAGCAGTCTTCCCCCCTGATTTGCAATTCCAGTATAGACATGTGCGATTCGTTTGTTCCAAATCAAAATTCGAACAAATTTCCGACATTCGGACACATCCGAATTTCCGAATCCCAATGCATCCAAATGTGTCGCGAATCCGAATTTCCGTTTCCGAATTTCGGATCCTGTCCGAATTTCGGATCCCGTCCGAATTTCCTTCAAAAACTACATTGAATCAGACATGTGACTTTTCTGGCCAATCAGGTGTGTTTTTCGGTTTAATGCATCCGAATGGGTCTGAGCACGAATGTTATGGCAACATGGGAGCCATATACAGTATATACATATAATCCTTACGCTGAGGCTCCTAGACCCGAATGGCATTCGGGAGATCCCGAATGCCATTCGGGTCTGGGAGTTATATACATATATTACTAAAGCTGAGGCTCCCAGACCCAAATGGTATTCGGGTCTAGGAGATTCAACTTTAGTATTAATATCTGTATATGGTTTTCTGTGGTATTTGCAACGAATATTCGCAAACTCATCCGAAACTAAGGAAATTCAGATTTCGCCTGAATCAGAAACCCGAACTGAAAGGAATTTCGGATCCAAATTCCGAAATAACTAAATATCCGAACCGAACCAAATTTTTCCACAGCTTGCATGTCTACTCACCATGCTATCTCTCAATACGATGCCCTGTGCCTCGATAGCCGGCCACCTGGCTTAAGTATTCTAATGTTAAAAGAGAGGTGGGGATGTCTAGCAGACTGCAAGTCCAGACTATAGTGCATGGTTGGTATTTGCTCAGAATCTTTTGAAGACTGCAGCTCAGATACAGGGTGTAGAAAGGAGCAGGGCAGGTAAGGGCACCAGAGGATACCTTCTGTACAGTAAAGCTAACCAAACATGCTTAGTTCTCTCTTGTTCAGCCCATGAACCGAACAAGAGAAAGCATTAGATTTCACCCATCCACACTAAACAGCGTGGAAGGAGGAATCTCTCCGTCTGGCTATTCAATTCAGACAGATAGCACCCATGGCTGACTGAATATCCGAACAGTGACGGCAACTGATTGAAGAGTTGATTTTTTAAAATCGACTTTTGAAGAGCCAGGTGATGCGGACAGGGCCCAATTTTGCCCAATGTATCAGATATTAGCCAACATTCGAGTCATGTACAGTATGGCCAGCTTCAGGGAGGTCTTAGTTTTTTTCTTTCAACACAGGTTAATTGTAAGTTGTTTTTGTAGTATTTTTTTTTTCACCATTGCAAGTGCAAATGTATAAAAACAACTTTTAGCTATATTATATTGCTGTCAAAGCCAAACGTAGTCCCTTGTGACATGTGTCATACTGTGTGCCGCCCCAATAGGGGCATAGAATATGAGATGCATAGCCTCAGTTAATATTAGCATTGTTATATAGGTTAGAATTTATATAGTGTGATTTGTCTAACTATTTTCTCATAGCTAAATTCATGTGTTATCCTATGCTGCCATCTAGTGGCCTTTTGTTGCAATGTACATGTTTTTCTGTGATTCTTTGTGATGTCTACGATGTATTTCCTCTCTGTATGTAGCCCCACCCTTCTTCCTGTGTGCAGTACTTCCTGTGTCATGGCCACAGTTAAAAGCCACATGTAACAAGGACACACAGGTAATCTGCACAGTACGGAGGAAAGGCATCATTTTCTGACCGCACAATACTATAACCGTTCAACTGCTGTTCCTATCATCTGCTGTAACCCTGATGTTAAAGAATAAACACCTCTTTTGAATGAATCGGTATTGACGAGTTAAGCTACCTGACGAGGATTGTCCGCAGTGAGTATATCTGCTTATACAGGCCAGGCATAGAGGTCTCAGCAAGGGATATATTTCGCTATCACAACGATCGGGGTCAGAATATACTGTTACGTACCTGGTGAGGCCTAAAGTGATGAGGGAGGCTTCCCCCTGCAGCTCTCATAAGAGCACCCCTGTAGGTGGTAGAGCGAATGCACAGAACTGAGAGAGGCATGAGTGCCTGTAGCTGAAGCTGAATTATAGATGCAGGAGTGACGACACAGGTAGCTGGATGCAGAAACCAGACTGTCAGCAGCGGGCCGTATGATAGCGAATGAGACGTAAGCGGAATCAGATGGACCGGGTCAGCAACTGGGGGGCAACGAGGTGCAGAATCAGAAAGCAGAAGCGAATTTACAGGGAAGCCGGGTCAGAACCTTGCAGGCAAGCAGAGCCATATCAGCATGCAGAAGAGTCGTCTAGGCAGGCTGGGGTCAGAAGGCAGCCAGCAGGCACACAGAGTTGAGAGTCAAGCTGGGTCAAAGCCAACAGAAACCGGAACAACGGAACGCAGGATACAGCTGAAGATCTTCCAGCAGCTGCAGCCATTGTCCTTAAATAGCCCATCTGGTGCCAACAGCTAGAACAGGCATGCACATGTGTGCGCACTGTACCCGGCGCACCAGGACTCGCTTCCGGCCATAAGCATGTATGTGAGCGGTGCGAATACCAATCCGCTTCCTATACGCATATTCTGGCGCAGTGGCGTGCGCAGCAGCTGTACAAGGAACACCAGCCGGACTTCTCTGACACATACTTAGAGTGGGACCAATGTGCCCAAAGGCCAGCCTTGATTGCGGTCTGTTTTGCTGTTGTGTGTTTTATCCATGTCAATGTATAGAAGGTAAAGTGAACCTGTTGCTTTGACTAGGGCTGCAACAACTAATCGACATAATCGATTATAATCGATTATTGAAAAAGTTGTCAGACCTACATGAGCAAAGCACAGGTTGTCTTTAATGCTGAAGTTCAGGCAGATATCAGAAACACCATTTACTATTGTTATGTATTAATTAAATGGTCACAGATGGATGGGACAGAAAGGACGTCTGCTGCCATTCCCTCAGGCCAGGTTCACACTATGGCGATCTGTGACTGCGCGGTAATCGTGCGCGGTCATGGTATCGGCCACCACCGCCGAACGCTTTGGCGGTGCCATTATTTTCTAATGGAACCCCAGTTGCACCAGCTCTTAGCAACCAGAGCGGGTAGGGAGATGTGTATGCTGACGGGACGCAGGGCAGAGCGCCCCAGGTTGCTAAGAGCCAGGTGGGGAGATGTGTATGGCACTTAGACATCTTCCCCCCCCCAGCTCTTAGCAACCTGGGATGCTCTGGCTGGTGTCCCGCCAGCATACACATCTCCTTACCCGCTCTGGTTGCTAAGAGCCGTGCGGGAACATGTGTATGCTGGCGGGACCGCGGCCAGAGTGCCCCAGGTTGCTAAGAGACGGGCGCGGTGATGTGTATGGCCCTTACACATCTCCCCGCCCAGCTAGCTCTTAGCTACCGTACCTGGGACGCTGTGGATGGCATCCCGCCCAGCTCCTGGCAACTAGTGAGATCAATATTAACCAGGAGCTGGGGGGGACGCCAGGGGCTAAATTAGTTGTAAATACACCTCTGCTGTCACATATCCCAGGAGGTTGCAGGAGACGGGACACAGCGGCTAAAGGGCGAACCTGATGGTGTATCATCGGGATAGGGCTGCAAGGACAACGGGCTCCTGATGATGTCACAGAGAAAGATGGTGGCCCGGGACTGGCATGCGACAGTGGAGCAGCAGATCACAGCAAGACAATGATGGATTTACTGGGCAGAGTATGTTTTTTTTTTAAAGATAACCCTATAAAGGGTATAGAAAAAATGAACAGGGAGTGGAGGAGCCATTGGATTTCCTCCAGAATCTTATTGTATTTATAGATAAAGTAGTGAGATAGTTACAACTTCTGCCAGGTTTTAAAAGCTTTTTTCTGTCATATTTCAAATGCTGTCTTTGTTCCCTTAGAGGAGATTTTTCTTCGGTTCCTGTTCGGTCTAACACCCATCACCTGGTCAGGAAATGCTCCGGTAAAGACTATTTTAATTCATTAAAACAGGGGTAGGCAGCCTCGGCACTCCAACTGTGGTGAAACTACAAATCCCTTTATGCATCTGACTCTGAGAGTCATTCATGTGGTTGTCAGAGTCTTGCAATGCCTCATGGGACTTGTAGTTCCACATCAGCTGGCGTGCCAAGGTTGCCTACCCCTGCGTTAGAAGATCCAGAATCTAGATTCCCACACCTGCTGAGGTGCGCAACTCTTTCATTTCCTACAATAGATGATTGTTATATAATTTGTAAGTATTACTCCAATTATGTTGGTTCCTCTAAATAAGTTCCATAAACAGAATGTACTTTGTTTTAATTATTGGAAGAAGATAACCTTCAGTCTTGGGAAACATATTTATCAAAGAGAAATAACAGCAAAGCTAGTTCTGCTTTTTCCATGAAGTAGTAAGTAAATTCTGTTAGGTCCTGGTGACAAACATAGGGTTGCCACCTGTCCAGGATTCACCCGGGCAGTCCGGGTTTTAAATGCTGTGTCCGGGTTTCATAGTAGCTGAAACCCGCACACAAGATGTCAGGCAGACAGGGGCATCCTAAATTAAGATAGGGCTACTGGCCCCCCACTGAAAAAAGTCTCCACTGTGATATTTACATATAAATGGGTGGCACTATTTACATATGAATAAGCTGCAACTCATTCTCCCCAAGAAATTTCAGTGCATCGCTAGATTGCTCGGGTTTCGATGGAAGAAAATGTGGCAACTAGGGATGCACCGATACCCCTTTTTTGGGTCTGAGTACGAGTCCCGATACTTTTTTTTTTAGTACTCGCCGATACCAATTACCGATACTTTTTCTTAAAGGGGCAGATATAACTTTTTTTTATGCCATCCTGTGCCCAGCCCACACCTGTAGTGTGGCACAGTTATATCTAATTCTGCATACCTGGCTGTATATTATACATTAAAAAATTTAATATACAGCCAGGTATGCAGAATTAGATATAACTGTGCCACACTACAGGTGTGGGCTGGGCACAGGATGGCATAAAAAAAGTTATATTTGCCTGCTGTCATGCAATTACTAATTGCTTTACAGCAGGCAGATATAATTTTTTTTTATGCCATCCTGTGCCCAGCCCACACCTGTAGTGTGGCACAGTTATATCTAATTCTGCATACCTGGCTGTATATTATACATTAAAAAATTTAATATACAGCCAGGTATGCAGAATTAGATATAACTGTGCCACACTACAGGTGTGGGCTGGGCACAGGATGGCATAAAAAAAGTTATATTTGCCTGCTGTCATGCAATTACTAATTGCTTTACAGCAGGCAGATATAATTTTTTTTTATGCCATCCTGTGCCCAGCCCACACCTGTAGTGTGGCACAGTTATATCTAATTCTGCATACCTGGCTGTATATTATACATTAAAAAATTTAATATACAGCCAGGTATGCAGAATTAGATATAACTGTGCCACACTACAGGTGTGGGCTGGGCACAGGATGGCATAAAAAAAAAGTTATATTTGCCTGCTGTCATGCAATTACTAATTGCTTTACAGCAGGCAAATATAATTTTTTTTTATGCCATCCTGTTTTTTATGCTGAACATGTGCTTTGCCTCATCCAAATAGAATAGCAAGCAGTAGTGCATTTTTTTTAAATTTATAAACCTACAGCAGGCAAATGTAACTTTTGAGGCCATCCTGTGCCCACCCCCCATCCTGTGCCCAGCCCCAGCAGTGCTGCTAACCTTCTTCTCCGTCGTCTCCGTCTGCTTCATCCCCTCGTGTCACAGCCTAGTCATCTGTCAATGCCGGCCTCTTCTCACGCTGATTGGCCGATTGGATGATTGACAGGCTTCCCCACCAATCACGAGTGAGGACAGAGGAATTGAAGGCGGAGTCTGGTTTCGGCCGTTCGCCCGTGGAGGAGTTCGCGGCCCTCTTGCATGAATGCAGACACGGTCCTGTGTGCTGTGTGCGGCGGTGGAAGATGGCGGACACAGGTACTCGTTTTAGACATCAGAGCATTTGCACGAGTACGAGTACCCAGGCAAATACTCAGTATCGCGGCCGATACCGATGCTTGTATCGGTATCGGTGCATCCCTAGTGGCAACCCTAGAAAAACAGTAAGGACCCATTCACATGTGTGCACTGTGTTGAACGCACACACTTTAATGCGCAACGTGATATGCTAATGTCTGTTGTGTTTATGGAGCCCCCTTGAATGAGCTGCCTAATGCAAAGTAAAAGGTGCATTTACCATTTTCAGCAAAGCATTTACCATGTGTTGGGGTGTTCGGGCCATGCAGGTGCGTTGGGGTGCCGGTTCAGAATATATGGCACTGCAGGGACATCATAATGCACACTGCTCCACATTACAGCAGTGCAACAATGTGAATTCCGGGCCTAAAGGCTAATTACACTTAACCAAAGCAAGAGAGCCAAATAACTAAAACAGCTAAATACACAATTGGAATCTATATTGCCTCTGTCCAGTTAGCATTGAGGTGATCCAAAAAGCTGAACCAGGAAACAATGGAAGGATCTTCTTGGGTGTCCAGGGTTGCAAAAGTGTTTACAGCACAAACAAGGCTAAGCAAATTACAAGTCTCCACAAACACGCAGACACAGCAAGGCAAACCACTCCCCTCCCTCTTGCTTCCCATACAAGCTGAACAGACAGGTATAACAGACAAAAATTAACACAGCTGTGTAAATGAAATGTTTTGTTTTTTACCCTAATTACCCTAATTTTACCTGATATTGGCTTCTTGTAGTATATAGCAGAGCTGGGGTGTGAGAGGCTGAAGCAGAACAATGAGCCAATCAGTTCATATGCTGACTAGAAGCATGCTGATAGGCGGAGAGAACAGGGGGTGTGTGGGAGCGGATCACACTGGCTCCCCAACCCTCCCAGCGGTCTCTGCACTAAAGGAGCTTACACCCTAATGTTCTCCCATAATCACACACTATTATTGTTATACATTTATATGGCTCTGACATATAACATAGTGCTTTACAGAGGACACTGAGCCAGTCACATCAGTTTCTGTACAGAGGAACTTACACTCTAATGCAGAATGGCACCGGCTGTAGAGGGACTACAAATCCCAGCAATACATTTTACAGCAATGCAGAATAGTATATGAATTTGCTACATGCTGCCACAGCCTCTCAGGTTGCTAAGAGCTCACAGACATCACCGGTTGCCAGTAGCTGACCTGGACGCTCTGCCTGGTGTCTCACTGAGCTCCTGGCAACCAGTGATGTCAGTGAACTGGATTGCAACAAAGTCCAAATCCCATTCGCACTGCCACGGTCTCAAAACCACAAGTCACTGTCGCTCTGATGAAGGATCCCTGTGCGGACCCGAAACGTTAGCACCGTATGACAGTATGTGACATTGGGTATTGAATAAACATATCAATACTTTAAAAACCCTTCAAGTGTGTGCCGGTGAATTACTTTTATTTACTATTAGTGAACTGGATTGGACGCTGAGCGTCCGCCCCCCTAAATACAAATGAGCACAACAACTGTGAGCAACCTCCAGCCCCCTAACTGCGGTGATCATTCTCTGCCAGAAACATCCCCCCCTTAGGGGCAGCCCAAAGTGCACTTGTTAATGCTAATGGCTGTAAAGCAGAGAGATGCCTGACCTGTTCAATTTAAAAAATGTGATGCTTGTTTTACTGAAAAGGAACATTGCACTTAAAGCAGTAAAATGTATCTAAACCCAAAAACAACAATTGTATATAATGCAGCTTACCAGTACTTAGATGCAGTGGATGCTTTCATTTTCAGGCTAAGAATATTTTCAGCATGTGCAGAAAATATCTGTTGATGTTGCCAAAGATTCAGTGTCCTTGTCATATCATGTGAGTTTAAAAGAAAGCAAAAAGAACCGTATCCATGTCTGGCTCCACAGATACAACGGAGAAATTAGTGTAGAGATGACGGGACAGGAAATGTGCTATTTGCAAGATTACCAGGTCAAAATATATAACATTTTTGTTGTTGGGTTCAGATGCGCTTTTAAATGTTTGAATAAGCCCTTTATGTGTGGATTGCAAATGCACCAGGAAAGATAACCGGTCTGAGCTAACTCAGACACTCTACACAGAAAAGGGGTTTACACAGACTACAGGGAGATCGAGAATGTAGAGTTGGTCAAGATTATAGAAGAAACAGCAAGGTCAAAGTAACCTGGAGCTAAGTGGGCCAGATCTGGAAATCTTGGCATTGAGAATCGTTAGTCCCCCCCCCCCCCCCCCCCCCCCCGGCCCGCCCCGCCGATTCCCGTAGATGGCATCACCCACCTCTGTATAGTGCGAAGCCCCCCCCCCCCCCGCCCCCCCCAGGAAGCCTAGAGAGAGTGATACAGACGGGTAGGTAGTGGTTCACTGTCCTCACCAAAGAGGCACTAGTGAAAAGGTGATACATCTTTAGCCTAACGTGGTCCTGTGGCACACTGTTAAGGTGCCCATACACTGCACGATTATCGTACGATAATCGTATGCGATCGGGTTTTCGTACGATAATCGAGCAGTGTGAACGGAGACGTGCGACCGTTTCTACTGTACGGTCGCACGTCTTCTGTCGAACCAGCATGTTCGAAAACCAGCCGGGAATCGTACGATTCTCGGCTGGTTAGAACGGTGCTCGGAAGATAAATGCTGAACGGGCCGGTGTGCGCACGCGCACACTGCCCGTTCAGCATTGCGGTCATCGGAAGCCCGCCCCTCAGGAGGGCGGGCTTGCGATGATCGAGAGTGCGATCTGCCTGTCCAAGATAGGCAGATCGTACGTTTTTTTAATCCCTTTACAACCATCGCAAGACTAAAGTCTTGCGATGGTTGTAGAGTGTATGGCCACCTTCAGGCGTGTGACCTTGGGAATTGAGAAACCCATCTGGGGAGCTACAGTTCCATGAAAACTCTCACTTTGCTATAGTGTAATGACTACTTTCTCTCTTTTGTATAGCCCCCAGTGCCCTATTCACACATAATTTACAATGTCTTTGCACAGAGTGAAAAAAACACACATTAGGTGTTAATACTGTGTTTCCTTTTTCACCTGGTACTAACACTATCACTCTAGGTGTAGCCCTGCCAATGTCTTATTATAAGAATCGCCTTTGCTGGGTTTTGTCCATTACACACATGACCTTTAGGTGTGGAAGAGTCTGGCGTCTTACAGCTCTAATCTTATCTTTTGAAAAGGGAAGCTCATTTATTGGAGGGGGGTGGGGGGGGGCGGTCATCCAGTGGTGATCTTCTAATAAGGCAGGATCAGCACTGAATAGTTTAGCAATTAACCCATCTTGGAGAAGTATCCAATTAAAACATCAGTGGGCATTATTGGTTACATAAGGTGCCTGCAGGTGCCCATAGTTGATGGGCCACCCTGTTGTGTTCCCTTTGACACCCTACTTGCTCGTGGAGTCACCAATCATTATTTGTAACTTATAGAGACGCAAAGCAAGTAGTAAGGGACAGGTTACAGCTTGGTCATGGCAGCTGTGGTTAATGTTTCCTATATAGAACAATATTTTCAGGGTACTGGTCTCAGTGCATTTTAGTTAAGGATACATGCGGGTAACTGGAGTGCCTACACTCCACAGTATTTTGGCAGTCATTTTTTATGTCTAAATGCCTAAAGGTTGGCTTTAAAATCAACAGCAACCTCAGAAAAAAAATCTACTTTTTTTTATTTAGATGGTGGATTTCTTGGGATGTATTTGAAGTGTATCTAAGCCCAAAAACTAAAATTTGTTATATTTCAGCTTAGATATGGTGGCTGAATTAGTTTATTTCTTTGAGCTTTTATTCCTTTATTTTCATTCTGCTGATAACACACTATGTGTCTTATGGAGGCAACACTCATTTATAGTAATGAATCTATGGAGGAGCAGCGTTGTTACCCTAGACTGCTCTTCTCATTTAGACTATAAACACTTTCCCTCTTCTCATCTCCATTACATAGAAGAACATTTCTTTGTAGCTCACAGAACATAGCTGAGAAAGCTGATAACATTATTTGGGGTATTTTCTGTACTTGCAGAAAAGGTTCTTAGTCTTAAAAATTAAAACTAAAGCTGCCAAGTGCCAACATCTAAGAACTGGTAAGCTGAAACATATTGTTTTCTGGTTTAGATGTACTTTAACATACATATACACTAAAAATGGGGTCCCTGGCCCTTCTTGGGTTAAATACTGATTTTCTCTAGGGAATGATGAAAGGTGAGTTTTTTTTACATATTCCTTGGTCCCGCAGGTTTCCTCTGTGCTGTAGGACTGGTCCCACATAGCCTCACCTCTTTGCCACTCAACCAGTCACAGGGTCTCCAACATCATCACATATAATGAAAGACAAACAGTCCTGTATTCTATGTGATGATGACAAGGGCCCATCCACATCTTGGTTACATTTTGGAACTCTCTGCCCCAAGCAGTGGTATCAGCAGAGAGTATTGAATCATTAAAAAATAATTTAGATACCTTCCTCAGAGACCGTAACATACAGGGGTACAGGTACTCTTAAAACCTAGGACCACACAGGGACTCACATACACACATGAATGCACTACACACACACTTACACATAAAGGTTGAACTCGATGGACCTGTGTCTTTATTCATCCTCAAATAATATGTACATTTGTAACTCAACATTTTTTGTTTGTTTTTTTGTTAAAAAAATAATACAATAATAAGGCTAATGAGGGGCCATTAACAGGTCCAGAATAGTTGTAAGGAGTGTCTGAAATCCACAGAAACCATTTCAATTCACCTGCATAAGCAAGACCCACATTTCCCTCTACACCTCGAGAACATGCCCCAGCATTCGTGTTTGCTTTTAACTTGTTTTTGTAGTGACTAACAGCTTTTATTCCTTCCTGTGACATCATCACTAGGCATGTGGAATTATTGCAGGGGCAGCTGCTGGTAGCTCGTTTACCACTCATGCAAACACGCCCTCGGAACTGCATCTCCCAAGACTCCAGTCCTTGCACAGAGGCTACTGAGAGTCAGGGCAGCAACATTGTTTTTCTGGGAAATAAATCAATGTATGCATGTGGGGTGGTGGATAGGCAGACCTCTGTATTCCAGCAGGCAGGGCTGATAACACTGCTTGAGATTTCAGAGCAGTAAAGGCATGTTGTCAGCTCAAACAGGAAGTTAGGAGATTACTGGAATTCTGCCAGATCAACTTTTTTATTTTCCTTCTTGTAGCATTTTTAAAAGAGTAAAACAAGGAGAAATGTGCATGTATTACGGAGATATGCTGAATATATATTTTTTGCCCTGACATACATTTTAATTTCTCATTCCCCATTGACTCCTATGCATTATGACAGAATGCTGACATTTAGCATTAATCTCCTGATTTTCCTGACATTTCAGGGAATTAAAAACTCACGCTTGCGCTCTTCTTAGTGTTCAGTGGTCACTGTCCACTTTCAGTGGTGCTCACTGGTTGCCACAGGTCCCATGCCAAATGCTTCTGGCTCCCCAGGTCTCCACTGAGTGACATCATGCCACAGCTATGTAGGTAGCTTGAGGTTGGATATCACTCCTCTTGGTGCTGCCGGCATACAGCAGAGTGTCAGAGTGACATGCTTTGCCAGAGATGGATAGATTTTGTTATCAGCACACCTAGGAGCTTGTTGTAAAGCACATAAGAATGCATCATTTCAGAGTTGTGCATGGCCCCTTTTTTGGGCCTGATGATGCACTCATACTAGTTCAAAGGCACTGGGCAGGAGATGTGCGGCACATGTCCCCAGGTCTGGCGACACTTTTGCTTCTGTCTGAAGATTCTCTGTGATGCTGCTGGCCGGCCACTCTCGAGTGTAATGAACAATTGGATAGGTTAGAAAATCTGTCCCAATTGCTATTGTTCCATTCCAGTGCACCCAAAGCTCTCAGCTGTCCCTCATTTGGAGAAACTGTCCCTCTTTAGGATCCAAATCCCTCTGTCCCCCTTTCCTTTTCGTTTGTCACTCATTTTGGCCTGATGCATACACTTCTATAAATAAGAGAACTTTTTAACTACCAAAATGGTACACTAAACCCTTCATCCAACCTCTAAATTATTGAATTTGTTATTTTGAAAAGCCAGTATAAAGAACTGATGGAAAAAGCACGTGAGGGTTTACAAAATACATTCTTGTGTATTTATTCTATGTGGTCTACGTTACTGGGGACATGGCAGGGGTGTTTTCTTTGCCTACATTTTGTGCTAAAAGATTTCCCTCTTAGGAGGTATGCTCAGCCTATTCTCCCTACATTGCCATAAAGACCCAGAAGATCTGACTGTACAAGTTTATGGAACGTCTACAGCACTTTGTAGACAGCATGCCCTCAGACTGGATGAATTCTAAATATAAAAACAATCACCTTCTCAAGTCTATGGCAAGCTTTCTATATAGGGGGGTATGCACACATGGTAGAGGAAGGAGGCTCAGGGAAATCCTTAGGGCTCTTTCACACAGGCATCATCCTTTGCATTTCAACAGTGATCCTAGACAGATAGAATGCAAATGGGTCCATCTTGGGATGGAGGAAAAATTGACACATTTAATTACACAGTAATCACTCTGGGTGGCTGGGCCTGTGTCTGCCCATATCCAGTCAGGTCAGTAAAAGGGGAGTGAACACAAAACTTTTACGTTCGTTCTGTCAAACCTAAATGGATCGAGAAGTGGGTGGATATAGGCGGACGCATGTCTGCTTACATTCAGGTGGATATAGGCAGACTCACATCCGCTTACAACCGACCACTCATGCGGATGTACTCCAAAGACAAGCTGGTAAGTTAACTGGATCCTGTCTAAATTGGTCCCTTAGTATGTGTATGTGTTTGAGATAGAGACCTTAGATTGTAGACTCCTTGAGGGCAGGGACTGATGTGAATGTGCAGTATGTAAAGCGCTACGTAAATTGTTGGTGCTATATAAATACCTGTAATAAAAAATAATAATAAAATAAATAAATTGCAGCCCATTTTTTGTTCACGGGTCAAAAACAAACTGACGGAACACCCGTGTGATAGGGCCTTACAATGTATTCTGTTGGACATTGTCTTCTGCAAGATGGAATGCAAATTGCCACCATTACTACCCTCTTTGGAGAATGAAGGGGGAGGGGGTGTACTTGCCACTTCTTTTCTATTTTGGGGCCCAATGTGATCACCGTACTTTAGTACAGACCGCTAAGCTTTTTCAGGTACAGAGATTTACATGAAGCAAAATCTAATTACACTAAATAAACAAACTAATGTAAATAGGTTGGTGTTTTGCGAGTTAATGTCTAAAAAAAAAAAAGGGCTATTTCACAAATTTGATGATTGTTCCATTTTTTTTTTTATTTTCAAAACGTTTTTATTTTTCAGTATAGTATCGGGTTCCATTTTAATTGGCTGCCCGCGTTATTTTTATTCATTTATCCTGTGCCAACAAATTAGACTCCGCTTGAAAGAGCACATAGCCCATTCATGTTCACCATAATGCGGCTGCTGGAATCTTAGAAGTTAAAAGGCGATTCATACAGTCTGTAGACATGCATTAGAAGCAGCCACATTACTACCTTCTTTGTTATGTAAAACCAGCGCACACTGCCAGTCATTGTTACCAGAATGTACTGACAACAGTTTCTGAAAAAACTGAGCCGAATGGCAGATTGTGTTAAACTGGAAACTTTGTGTAGTTATGCCAGCTATTTGGAAAAGAAAGCCTGCTTAGGCCAGCCAATAGGAATGCATTGTTAGACACTGGCAAAAAATTCAAAGCCGTCAATAGAAACAATGCACATTTTAGATGCTAAACTGGTATTGGCTGTGAAGAGTCAGGTAAGACTGCAGGGAGATGACTCCTTAACACAGTATAGAAGGGAGATGTATTAAACCCAAAAGTGCCCTTGATATTTATTACAGGTATTTATATAGTGCCAACAATTTACGCAGTGCTTTACATATTGTACATTCACATCAGTCCCTGCTCTCAAGGAGCTTACAATCTAAGGTCCCTATCTCAAAAAGGGCCCATTTTAGACAGGAGCCAATTAACTTACAAGCATGTCTTTGGAGTATGGGAGGAATCCAGAGTAGCCCATACAAGCACAGGGAGAACATGCAGACTCCTTGAAGGTAGTGTCCTGACCAAGATTTAAACTGGGGACCTGCAGTACTGCAAGGCAGAACTGCTAAGCACCAAGCCACTGTGCTTGGAAACTGTTGGTGGTAGTAAAAACCTCACTGTGTTAAGCTGCCCATATACCTTGAAATCATCGGACGGAACTTTTCATCCGATGATCGAACCGTCGTACGATTTTCGTACGGCGGCCCCATCCTGCCCCGATTATCGCAAGGTTGGATCAGCGGTAATTAGAAGAAAGCACCTGGTAGAATTGCGGTAATCGACCGCACATTTTTTAGTCTGCGCATGTGCACTGTAAAACGTACGAATTTTGACGTACGGAAATGCCACCAACCTTGCGAAAATCGTACGATCGACCAAAGTTTTCTAACCTACTGGTTAGTCAAAAGTCGATCGATTGTACAGTATTTGCGGTTGTAGAGTGCCCATCAACCTTACGAATATCGGACGAAAGCGCGATCGCATACGAAAATCGTTCGATATTCGTAAGGTATATGGGCAGCTTAAATCAGCAAATTTGCTCAGTTCAAGAAGAAGCAAAACAGACTAGAAATATTACGTTGGCCAATTTTTATGGCACATTCAATAACAATAGATGACAAAAATCTGCAAACACCCTTGCTCATTGTATCTGGTAATGCCCAACATTGAACTTCTCCTATTTTCTACAATTTGATCTGTTAAAATATACCACTGAAATCATATTGTTATAGTAGACTAATACGAGAAACAAAAGGTTGATCCTTCCAAAAATCCAATGGTCCAATGGTTGTAACTTCCTGTAGTGAGCACATTGTGCACGGAAACTTAATGGAGTCTGCCCAAGATGGCATTGCTGCCCCTCCATTTATACGGTAAAGAGATTTGGGGGGGATTTATCAAAACTGGAGCAGAGAGAATCTGGAGCAGTTGCCCAAACAATCAATCAGCATATCTCTTCAGTTTGCTCAGGAAAGATTTGAAAATGAAAGATAGAAGCTGATTGGTTGCAGTGCAAATCTGCTCCAGTTTTGATAAATACCCCCCACTGGATTTTGTCACCCTAGGACCAGGAGTTTGTTATTGGCAGGATCACCCTGATAAAGTAAAGGAAAAAAATAGTGGAAACAAGAAAATCATCCACCACACAAGTTAACCTGCATTATACACTGCCTGGCCCAAAAAAAGTCACACACTAATATTTCGTTGGACCACCTTTAGCTTTGATTGAGGCATGCATTTGCTGTGGCATCATTTCGATAATCTTATGCAACGTCACAACATTTATTCCTATCCAGAGTTGTATTAATTTTTCACCAAGATCTTGAAGTGATGATGGGAGAGTCGGTCCACAGCGTAAAGTCTTCTCCAGCACATCCCAAGATTCTCACAGATTCTCAATGGTGTTAAGGTCTGGACTCTGTGGTGGCCAATCCATGTGTGAAAATGATGTCTCATGCTCCCTTAACCACTCTTTCACAATCTGAGCCCGATGAGTCCTGACATTGTAATCTTGGAATATACCCAATGTGCCATCAGGGAAGAAAAAATCCATTGATATAAAAACGTGGTCATTCAGTATATTCAGGTAGGCAGCTGACCTCATTTATTTGGGGATATAATGTTGCTGAACCTAGACCTGATCAACTGAATAACACTGCCCAAAATCCAGGTGCAGACTTTTTTTTTGGCCAGGCAGTGTATTATAAATTTACTCTTGGGTTTAGAACCTGGCATGAAAGAAATATAGATGTTGGCCCTGCTACCTTTTCATCTTGCTTCAATATTTGAGTGAGTGACCTCCAGAGCTAGTGGAAAGATGAGAACTTCTGACTTTCCAGAACCACAATCATCCCACAATTAATCCGTTTTATTAGAACTTTTAGCAGTGGCAGTTCTTGGCTTTGTCATGTGACTTACTTTGTATCAGAATTATCGCTTTCACTTGTTTGTATTTAAAAATAAGGAATGAAACATGTCTCTGAAGGTTCTCATTCATTCAGGTGATGTATAGATGATATATTTGTAAAAAATAAATTAAGGAAACTAGACTTGCTGTATTTTTCTTGAAGACATTTGCTGCTCATCTGACTAGCTTTCCCAATTCAGAATTGCTAGTCGCATGACCAATGAAACACCTTCAAGACATGGGCTAAGGGCTCAGTTCATTCTATTGGATGCCTGGCACGTTAAAAAAAAAACTATTTTGCATAGGGCATTTGGTGGCATATACTGTGAATATGCAGTCAGGGACGGATTTACTCTCCCTGCTGCCCCAAGGCCAGATTTCGCGATGCGCCCCCCTCCCCGCCAACATCCCTCCCATCAACGGAGAATGGCAACTGGATGGCAGGGGCGGCAGGGTTAGTTTTAATCTTTTTATTTATTTTTTACATTTTTAGCTTATCGTCCAGTCAGTGAGGAGACTCAGCGGCCGGGGGAGGACGGATCCCGAGGATGGAGCCAGAGGAGAGAGGTAGGTGCAGGGGGAGGGGAGGATGGACAGGCTGCAGACATATTACAAGTGATCGCGGCGACATTGTAAACGAACAAGCGGCTTCCTCACACTACATTTAGTCCTGCCTTCCCAAAGCAGGACTAAATGTAGAAAGCAACTTACCGCCCGCCGCCTGGAACTGCATGTTCCGTGCGTCAGGGAACTCCACACCGCTGCCGCCCCTCTGCTCCCTGCCGCCTCGGTGGCCTTGTGGGGAATCCGGCCCTGTATGCGGGGGTATGGATGGTGTATACTGCACATGTGTGGGAATATGAACAATAGTAGAGCTGCCTTGCTGCATTCTTTACCGGAAAACCCCAAATTCAACAGGGGGGGGGGTGCTTGTAATGACTGCGGGCGGCGACGCCGCCAGACAATATTGGTAGATAGATGTCAACAGCACACCAAAAATATTGTAATCCAAAGTACTTGTTTATATTGTGTGGGAATATGAGAGCAATGCTAATGACACCTGGTCATATTGAGACGGAACCTGGGTTTCATCTTTAGATTTGGGCCAAAACCTCGTCCGAGCTTCACCTCCTCCAAATTAGTGTATGTCCGGGGTGGGTAATTAATTTTCTCAAGGGGCCACATGAGAAACTGGGACGGCTGTGGAGGGCCGACCGATTAACGCATGGTACTGTGCAATGTACGGACTGTGCGGCAGGTGTGTTGCATTGCCATTCATTTCAATGACATCCCAAATGCACATCCTGACTGCAATGTGATCATCCGCACTGCAACACTCGGTACCACAATATAATGCCTTGGGGTTAAAAAAAGTAGTGCATGCAACACAATGCACCTGTGACACTGTATTGCACAGTAGGTGCACTGGGCATTATTGTGCTTTAATTGCAAGGCATAGGTGTGAACGTGCCTTAAATTAAGTCCTTACATTGTATGACATACTGGGTTTTTTTTTCTTTACAGGCCAGAGGCGGGAGCCAGGAGGTGGAGCTACATGGAGGAGGAGGAGGACCTTCGGTTTGGATGAAAATCCTCCAAAGCCAGGAGCTAAATGGAACCATCCACTTAACCTGCACATAGACAAAGGGGTGGAATGCTTGCACTGATGTCATTGACCTTATATGACAAATCAATGTGATTTAACCAAATATAGCCACGTGGCCATATAAGGTCAGTGACATCACTGCATCCCACTCCTTTGCTTCTGTTCAGCTCCAGGCAGGGAACTCCCAGCTGATCGGGCGGAAGGGGAAGGAGTGTTCAGAGAAGCTCAAGTTTTGGACCAGGTTTTGTCTAAACCTGAGCTTATTCATTTTTTGCAGTAACCAATGTGCTCAATGGGGAAATGTCCCATTTCTTTCTATTGCCATAATAACTTTGGAGCATTGCTGTGTTCTGCTGTTACTGTACAGTTATCATGCCAAAACCTGCACAAATTTTCATTTCACTGGGCGGATGCTTCAAAAGCCTGTGCAAACAGTGACAATTACTGTATACAAAGTTGATTCTTTTTCTACCTTACCTTACAACAGGGTGCTTAAAATCTATCTAAAGCCACTTGTTTCAGTGACACCTAGGAGGGTTATTTCTGTTACTTTCGTCTCCCTTACTGTGGTGTTTATAGGATAGGAAGTGAAATCTCGTCAATGGAATACAGATCACAAAAGAAAAACCTGATTGTGCTTCTAATTCATTCCTAATCTAATCAAAATTAAGGCTTTACATATAGCCATCCATATAACTGCTCACATACAGGGGTTGATTTACTAAAGACATATAGGCTGTTCACTTTACAAGGGAAATTTCCCTTAGCTTATTGAATGTGGCAAAAATGACCTTTGCAAGAAAAACCCAATAACGTGCAATGAAAATGATACCCCCCCCAGTATATTTGTTTGCACAATTGCAACAACCCTATTCCAAAAACCACAAAGGATGTAAATAACTTTTGTAATAGACAGACATAATGCAACAGCAGCTATACTCAACCTCTGCCAGCAGGTGGCACTGTGGTACTTTAAATGCTTCTTTTGTGCTTTCTGACACTAGGGGGCACTGTGGTACTTTGGAACATTCTTTGCTCATTCAAAATTAATGGCATCACAGCACACCAATGAACATAACGTGCGTTGCTGCAGCACAATAGTGTTAACGGGCCCTCAGGTGTTTTTAGTTGGGTGAAAAGCAATGTGCAATAATGTAATGCAACCAATCCAAATTATCTCACTGCTCTCAGTATGCAATCTTCTAATAGAGTTAAATTGACAAACGTTTTCGACCAAAGGGATTAAAAGATTCGATGGAGTAGGATATGAACAAAACGAAACAAAAAAAAACCAGTGAATGTGTTATTTGTTCGGGAAATTCCATTCATTCCAAAATCAAATGTTAAAATCAAACAAAATTCTGCACATTTGTCATGTCTCTGACGGCATTATTGAACACTCTGACCAGATTTTGCGTATGAACGTTTGTGCCAAAATCTACCAATGAAGCTTTAGAGGCTGAATTCTCTCGCAGCATTCTTTATAAAGCAAACCAAAAATCTTATATTGAGAATATCACCTCCTCAGATTAGCCTCTGTGGTTGGGTCACGCCTAAAACTCTTCAGTATCTACCAAAAACTGAAAAATCAATACAGAAGGACTAAGGCTTTAAAGAAGAACTCAGAGAAAATCAAAAACATACCCTTGCAGTGGGGCTACCCCAGCACTGCAAGGGTTAAGTGCTTGTTTTGTCTAAGGGGCTCATATAAAGCACATTTACTTACCTGATCATCAGTCCTGCAGGCCCCCCATTCACACAGGGCTGCTAGACCAGTCCCCGCAGCCTCCTCTCCCTGGGCTCCAGCAGTGTAAGGACTGCTAATGTTATCACATCTTATGCAGGACCATTGTCCTGCATTAAACACGAGGACACTAAGGGACATTCCATAGCTGGAGAGGAGGGAGAGAGAGGTGTCGCCTAGATGTGAACCATATATGGAAGATAACCTCTCAGACTTTTGCAGCAGGCACGCAGTACGAAACCGTGCGGCCCGCAAAATAGTCCAAGCGTGATTTTTCTACAGATTCTGAACGTTCGCGGCTATAGTAGTAGCAGATGAAAGATTTTAGTGTTTGCATGCCACGCGGGAAACGCAAACGCTATATGTGAATGGAGCCGAAGACTATCGTCACTTGCACATGTGTTCCTATTCAGCGGTGTATTTAAGTTTCGTGCTGCCCTAGGCAAGACGAAACTCGGCTCCCCCTCCAGCCACAGACCAGTCCTGATCCCCTCCCCCTCCATCAGCCTGCAGAGCCACAGATCTCTCCCTGCACACAGACCCCCATCCCGATCCTGCACAGCACTATATTTTTATTTACCCGATTTCTTCACTGACCCGATCGGCGCCGGCGGGGACCAGCTTCCTCCGCCCACTCCTCCTCCTTCTATGCACCTCCTCGTGACGAGCCGCCCCAGCAAAGCAAGACGCGACTGGACCCGCCTACTCCTCCTTGCCGTCTCTTCCGCATCTCCGCCTCGCAAGCGCCTGACACAAGCTGGACCCGCCTCCTCCTTCTCCTGCTCGCCGCCTCAGTGAGTTCATGAGGCAACCGATGCTGCTCTATTTCGTGCAGCCCGGCTCGCCTTGCTGTTTTGGGGGTGGCATTTTTGCCGCCCCCCTTAAATTTGCCACCCGAGGCAAACGCCTTGTTTGCTTCGCGGCAGATACGCCCCTGTTCCTAATGCAAGACTCCCCATCACCTCTTCTTCTGGTGACAACTTAAAAAATCTAGACCTCTCATCGGTGACAGTGGTCACAACAAGGACAAACAGAGAGGGTGAATCTACCCAGTGGTGATACAGACAGGAATAGAAATGTATTATAAAGGGTTATATTGGGGTTGGCTGTGGATACACTTTATATAAAACTAAATATGCACAAACAGTTCTGTTCTTGCATATAAGGTTTCCATTTCCCCCATATATTCCAATATACGGCAACCTTGCTGTATATAAGGATATCAGGGAGGTGAGGCTCCAACAAAGGGGCCAATGTGCAATGCTAACCATACACACAAACACTTTTTTATCAATTTGTAACCACTTTCAATCCCCGCAGTTTACATATTAATATATATGTATCTACATGGCAGGACGATGGCTGAAAGTGATTGAAAGTTCTAGAAAATTGCTGAGTGTGTGCCCACCATTAAATGGGGTTTAGATTGTTAATTCTGCTTAATTCATACTTTTACATATCAGCCTTGACGTAGATGACAGATGTAAACGGAAACATATTAAACGCGTGTAGTATAATTTTGTAATTATGAATGTAGATGTTTTTTTAACACTCGTAAAAAATAGAGATGTTTACAGCTAATTAAATGAACTTCATACACGCGCGCTCGCTAATTCTCCGGTGGGCACATTAGTCCAAGCATACCTTTCCCATCCCTCCCTGACCCTTCTGGCTCAGCCCTGTAGTAATTAAACTATGTCGGCAGTGTATGATGGATCAGTTCCTCGCTCCTCCCTGGAGGGGCCAGCGATGTGTGCCCTGGTTTATTGCTTGCTGCAGGCTTTTGAGGGAGGAGGAGAGTGGGGTAGCTGCCTTGGGGATAGAGCTGCCCGTTCCTTTACAGGGGTCTGTAAAACGTAACCTGATGTATACAGTGTAAAAAATCAATGCAACAGAACACAATATATAGTACAAAGCAAGTAGATAATTCAAATGGTAGAAAATTAGATAGAAACATGACAAGCGGATGTACAGTACATAAAACTCAAGCTGGCCCATTTCTTACACTTTAGTGTAAGCTGGGTTATACTGTCTTGTTGGTCTTCAAGCTCTACTCCATAGAAGACTTGGGTTCCCTACACTGCACTGATGAGGGCCCACAAGCTTTAAACAGCTGTGTGCAGTTTGGAATAGGCGGCTATATGATAGTAGGCTGTGTCTGTGCTCAGATTGGGCTGACAACACTGCTCTGGATTTAAGAACAGTAGGGGCAACGTTGTCAGCCAACAACAGGAATCTTGAGCTATCTGAATTTCCTGCAGGAGCATCAGGCACTTTAGTACTTTTAAAGGCATAAATCTTGGGGAAATGTACATGTATTGGAAGGCAATGTCTGCATGTGTAATACACTAATATGGCTGACTCCATGTACATACATATTTACATATAGAAATTAGGTGTTTCAAATATTAACACATACAGATAAAATTATCGATATCAAGCTGAACTCTTGTATGTGCATCTCTAAGAAAAAATAACAAAGCTGGCCATAGACCTTACAACCAGCGCAAGACTTTTAAAGGTAATTAAAAAACCGTACGATCAGCCCATCTTGGACAGGCAGATCGGTCTTGCGATCATCGCAAGCCCCCCCCCAAGGGGCGGGGTTCCGACGACTGCAAAGCTGAACGTGCAGTGTGCGCTTGCGCACACACACCCGTTCGCCATTTGTCTTACGAGCATGCAACAAACCCGCCGACAATCGTGCGATTCTCGGCGGGTTTTAGAACATGCTTGTAAGACAAAAGGCGTGCGACCTTACAGTAGCAGAGGTTGCACGCCTTCCATACACCTTGCGATTATCGTACGATCGCGGGATTTCCCGCGATTATCGTACGATAATCGCAAGGTGTATGGGCACCTTAAGACTGTACACACATTGGGGGGAATTGATCAAAACTGGAGCAGACAAAATCTGGAGTAGCTGTGCATGGCAACCAATCAGCTTCTCTCTTCAGTTTGTTCAGTTAAGATTTGAAAATGAATGAGGGAGGCTGATTGGTTGCCATTCACAGCTGCTCCAGATTTTGTCTGCTCCAGTTTTGATAAATTCCCTTCACTGCCTTTAAAGCTGGGTTAAGGTGGCCATACACCTGCCGATTATCATACGATAATCGTGGGAAATCCCGCGATCGTACGATAATCGGCAGGTGTATGGAAGGTGTGAGACCGTTTCTACAGTACGGTCGCACGCCTTTTGTCTTACGAGCATGTTTGAAAACCAGCCGAAAATCGCAAGATTTTCGGCGGGTCTGTGGCCTGCTCGTAAGACAAATGCCGCACTGGCCTGTGTGCGCAGGCACACACTGCCCGCTCAGCATTGCATTGCCCTCAGCGGGGCGGGCTTGTGATGAACGCAAGTACGATCTGCCTGTCCAAGATGGGCACATCGTACAAGCTTTTAATTAGCTTACAACCATCGCAAGACAAAAGTCTTGAGATGGTTGTAAAGTGTATGGCCAGCTTTACACTGTCTTGTTGGTCTTCAAGCTCTACTCCATAGAAGGCTTGGGTTCCCTACACTGCACTGATGAGGGCCAACAAGCCTGAAACAGCTGTGTGCAGTTTGGAATAGGCGGTCAGAACGTTTGGTCAGTACGTGATAAAGCACAATGGATCTGGTGAGGCTGTTGCCAACGAAAACGGGACGCCCCACATTCAAGGGAATCCAGTATTGAAGATATACGCATATATACAGCCCAATACCGGGTATTTCTCTTGGTGGCAGTCAGAGAAGTGGGGGAGTGAAGGGAAGGTAAGTCTAAGGGCCCATTACACCATTGCTAAGCACAGTCACTGTTATGTGGGAGTAAGGCAAGCGAGTCACCCACCTCCTATACCCAGACGTAGCGGGTATTTCTCTTGGTGGCTGTCAGAGAAGTGGGGAAGTGAAGGGAAGGTGAGTATAAGGGACCATTACACCATTGCTAAGCACAGTCACTGTTATGTGGGAGTAAGGCAAGCGAGTCACCCACCTCCTATACCCAGACGTAGCGGGTATTTCTCTTGGTGGCTGTCAGAGAAGTGGGGAAGTGAAGGGAAGGTGAGTATAAGGGACCATTACACCATTGCTAAGCACAGTCACTGTTATGTGGGAGTAAGGCAAGCGAGTCACCCACCTCCTATACCCAGACGTAGCGGGTATTTCTCTTGGTGGCTGTCAGAGAAGTGGGGAAGTGAAGGGAAGGTGAGTATAAGGGACCATTACACCATTGCTAAGCACAGTCACTGTTATGTGGGAGTAAGGCAAGCGAGTCACCCACCTCCTATACCCAGACGTACCGGGAATTTCTCTTGGTGGCTGTCAGAGAAGTGGGGGAGTGAAGGGAAGGTGAGTATAAGGGACCATTATACCACAAGCAGAAATGTATTTTTTCCAATAGGCTCAGTTCACACTAATGCTCTGTATGAAAATGGAATATGTGGCATTTAAAGATGGCACAATGCATTCCAGCAAAGCATCTTCACATTTGTTAGGTAAAGAAAAATAATGTGAAATAAAAAATCTACATATTATTGCAACACGTTTAAAAATACACATCAATACAATTCACTAAAAAACAGATGTCACGCAAGTCAACTCAAATGAATTTAACACATATCAGTGCAAGCTGAATGTGGACGTGGTGTGAATCCAGCCTGAGTGAACTTGTTTGCCATTCAGAGCGAAACTAGTTCACTTTAATTATAACTAAGCGTTAAGAAATAATGTGCTATGTTAAGCTTTGCCATTAGATGGCGCTTTATCTTTTGTAACAAGCTTATAATTACCACAGGCATATCCTATACAGGGTTGTAATTGTAACCATGCTTCTTTCTATGTTGTTAACAAAAAATGTTCTTGTCCAGAGTATTATCCCCTGAAGTATCGTTATCATTTTTTGCAATCTAACCCATAAATGAAACCATTATCTATTTGCATTCATCACATCAAGTGTTTCACTAACAAAGTGAAAAATGTATAAGAAGAGGTACAGTGCTAAAACATCTAAACACAGCAGCGTGTACTGTGATTTTAATGTGCGTCGGTTTATTATCATTATTATTATTAATATGTTTATATAGCACCAGAAGTTTGCACGGCCCTTTACAATATAAAGGTAGACAGTACAGTTACAGTACAATTCTTACAATCTAAATGGTTATTAAAAATCGTGTGCCTGGTTATATCTCTACAAGTAAACCCTTACGGGTGAAACACATTAGATGGGCAGCCCCTATGGGGGGAACTCCGTTATGCTGGAAGTTGGTAGCCTTATGGATTAAAGTTTGCAATTTGGTGGACAGCGGTGTTCGGCTTCTTCCTTGGGCCTAGTTATATGGAGCTTAAGAACCCTTCTTAAAGAAATCATAGGAAATATATGTTTTGTTAAAGCCAAACTCTGGGAAAAAATGATCATTTACACATCGCACTAGCGGTATAAATTATCACTAAAAATCTGTATGTTATGTGTGGAGGGTCCGGCAAAGTATAAAAATCAGCTTTATAGTGATAATGTACATACTCGTGGTGTGTAGATTATCATTTTTTCCTGGAGTTTGGCTTCAAGGACTAAAAAAAAAAATAATGTTAATTTTCATTCAGGATTACCCAGGGATGTCCCTAGCCTTTTCACCGCCTGAGGCAGGAGGGTGCTGGTGGTACACGTCTAAGAGGGTTTTGGTGGAAGGGGTCTGGGTTGGATGATCTCACCGCCCAGCTCTGGCTCCGGCTGACGTCCAGTCCAGCTCTCTGATGTCACTGGTTGCAGGAGCTTGGCAGGATGCCAGTTGGGTGTCCCAGGATGCTAAGAGCTGGGCAGGGAGTTGTGTATGGCCCTTACAAGTCTCCGCGTCTGGTTCTTAGCAACCTGGGATGCTCTGGCTGGAAAAGGGACCGCGGGCACACTGCAAACATTGTGCAGCAGCTGCTGCCCCACATGTGCCCCAAAGAGATGCCGTCTGATGCAACAGCCTCATTATAGGGACAGCCGTGGGAACAATGCCCGGCTGCTGCATATATGTACCCATGGAGCTCTGCTCTTGTGTGCTAAGAGTGCTCTCCCAGCACACTGACCAAGCTGTCACTAAAAGCTCCCGGTCAACATAAATGATCATAGGCTCGCGGGATGAGTTCCTGATCATGTGACCTCTGTGACAGTCAATCACAATGGTCACATGATCAGGACTTTGCCTCCCGCACAGCCCTTTGACTGGGTCCTAAGGTCGGGAAGGGAGTCCTGATCATGTGACCACCGTGATCACGCTGGCCTGCAATCATTTATGTCAGCAAGGAGTTAAAGTAGTATTAAAGGCTTTGGGGTTTTATTTCACAAATATATTTCTATTTACAAACACATTGAATTATTGCTGTAATAATGTTCAGAAACACTTATTTCTTAATGTTGTTACAGGCACTGCCTCCAGGTCCCTTTGAGCTGCTTCCCCAAACGTCCGGGGAGTGTGCACTCATAGCTGCATTCCAGTCACAGGCTGGGGGAGGGACAAGACCTATAAGTGTCACTGAACTGCAGCAGAGAAAAATTAGGTCCAGGACTTGATGGACAGAAATACATTTGTGTATGTATCTGTTTCCCTGGAGCTCAGCTTTAAAGCAAGGGTTCATAAACGTTTTAATGCGAGGACCCAAATAAGAAAAAAACGTCAGCAAACCCATAGAAAGACAAATATCATATAAAATAAAACAAACAAACAGTGAACACATTTGTCCATTCCAGTATAGTTTTCAGTGTTTCCCCATTCATAAACCAGAACAGGGAATTGTTATTAAAACAATAGCTATTATGTATATATCTCCCCGTCACTGCTGCTCTCTCTCCTTGTGCAGGGTGACTGGACTTGTCTCCGCCCCCTCCTGTAGTAAAGACTGGTCACTGTTGCTCTCTGTCCTTGTGCAGGGTGACTGGTCTTGTCTCCGCCCCCTCTTGTGGTTTTCTTCAGGCACCCTGTAGTGGGCGGAGCCTGCTGGGTCCCTCCCACAGTTCTGCTCCCTGTACATGTTATGGCAGCACAGTGATGATGTCACTGCTAGTTTTACAATATATTATCTGGGTCTGCAAAGGCATTTCATGCACACAAAGTGGATTTATATTCTTTGTGGCTATTGAGGAATATATTAATATGAGAGTTTATGTGCCTGGAATTCAGCTTAAATAAGGAACTCCAAGAATCTAAAAAGTTAACCATTGCATTGGGGCTACCCCACGTCACCCAAAGAGACGCCACCTGAGGCAAGAGCTCCAGGCTGCCTTTTTAGAGGTACGGCCCTGAAGGTATGCATCGATTCACAGGATCTGTGAAATGAGAGACTGCAAGTCCCATCTGCCACCACTACAGAGGGACTCGTAGATCTCATTGATTGAGTCCTCCAGCCCCATAGCAGAAGGTCCATAGCATAGACCTGGGCCTGGAGGAATAGTCTGCAGGAGCCTGAGCGCTGCACCATCAATCCACCTGATCGCGGTTTCAATATTTTGCAGACTGCAATGCAAAAATGTAAGAAATGCATATTTTTTTAATGATTGTGGTGCATATAATATTTTTTTGTAAAAGCTGGAAGGATTATGCCCTACAATATAGTCAATTTTAACTTTTGGGTTGTAGCCTTACACTACCCATACCTATCAGAAACAATTCTAATAGTAGCTATGTATAATTCCGCCTTCTCCTTCATTTCCTATTGCAGCCTGTAAATATGTTGCCCGTTGCAGTATTTCATATGCTCTCCTCGCTGTGATCCAAATTCCTTTGGTCCTTTGTGACACCCTGATGCTGTTGGAAATTATTTAAATGAATGTCAGGCTGAAAAAATAAATAAATCAGTATTTCCCAGATCCTCATTAAATCTGATATCACTTTGGAGAATGTTCCATATACCCCTATAAAATCCCGAGATCAATAAAAGACATTTAAAGGTTTTATATTCCTTGATCCTAGGTCTGCTGATTATCTCTGTGCTCAGAGCCAAATGCCTCTTAACCCTTACTGCAATGCCGTGACAGGCAAGCGCTCGCCCTATCAGAAATAGGCGGCGGATACCTACGGACGCAAGCGAGGGCGCAGAGGAGGGGTGCATGATGTACGCTGGTTGTTTTCCCAGATGGAATTGAGGACAGACGTGACGTTAGTAAATGATGTCACTGATGCCCCTTCAGGAACAAACCTATTAGAGTCACTTTTCCGTTATGTTAAATAATTGGTTTCACCAGTCATGGCATGTTTACTGTGTGATCTCAATCCCCATATGCTATTTAATTTCCTTTTTATAGCACCATATAATGCACCAGTGTCATTAATTTAAATATTCAATCCTAGGCTGAAGCCTATTGGCCAGTGTGTATATCAGTTGTTCCAGTGATATAGTGTCAACATATGCTGCAGAATAGGGAAAAATCCACATACGAGTCTTTAATGCCATTTCGCAGAGATACGTACGGGTGCTGGACCACCTATGGGTGCAGAGCGTTAGCAGACCGTTTTTGGATTGTGGAAGCAAACCGTAGGAATGATTTTAACCTACGCAGGCACAAGAAGAGCTTACAAACGTCATAGATAGGCTGTTGGAGCCGCAGTAAAAGACAGTAAACTAATAATGCATAGATATTTCTCCACGCTGGAATATGTTTGTGCTATATAAAGAAAGAACAACAAAATATAGGATGCACTGTGCTCTGTTTATGTTTATTCGGCCTTTCTGAATAGTCAATATAAATATGGGGTGCATGTCATTTTCACCCCCAAAAAATCTATATATTATAAAGCGGAAGTTCATTCAAACAGCTAAATACAAAAAATGTAAAATAATAATAATAATAAT